>NC_055995.1:79552048-79877495 GCF_018446385.1 Zingiber officinale
TTGGCGAGCCTCGGCTTAGAGCCGGTCGGCTCCCACGAGGGCACGCCTACTGGGGAAACACCCGCTGTGGGTGAAGGCACCACCGAACAAACGACCGGTATTGAAGCGACTGGTGACCCGCTCCCAACACCTGAAGCACAGCCTGCCGCTCGGACCGGAGGCTCCGAGTCTTCTGGTGATGAAGTGCCACTTACTAGGCGCAAGAGGCGCGACATAGACAATCCACCCCGCTCTGCCGCCGTGGCGGTGGGGGTCGCCGATAGGGTCGACACCTCTTCTCCTGTGACCCTCCCTGCAACGACGGAGGTTACTTCATCCGACCGGACCTCGTCTTTGGCCAAGCTGCCATCAGAGGCCCTTGCTGTCCAACCGGTCGCATGTCTGCCGCCGACCCGACGGAGACCATTGCGGTCCTGGATCGATCCTGCGTCCACTACTGCACCTTCCAGACCGGTGGCCTCCTCCCAGCCGGACCCGAGCGGTCGGCGATCCGTGACAACAATCCTCAACCTTCCGACAGAGGACTACCTTGAGCAGTGCGCCTGTCCGAATATCCCCGAACACAAGATTATGATCCACGGGCCACTCGCCGGCATTTGGGAGGAAGCGAGGGCCCGAGCGGCGACGATGTCACCAGGGGCGCTTGGCAATAGTCATCTGCAAATGGCCACCAGAGTATGTATTTCAAGTCACAATTTACCTCTGATCGGCGCTCAACATTTTCCTGTTTATCTGTAGTACTGGGTGGAGAGCGTGGCCATGCGCCAGTGGCTCGCTTTTGTGGAGGACGAACTGAAGAAGTTCAAGATCTCGGGCGACGCCTCTTCCTCCCAGGGGCCATCGATCGCCGAGTTAAAGGTCGATCTGGAGAAGGCCCAGAAGCTTATCGAGGCTGAGCAAAAGAAGTCCGCCGATCAGGAAGTCTGACTGGGCCAGCTCAAGGCGCAGGTGAAGACTTATGATAAAAAGATCGATCTAACCACGACAAGGAGCATAGGGATATAAAGATACATTGATTATTACACTTGCGCACCTCTCACCCAGCTTGGTAAGGTTGGAGATGGTTCACACTCCATGGCCGCTCTAGTCGTCGTCCATCCTCATCTTCCAAGTAATAGGTGCCCGAACGGAGTTTCTCCATGACCTTGAAGGGTCTAGCCCACGGGGCTTCTAGCTTGGTGACGTCATCGACCGACTTTACTTTCTTCCATACCAGATTGCCGACCTGGAATGATCTCGGGATCACCCTCTGATTGTAGTTCTGCTTCATCCTCTGGCGGTAGGCCATCAGCCGGACGACGGCTTTAGCATGTGATTCGTCTTCCAAGTCTAGCTCCAGTAGCCTCTGCTCGGCATTATTTTCATCGTAGCACTATAGCCGATCGGACTCAACTCTGACTTCGACGGGGATGACTACTTCACCGCCATACACCGGATGGAAAGGAGTTGCCCCGGTCCCTTCCTTAGGAGTCGTGCGGAGCGCCCACATCACGCTGGGAAGCTCACCGACCCAACTGCCTCCCATATGATCGAGCCAAGTGCGCAGGACTCGGAGGATTTCCCGATTGGCGACCTCTGCTTGCCTGTTGCTCTGAGGGTAGGACACTGAGGTGAAGGCTTGTCGAATGGCATATCCTTCGCACCATTCTTTGAGTCTCTGACCGGCAAACTTCCTTCCGTTATCTGAGACGAGCAGGCGCGGGATGCCAAACCGACAGATGATATGCTGTCAGATGAACTTCATGACCATCTGTTCAGTTATTCTCGCCAGCGGCTCAGCTTCGACCCATTTGGAGAAGTAATCTACTGCGATGAGCAGGAACTTGCGTTGTCCTGTCGCCATGGGGAATGACCTAACAATGTGTTGGTTGCTACTCGGAAAGCCTAGAGGTTCCACTGTACAAAAATTTTGTACAAAGGTCTGAACCTTTTCCTAGCTACCATGTGTTCTTTTAAATTAAATTTTGGATCGCCTGCGGAACTTAACACGTTTGATCCAAAACTTAATCTATTTGTTCTTTTAGGTTTTGACTTGGATCTCCTGCGGAACTTAACACGTTCGACCCAAATCACCTTAAGTTATTAATTCCATTAAATATTAATTTCCATAATTGGTTCCCAGTACTGACGTGGCGAGGCACATGGCCTTCTTGGATATGGGAGCAACCACCACCGACTAGACAAAACCTTTTATAGAAATCTAATATTTAATTTCCTAAAATAACTTTAGGTTAACCGAAAAGAACAATCAAATCACAAGGAAAAATAAAACAAAAGAATACAACTTCGAAAAATATATTCGAAATACTAGAATCGTAAGCCTCTTGTATTTGATATTATTTCCAAAAATAACTAGTATGATGCGGAAAGAAAAAATACTAGTTATACCTTTTAGAAAGACCTCTTGATCTTCTACCGTATTCCTCTTCTAACCTCGGATGTTGTGTGGGCAACGATCTTCCGAGATGAGAATCCACCAAAGCACCTTCTTCTCCTTTCTTCAAGTTTCGGCCAAGCACAAAGCTTCTAAAAGATGAAGATCTTTTTCCACCAACCAAGCTCCAAGGGATACAAGCTTTCTCTCCTTCTTCTTCTTCTCCAAGTAGTATCCGGCCACCACAAGAGAAGGTTCGGCCACCACCAAGAGGAAGAGAGGAAGAGAGGTTGGTCGACCACAACACCAAGGAAAAGAGGGAGAGAAATAATAGAGGTTGTTCACCATGAAGCCTTCTCTACCCCTCTTTATAATCCTTGGTCTTGGCAAATAAGGAAATTTAATTAAAACTTCCTTAATTCTTTTGCCATGAAAAGGAAAAATTTATTTAATTAAAACAATTTTCCTTTTCTCAATTTACATGGCCGGCCACCATCAAGCTATAAACAAGGAGAGTTTTAATTAATTAAAACTTCCTAATTTGTCTCCGAAATTTATAAAATTTCTCCAATAATTTAATCCCTTCATGATTGGTTTATAAAAGGAAATTTAATAAATTAAAATCTTTCTTTTAAACATGTAGATAAAAGAAAGTTATCTCTAAAATTAAAATCTCTTTTAATCTACAAATAAGGAAAGATATCAAATCTTTTCTCAATCTTTTGTAGAAACTAATAAAAGAGAATTATTAATTTTAAACTTTCTTTAAATCATGAACATGGTTAAAAGGAAAGTTTTCTTAAAATTTAAAATCCTCCTTTAATCAACAAATAAGGAAAGATTTCAAATTTTAAACTCTCTTTAAACATGTAGATGATTTACAAATAAGGAAAGTTTTACCAAAATTAAAACCATCCTTTTAATCTACAAATAAGGAAAGAGATTAATCTCTTCTCTTAATCTTTTGTAGAAAGTTATAAAAGGAAATTTTTAATTTTTAAACTCTTTTTTAAAATCATGATATCCACATAAGAAATAATTTTAATAAAAATCCTTTTAATATTCTAGTGGCAGCCACCTAAGCTTGGGACCCAAGCTTTGGCAGCCACCTACATGACTCATCCACTTGGTCTTGGCCGGCCCTAGCTTGGGTTCCAAGCTAGCTTGGCCGGCCCCATTGGATGGGTAAGAAGGTGGGTATGCGGTGGGTATAAATCTCTATATACTAGAGGCTACGATAGGGACCGAGAGGAGGAATTGGTTTTGGTCTCCGATGAAATTAAGCATCCTTCGCCCCGAACACACAATTTAATTTCATCAATAATAATTCATTCCACTAAAGAACTATTATTGAACTACCGCACTAATCCCAAATTACATTTTGGGCTCCTTTTTATTATGAGCATGTTAGTCTCCCTGTGTTTAAGATATCGAATGTCCACTAATTAAGTGAGTTACTGACAACTCATTTAATTAATATCTAGGTCCAAGAGTAGTACCACTCAACCTTATCGTCATGTCGGACTAAGTCCACCTGCAGGGTTTAACATGGCAATCCTTATGAGCTCTTCTTGGGGACATTATCAACCTAGTATCTCTAGGACACAGTTTCCTTCTATAATCAACAACACACACTATAAGTGATATCATTTCCCAACTTATCGGGTTTATTGATTCATCGAACTAAATCTCACCCATTGATAAATTAAAGAAATAAATATCAAACATATGTGCTTGTTATTATATTAGGATTAAGAGCACACACTTCCATAATAACTGAGGTCTTTGTTTCTTTATAAAGTCAGTATAAAAGAAACGACCTCTAATGGTCCTACTCAATACACTCTAAGTGTACTAGTGTAATTATATAGTTAAGATAAACTAATACCTAATTACACTACGACCTTCCAATGGTTTGTTCCTTTCCATTATGGTCGTGAGCTACTGTTTATAATTTATAAGGTACTGATAACATGATCCTCTGTGTGTGACACCACACACCATGTTATCTACAATATAAATTAATTGAACAACTACATTTATCATAAATGTAGATATTTGACCAATGTGATTCTTATTTCTAGATAAATGTTTATACCAAAAGCTAGGCTTTTAGTATACACTCTAACAATCTCCCACTTATACTAAAAGACTAAGCTGCCATATCTGCTGCCATACATCTGATTCCCAACCCTTCAACATGTCCATCAAAAGCTCTCGCCTTAAGGACCTTAGTGAAAAAATCTATAGGTCATCATCTGATGCATTCTAGACAGCAACAACTTCTCCTCGTTTATACGATTTCTCGTATTGGGTGGTACTTGCGCTCTATTGTGTTTACTTGCCTTTATGGTTTCTTCGAGTTTGCTACTGCACCAATATTATTACAATAAATTGTAATAATCTTTGGACAAACCAGAAATCATATCTAAGTCTATCTTGAGATTATTGAGTCATTCAGCTTTTATGGCTACCTCAGAGGCTTGCCATATACTAAACTTCTATGGTGGAGTCCAGAAAAACACCTATGCTTATCACTCTTCCATAGTTATGACTTTACCTCCTAAAGTAAACACAAAACCCCGAGGTTGACTTATTATTGTCCCTATCCGATTGGAAGTCAAAATCCATGCAACCCACAAGGACCAAATTAACTGCCTTGTAAGCTAGCATATAATCTCTAGTGCATCTAAGGTACTTCAATATATGCTTTACTGCAGTCCACTGTCCTTGTCCAGAGTTACTTTGATATCTGCCAACTATGCCCTTGGCAAAACAGATTTCTTATCTCGTGCAGAGCATTAGGCTTCCGACAGCCGAAGCATAAAGAACTGCCTTTATTTCCTTTATCTCCTTTAATGTCTACAGAGACATATCTTTAGATAAAGTTACTCCATCCTGAAAAGGTAAGAAACCTTTCTTGGAGTTTTGCATGCTTTAAAACGAGCAAGGATTTTTCCGATGTATGAAGCTTGGGATAAGTAAAATATTCTTTTCTTGCGATCCCTTATTACTTTGATCTCAAGAATATATACATTCTCCCAAGTCCTTTATATCTAATTGTTTGGACAACCATACCCTTACTTCTGACAATATTTTGATATTGTTTCCAACTACCAAAAATGTTATCTACGTATAGTACAAGAAATACCACCACGCTTCCATCACACCTTTTGTATACACAAGACTTATCCGGTTACTAAATAAATCCATAGGTCTGAATTACTTGATAAACCGGATGTTCCAAGACCTTGAAGCTTTGCCTCAGTCCATAGACTGATTGAGCTTTACACAAGATGCTCTTAGCCCTTTGCAATGAACCCTTCTGGTTGCTTTATATGGATGCTTTCTTCAAGACTTCCATTAAGGAATGATGTCTTGACATCCACTTGCCAAATAGATAAAAGAATCCGGATAGACTTAAGCATGGCTACCAGTGAAAAAAGTTTCCTTTTTCATCAAGCCTTGCTTTGAAGGTTTCAACCTTCCTGTCTATCCCTCTTTTCCTATTATAGACCTTTTACACCCAAAGGCTTTTACACCACTTGGTGGTTCTATAAGCTTCCAGATTTTATTAGAATACATATATTCTAATTCTATTATTCATTACTCTTTGCTAAGATGCTGCATATTTATCTTGGAGTGCTTCGTCATATGTCCGGAGATCAGGTTTATGTCCTTCAGGGATCGAGCCCAAAAACTCTCCCAAAACATGAACCTATTTAGGTTGCCTAACAACCCTTCCACTATGACAAGACACTTTATGCAATTGTGTATCATTTGTGATACGTGTTGCAGTTTTCTTGTGGTATCTCATCTTGTACAGTTGGTACTAGGTTAGACATGTCCTTTATTATTTCCTTAAGAACAAATTTACTTATGAGCACTTGGTTCATTATATAGTCCTTTTCTAAAAATCAGTCATTGATGCTAACAATGACCTTCTGATTTTTAAGACTATAAACCTACTTTTGTTTATCTAGGATAACTTACAAACAAGTGAACTCCTATCCAACTTATCATTGTCTCTCTTTAACATATGTGATGGATTACCCGAATCCGAATATGCTTCAAAATAGGTTTTCACCTATTCAGCAATTCTATATGAGTAGAGAGTTCTAACTTGGAAGGTACTATGTTCACTTTCGTTTTCAGAGTTTATCCTTAAAACAAATTTGGTAATTTTCTGAATAACTCATCGTCCATCTAATTATTCCATAAGAGTCCTTTACCTTCTTTCTACTACACCATTCTGTTGGGGTGTATCGATGCAGTTAGTTGGGATTGAAATCCAACTTCTGATAAGTGACTCCTAAAATCTCTCAAGAGGTACTTGTCACTACGATCTTCCATAGTGACTTTGTACTTTAACATTTCTCCGCATCAACCTTGTACTCTTTGAACTAATCAAAGTACTTAGTCTTGCGGTACATTAAGTAAATTTATTTGTATCTTGAATAGTTGTCTATAAAATAGACAAAATATTCAATACTACCTCTTGTCCGGATAGTCATAGGATCACACAAATAAGAATGAACCGATTTCAACATATCTTTGACTCCATACCCCTTGGACTTAAAAGCTTCTTAGTTATTTTCCTTCCAAGTAAGACTCGCAGGTTGGAAAGATTTCCACTACCAATGAACTCAAAAGTTCATCAGCTACCAATGAATCCTACTCAAGTATAACCTAGCTTTAGATGCCAAAGATATAATTGGTTCATTTCCGAAGGTTGCTTTTTCTTAAAATTAGAAGATGTGTTACTAATTTCCATTTGTTGCATCGTGGGAGTTTATTGGATTATAAATTGTCAACCATCATACCAGAATAGATAACTTTCCTATTTTTCTTGATAACAACTTTGTTATCAAAATAGACACAATATCTATAATAGTTTAGAAACTGAAATCAGGTTCTTTCTAAACTTGGTACGTAAAGACAATTACTTAAAATCCATATTTTATTCTTATCAAAGGATAAACATCTCCCACTGCAACAGCTACCACTTTTACAGTAGTGCCCATGTGGACGGTGATTTACCTTTCATTTAGTTGTCGGGTTTCCTGGAACCCTGCAATGAATTGCAGACATGATTAATGGCATCTTGTATCTACACTCCAGGTTCTGGTAGATAACACCACTAGACATGTTTCAACTAATGAATTAAATACACCTAAATTGTTCTTAGTTCTAAGAAGACAGTCTACCTTAATGTCCAAGTCCTATTTCCAATCATTACAATTGGGACTACTAAGTCTTTTCTATAGTATGACTACTAGGGATTGACAAACATTCTAAGAATCACAAAAACATTTGGTCAAGATCAACTCCTTAAAATCTCCATGAATTTTGTGTATACAAAATCGAAGAGGAGATTTTATTCATTAATTTTATTATCTCGTCAACTTTACTTTATGACGAATAAAATTAATAGTTGATCATCTTTGATCAAATATTTGGTCAAAACTCTTTGAATTTAAAATAACATTGATTCCTCAAACAATATTATTTAAATTTACCAACACCTCAAACACCGTGAATTTTGCATGCCACGTTAGTGTGGACGTATACAAATTCAACATTTGTAAAAGGAGGGTTTTACCCATTAACTATCTTGTCAACGTATCTTTATGACAAATAAAATTATCTCAAACACCGTTAATTTTGTATGCCACGTTAGTGTGGACGTATACAAAATCAATCATTTGTAAGAGGGGTTTTAACCCTTTAATTTTATTATCTTGTCAACCTAGTTTTATGACAAATTAATAGTTGGTTTCATTTGGTCACACAAATAATAGCAGTGACTCTGATGGGGAGGATACTATTAGATGTGTCTAAGTGTATACCATTACTTGACACTAAGTCCATTAATAAGATTATGCCCCTTCCGTTGGGGAAGATCACACGCTCTTAATTAACTTCCTATAGTCATCCAAAATGGAAGTCTGTTCTAGTGATCCACAAACAAGCTCATCCGTTATGGAGGAAGGCACTCAGAGCCAACGCGCAAGCTTGTTTGCATCACTTACAAACCAGTAATGGAGACCATGAGATTTACTTAAAAATCCCTCTCCCACTTAGTTATTTATAAATGAGGAATTTTAACTATGCTAGCCTACTAAATATGTAAACCAACATGCACACACAGCACAATATAAAAGCAATAAATAGAAAATCTAATTTTCAACTATTATGGTTTTTATCTCTAGTTGTCCTCCGTGTGTTGTCATCCCAAGCTGCTGCCATATTTGGCCACCGCTACCGGGTCTAGCTGTCGCATCCATCTTGCTCCTAGTTCCGCTGCGCCTCTGGTCCTCAGAAGGTTCCATTCTTTGCAAGATTAGATCCGCGACATAAATAGAATTTTATATTTTTGATCCTATATTCCATAAAAGGAATGTACATGTATCTAGATCAAAAATAAAATCCTAATAAAACTAAATACAGCTCCTGCTGTATTTTATAATACAATCATGCACACACAATAAAATGCCCTTGACATGTCCAAGGGTCCAATCACACACATAATAACTATAAGCCATAATAGTTGGATTCTGCATCCACAAAGTTAGCACATCCTACTATTAACCTGCCTAAATTATGTATGACATGTGCATAATTAAACTAATACCAAATACACAGAGGAAAAACCCTAGCCCTGATACCAATTGTTGGTTGCTACTCGGAAAGCCTAGAGGTTCCACTGTACAAAAATTTTGTACAAAGGTCTGAACCTTTTCCTAGCTACCATGTGTTCTTTTAAATTAAATTTTGGATCGCCTGCGGAACTTAACACGTTTGATCCAAAACTTAATCTATTTGTTCTTTTAGGTTTTGACTTGGATCTCCTGCGGAACTTAACACGTTCGACCCAAATCACCTTAAGTTATTAATTCCATTAAATATTAATTTCCATAATTGGTTCCCAGTACTGACGTGGCGAGGCACATGGCCTTCTTGGATATGGGAGCAACCACCACCGACTAGACAAAACCTTTTATAGAAATCTAATATTTAATTTCCTAAAATAACTTTAGGTTAACCGAAAAGAACAATCAAATCACAAGGAAAAATAAAACAAAAGAATACAACTTCGAAAAATATATTCGAAATACTAGAATCGTAAGCCTCTTGTATTTGATATTATTTCCAAAAATAACTAGTATGATGCGGAAAGAAAAAATATTAGTTATACCTTTTAGAAAGACCTCTTGATCTTCTACCGTATTCCTCTTCTAACCTCGGATGTTGTGTGGGCAACGATCTTCCGAGATGAGAATCCACCAAAGCACCTTCTTCTCCTTTCTTCAAGTTTCGGCCAAGCACAAAGCTTCCAAAAGATGAAGATCTTTTTCCACCAACCAAGCTCCAAGGGATACAAGCTTTCTCTCCTTCTTCTTCTTCTTCTCCAAGTAGTATCCGGCCACCACAAGAGCTCCAAGCAAATAGAGAAGGTTCGGCCACCACCAAGAGGAAGAGAGGAAGAGAGGTTGGTCGGCCACAACACCAAGGAAAAGAGGGAGAGAAATAATAGAGGTTGTTCACCATGAAGCCTTCTCTACCCCCTCTTTTATAATCCTTGGTCTTGGCAAATAAGGAAATTTAATTAAAAACTTCCTTAATTCTTTTGCCATGAAAAGGAAAAATTTATTTAATTAAAAATAATTTTCCTTTTCTCAATTTACATGGCCGACCACCATCAAGCTATAAACAAGGAGAGTTTTAATTAATTAAAACTTCCTAATTTGTCTCCAGAAATTTATAAAATTTCTCCAATAATTTAATCCCTTCATGATTGGTTTATAAAAAGGAAATTTAATAAATTAAAATCTTTCTTTTAAACATGTAGATAAAAAGAAAGTTATCTCTAAAAATTAAAATCTCTTTTAATCTACAAATAAGGAAAGATATCAAATCTTTTCTCAATCTTTTGTAGAAACTAATAAAAGAGAATTATTAATTTTTAAACTTTCTTTTAAATCATGAACATGGTTAAAAAGGAAAGTTTTCTTAAAATTTAAAATCCTCCTTTAATCAACAAATAAGGAAAGATTTCAAATTTTAAACTCTCTTTTAAACATGTAGATGATTTACAAATAAGGAAAGTTTTTACCAAAAATTAAAACCATCCTTTTAATCTACAAATAAGGAAAGAGATTAATCTCTTCTCTTAATCTTTTGTAGAAAGTTATAAAAGGAAATTTTTAATTTTTAAACTCTCTTTTAAAATCATGATATCCACATAAGAAATAATTTTAATAAAAATCCTTTTAATATTCTAGTGGCCGGCCACCTACATGACTCATCCACTTGGTCTTGGCCGGCCCTAGCTTGGGTTCCAAGCTAGCTTGGCCGGCCCCATTGGATGGGTAAGAAGGTGGGTATGTGGTGGGTATAAATCTCTATATACTAGAGGCTACGATAGGGACCGAGAGGAGGAATTGGTTTTGGTCTCCCGATGAAATTAAGCATCCCGTGTTCGCCCCGAACACACAACTTAATTTCATCAATAATAATTCATTCCACTAAAGAACTATTATTGAACTACCGCACCAATCCCAAATTACATTTTGGGCTCCTTTTTATTATGAGCATGTTAGTCTCCCTGTGTTTAAGATATCGAATGTCCACTAATTAAGTGAGTTACTGACAACTCATTTAATTAATATCTAGGTCCAAGAGTAGTACCACTCAACCTTATCGTCATGTCGGACTAAGTCCACCTGCAGGGTTTAACATGACAATCCTTATGAGCTCCTCTTGGGGACATTATCAACCTAGTATCTCTAGGACACAGTTTCCTTCTATAATCAACAACACACACTATAAGTGATATCATTTCCCAACTTATCGAGTTTATTGATTCATCGAACTAAATCTCACCCATTGATAAATTAAAGAAATAAATATCAAACATATGTGCTTGTTATTATATTAGGATTAAGAGCACACACTTCCATAATAACTGAGGTCTTTGTTTCTTTATAAAGTCAGTATAAAAGAAACGACCTCTAATGGTCCTACTCAATACACTCTAAGTGTACTAGTGTAATTATATAGTTAAGATAAACTAATACCTAATTACACTACGACCTTCCAATGGTTTGTTCCTTTCCATTATGGTCGTGAGCTACTGTTTATAATTTATAAGGTACTGATAACATGATCCTCTGTGTGTGACACAACACACCATGTTATCTACAATATAAATTAATTGAACAACTACATTTATCATAAATGTAGATATTTGACCAATGTGATTCTTATTTCTAGATAAATGTTTATACCAAAAGCTAGGCTTTTAGTATACACTCTAACACAATGTCCATGCTCTATTGATAGAACGGGCAAGAGACCGTGGACGCCTTCATCTCCTCAGTCGGTCGGTGTGAGAGACTATGATACTTCTGGCAAGACAGGTAGGTAGCCACCATTCGGGCGGCATCCTCTTGGAGGGTCAGCCAGAAGTACTCAGCCAATAGAATCTTTCTTGCCAGTGAGCGACCGCCCGGATGTCCTCCGCAGGACCCTTGATGTACCTCCCACAGTAGTAATCGGTGTCCTCCGATCCGACGCACTTAAGCAGAGGCCTAGAGAAGGTCTTCTTGTAGAGCTGATCCCCGATCAGGGTGAACCGACTAGCTCTCCTCTTCAATATGCGAGCCTCCTCCTGATCGAACAGTGTAGCTCCTGACCTCAAGAATTCCACTAGAGTCGTTCTCCAGTCACTTGGAAAGGAGAGTCCTTCCATTCGGTCGACATGAGCCACTAAAGATGCTTGCTCGATCGGCTATGGTATGACGATCGACGATAGCGAACTGGCTAGTTTGGCCAGCTCGTCCGCAGCTTGATTCTCCGATCAGGGGATTTTATATATGACAACCTCTCGAAAGTTGGCCTTTAGTTTTTCGAAAGCTTCGGCGTAAAGCTTGAGTCGCGTGTTACTTATCTCGAATGCCCCGGCCAACTGCTGAACGGCCAATTGAGAGGACGAGTGGATAAGGACCTTGATGGCTCCGACGTGCCGAGCGGCTTGCAGACCGGATATGAGCGCCTCGTATTCGGCTTTATTGTTTGTTGCCCTGTAGTTCAGCTGAACGGACAGCTGCATCCGTTCCTCTTGGGGGGAGATGAGCAATATACCGATCCCGCTCCCCTGCCGAGTAGACTAGCCATCCATATATATATATCTTCCAAATAGCTTCCGACTCAGGATTTTGTACCTCAGTGATGAAATCTGCCAAAGCTTGAGCTTTAATGGTTGTTCGGGGTTGGTACTGGATATCAAACTCGCTGAGCTCTGTTGTCCATTTGATTAGACGTCCGGACGCTTCTGGATTAAGGAGGGCTCTCCCCAAAGGATTGTTGATCATCATGATGATGGAATGCACGAGGAAATATGGGCAGAGCCTCCAAGCGATGAGAACCAATGCATAAGCCAACTTCTCGAGATCGGTGTAGCGAGATTCAACATTTTTCATTATATGACTTAAGAAATACACTGGTTGTTCCTCGCCGTCCTGCCTAACCAACGCCGAGCCGATCGCGTGCTCGGTCGAGGACAGATAAATTTGGGGTGGTTCACCGACAATTGGCTTAGCTAGCACAGGTAATGAGTTAAGGTATTCCTTAAGCTCTTCGAACGCTCAGTCGTATCCCTGGTCTCATTGAAACTTGGTGGCTCGGCGCAATATCTTAAGAATGGTAAACTCTGATCGAATGATTTGGAGATGAACCGAGACAACGCTATTATCCGACCAGTGAGACGTTGGACTTCCTTCAAATTTCTTGGCGACGACATATCTTGTAGTGTTTTTACTTTACTAGGATTTGTCTCGATGCCCTACTCGGTGACGATGTAGCCCAGGAATTACCCACTCTTTGCGTCGAACAGACACTTGTTAGGATTTAGTTTAATTCCGTATGTCCTGAGTGTCTGGCAGGTCTCCTTGATATATACACATAGGTCAGCTGCTCGGAGGGTTTTGATTAATATGTCGTCGATGTATACCTCTATGTTACGACCGATCTGCCGTCGGAACACCTTATTCATCAGCCTTTGATAAGTAGCCCCGGCGTTCTTCAATCCGAACGACATGACGTTATAACAGTATGTTCCATAGGCCGTAATGAAGCTGACTTTTTCCTGATCTTCCCGGGTGAGCGGCACTTGGTGGTACCCTTGATATACGTCCAGCATGCATATCATCTCGCACCCAGCGGTGGAGTCGACCATCTGATCAATCCGAGGTAGTGGGTAGAAGTCCTTCAGGCATGCTTTGTTGAGGTCCCGGAAGTTAATGCAGACTCATCACTTGTTGCCCGGTTTCGAGACCAACACGACATTTGTGAGCCAGTTCGGGAATTGAACTTCCCGTATGTGGTCAGCCTCCAACAGCTTCTCTATCTCTGCCCGGATGATCAGATTTTGTTCGTTTGTTCGGCGCTAAACTCTCTCTTTTTCTGCTTTACAGGTCGAGCGTCCGGTCGAACATGCAACTCATGTCGTGCGATGCTCGGGGAGATCCTGGGAAGCTCATGCGTCAACCACGCAAACACATCGTGGTTCTGCTGGAGACATGTGATCAGCTCCACCTTTTGCTCTACCTTCAGATCGGACACTATGAAGGTTGTTGCCTCCACTCGGCCGAGATGGAGTTGCACTTCCTCTCTCTCTCCTCATAAACTAGAGTAGGCGGTTTTTCAGTGATGGCGCTTACCTCTAGCCTGGGAGCCTTCCGAGCGAATCTAGTCTCAGTCTTGACCATCTCAACATAGCAGCGCTGAGCAGCCAACTGGTCACCTCTGACTTCTCCCACCCGGTCGTCTATCAGGAACTTGATCTTTTGGCAGTAGGTTGAAACTATCGCTCGGAACTCATTGAGGGCCAATCGGCCCAAGATGACGTTGTAGGCTGAGTGGATGTCTACCACAATGAAGTTTGTGGCTCTGGTCCTCTTGAGTGGCTCTTCTTCGAGCGATATGGCCAACTTAGTTTGGCCAATCAGCTGCACCTCGTTGCCAGTGAACCCATATAGTGGGGTTGTCATTGGCAGTAGCTCGCCTTGGTCGATCTGGAATTGATCGAAAGCCTTCTTGAAGATTATATTCACCGAGCTACCTGTGTCAATAAAAAACTCGATGAATGGTATAATTCACGATTACTGCTCGGATGATGAGAGCGTCGTCGTGGAGGACTTCTACTCCCTCGAGGTCACGGGGCCCGAAGCTGATTTCGGGCACGTTCACCTTCACTCGGCTACAACCTACGACGTGAATCTCCAACCGCCAAACTTATGACTTCTTGGCTCGGTTAGAGTCACCGCCGGTCGGCCCGCCGACGATGATGTTTATTTCTCCTCGAGCAGTATTGCTTCTATTTTCTTCCTCCCGAGTAGAGGGCCTGTTTTCTTCATGAGAGGCTAGGGGACAGTCGATGTTGGACTGCCGATGGTGGCGTTGTCGCTCGGGTGATCTTCTTGCATCCTCCCACTGACCAGCGGATTGATGCCTGTGCCGCCAGTCAGGAGAGGGCGATCAACGACGATAGCCCCTCGGGGCTGGACGGGCGATCGACGCCAGGTCGTGACAGTCGCGTGTGTTGTGTGACGCCGACTGGTGGAAGGAGCAAAACATGGGCATCCATACCTTGCCTTTTGATGCCTTTGGCCTGTCGGAAGTCACATGCTGTATGGCATGCACCCTCATTTCCTGGTGAGGCCGACCTTCAGCTCTTGGCCCTTTCGGCGGTTGGTGGTTACTCGGTGGCCGCATGTCTGGGCCTCCTCCACATTTATATACTCATTAGCCTTCTTGAACATGTGGTCATAGTCGCGGGGCGGCTTCCTGATGAGGGACCGGAAGAAGTCTCCCTTGACGAGCCCCTGGGTGAAGACATTCATCATGGTCTCAGATGAGACCGAAGGGATATCCATAGCTACCTGGTTAAATCGCTGGATGTACGCCTGGAGAGCTTCTCTCGGTCCTTGCTTCTAAGAAAATAAACTGACGATCGTTTTTTGGTAGCGCCTACTACTAGCGAAGTGGTGCAGGAAGATCGTTCGGAAATCCTTGAAGCTCCGTACTGATCCGTCCGGCAGCCTTCTGAACCAGCGCTACACCGAGCCTGAGAGTATGGTGAGAAAGACCCGACACTTCACCCCATATGTGTATTGGTGAAGTGTAGCTGTGTTGTCGAACTTGCCCAAATGGTCGTCCGGATCGGTTGATCCATTGTACTCTTCGATCGTCAGCGGAGCATAGTTCCTCGGCAACGAGTCTTGCAATATTGCTTCATAGAACTGGCGATTGATCCGCTCGGGGGGCGCGTCGCCTCGCGGCGCTTTGCCTTTTCGTACATCCCGAACGAGCGCTTTATCCGAAGAAGATCACCGCTCTTGATTCGCTTGTGCGATTTCCGAGGGCGTCTGGAACAGAGCCCAGTGGAATGGTATCGGCGCAGGGGTACTTCTCCTTGCGTGCCGATCAGCCCTCTATTCTGTCCCCAGATGGAGAGTTGTTCCGGCCAATCCTCCTGCGTCGCTCAGCCTCCTGACGTAGACGTGGCCTGTTGCGCCAACCGATCTGCTAGCGTCGTCTGCTGCTACTGCTCGACTATTTTGGCTGCTCGAGATTGCACGAGCATATCGAGCTCCTCTTGAGTGAGTGTCACGGTGTGGAGGCATCCAGCTTCTTCCATCTTCTCGGCTCGGATGCAGGTGCATTCCCACATATGACGCTAAATTTGATCCTGCCCGAGAGTCGAGGCGATGAACGCTAGGAGAACGTGGCGCTCTTGTTGACCGTGCGTGGACTCCGAATAGGGCGAACCTGCAACCACAATAACGTCAGTGCCGAGCCAGGGAGGGGTTTCTCGGCATGACCCTCCGACGCTCAAGTCAGTCTCCGGCGATGTGTAAGTAAGGAGGAGGAGAAGAAGAGTAACAGTGTAGCTACAGTAGAAATTATGCATACCTCCGTTGAAGCTTGGTGCTCCTTATATAGGGCTATCGGGAGCGTGCGTGCATGCTTTCCGAGATGTGCACGCTTATCAAAGGTTTCCCTTGAAAAGATATGTCAGGAAAGCGTCTCTGACACCATACCTTAATGATCCGAGCATATCTCTGACATGATAGTGAAAACTTCCATCGTACGATCCTCTGCCCGGTCATGCCGCCTATCAATGGTACGAGTTCCCACAAGGATATCAGTTGATCCTCCTTTTGTCTGTTAGTGGGCCGAGCGGGATGGCCGCTCGGCTAGCCCTCAACCGTTCGGGTGTCTGGCCCTTGGGCCGAGTGGGTTGGCCGCTTGGCCAACATTCCACTGTCCGAGTTCCGCTGTTGTGCCGAGATATATCTGAGTGTGACTATTCAGTTGTGCTCCCGTTTCTCCGGTTCTGAGGTTCGACTTAAGTCCGAGCGAGCTGGTTGCTTGGCGTGTGCCTCGCCGACACATGATTTTCTGAGCGTTGGAAGTTCGGTATGTGACCAAGCTGTGGTAACATTGGGTTGATATCGACCTGGCTATCCTTCGCCTCGGTCGGACAAGTGGATTGTCTGATCGGCTAGAGATACAAGGGCGTTGACCGCCTAAGCTTTGACTTCCACCGTGATAACAACCCTCTGAGAGGTGGGCCTTTATCACTGGATGAATATATAAATATTATTATATAATAATATTGTATTTTAGTTGTAGTATTGTGAAATAGAAACAAATATAACGACAATAACAATTAAAATAATAAAAATTAATTTCAATAATAATAAATAGTAGTTATGTATAAGAAAATAAAATAGAAATTAAAATTTTATTGGATTTCTTGAAGATTGGGGTTTCTAAGTCAGTTTTAGTTTGTATTATGAAAATTATTACAATTCTTACATAAATAATTCTCCTATGTCGTAATAAATGTAAAACCAACTTTCTATGCTTTCTTTTTTATCTATTTGAGGTCCAGGTCATGATATCACGATAGAATATTTAGGTTATCATCTAAATATCTATAATTTTAATCAAAGTTATAATTTATTTGTAAGAATTTTTCTTCAAATGGAGGTATAATCAAAGGATGTTGGATTTCTAATTTGATCATCGCATGTGCTTTCCGATTTACTCTGATGACTAATAAAAAATTTTTATTAAATTGAACCGACCACTTCAAAGATAATTAATGAGACTAATTAGAATTCTCATTAGTGAGTGTTGTAACGCGAGAATGATCAGTAAATGTTCTTTTAATCGAGTATGGATCTTAAAACGGAAATGATTATCTTTTTCTAATAACACTCATCATTCGGATGGATTTGTGTGAACATTTTTTTGATTTATTTATATGATCAATATAAAATTTTTATTGGACTGAATCTAACATCTACCAAATTAATCGGTTTAAACCTTTGGATTAGATAAAAAACTGATTTGTTATTCCCGGGTAGTTTCTGGAGTATGTAAATTGATCGTCGAGGTTAGTATTCGACACTATCTCCGTAAACGATATTGCTCCGCTACGGTGCTTAACGGATTATTGCAATTCGTTTCCAAGATACAACGACGACGAACGTCTCGGAATCGTAGCACTCCGACTTCCGAGACCAGCGAACCTTCTAGTAGACTTCTTGGACTCTTGAATGCACAAGATGAGATGAATGCTTGAGGAAGAGAAGAGAGGATTGAGTGAATTGAGTGAGTATTCCATCATCTGGAGGGTTCTATTTATACTGAAAGAAGAGGTTGATTGTCTTTTGGGTGAGTGGATGTGTTCCTTGGGCTGGATCGATCTAGATGAAGTGCAAAGTGCGCCTACAAAGCGCCCATTGCTCACGTGGCGGGTGGCGGGCTCACAGGTGCGAGCACCTGCTCGCCTTGGGCTAAGGGAGCACCTGTCCTTTTATTTTTTTTTGTGTTAACTCCATTAACACATCTTCATTAATAAATAGAGAATATACATCGAGAATTTCCGATGTGGGACTATTCTCCCATGCACTTTATTAATGAATAATAAATGCTATTTTGGGCCGACTTTAAACATTAATTTCTTATTCACCCTTAATCGGTTTTGAGCAAATTAATAGTCTAAATCTATCTACGTGAATCGTATATTTCAATTTTGAAGTCAATTACGACTTTCAACAATTGATGGCTTCCTTCCTCAAAATCGTTTTGATCCATTTAAGGCCCCTGATCCTGTCTGGAAGCTGAGAAAACGAACCTGCCGGTGTGACGTGTCTGGAATGTGGACCGCATCCTCACGACCCGGGGGTGAGCTATCCGCTGCGTTGACCAGATCGTCAGAAGTCCTCCTCCGGTCAACTGTACCTGTATCCAGCGACCGGGTTCCCCTCGGTCTCTGGTACCTCGGTGCTCGAGGCGAATCCCACAAATGTATGATTATCCAGATAATAACAGAATAGTAGTAAAATAAACAGATATCGAGTACGAGAACGTACCCTGGCCCAGGGGGGCGCCCTCGAATGGATCAGTGAGCTGACGGAGTCGTCGCGATCCCGAATAGTAGATAAATGTCCACCAAACGCGTAGCTGGCTCCAGTAGCTCGAAGCCGGACGCGATATAGATCCGCAGGACGGAGCACGGTCCGACTGCATGATAACAATCCGAATAACGAAACACCACACGGCTCGATGTCCGGAAACACTGCACTGGATCAGATCTGTGCCGCACGCGGCAAGGACAGCGGCTGTACCGCCGTCGGAATCGACGGTCGGGAAACCGGAGGTGCTGGCCGCCAAAGACGGCTGCGGCGGTGGCTACAGCATGAGATGCCGGTAACGGCAGCCTCTGGAGGAGGCACATGGCCGGCGGGAGGCGCTGACCGCCGCCGGAAGTCGCGGCCGGCGGAGACATTCGCTGCCGGCAGTATGGGAGAGGCGTCGATACTCGCTGGACGCGGCGGCGGGAGGCGACGGTAGCGGCGGGAGGCGCTGGAAGCCTCTAAAGGAAGCCTTGGCGTCTGCCTGAGGCGGCTTCGCCTGCTGGACTCGAAGTCGGCGACGCCTGCTAACTACGGCGTCCGCCGGAAGTGGCTGTAGCGTGTGGAGATGGCGACAGGAGACCCGCCGGCGGCGGAGGCGACGTCACATGGAGGTTGTGCGTGAGATGGGAAGCAGCGGTCGAAGATCTCTACAGGCGAGGGAAGCCGAAAGCCGGCAACGCGAGGGGGAGAAGAGGCTAGGCGGTGGCGGCCGGCGATGGCCCCGACGAACAGTACCCGATGGGGAGGAAGACGACCTCCCTTCATCTCTGCTGGCGGCGGCCTCTTTTTTCTCCCCCTGATCTCTGCCGCCGCCTCCTCCCAAAAAATCCCCCTCCCCCCCCCCTCTGCCCCCGCCCCCCCCCAAAAAATCCCCCCCTCAAAGCCCTAGCTTCTCAAAAGACCTAAATGCCCCTCTACTTTCTCCTATCTCCTTTTCTGCCCCTTACACAACCGGATCACAAGTCTCCCCTTCAAGTCTAGTCGAAGGAGGCGTGAGTCCGACTGACTGGACAGTCTATTGCAAAGAGCTAAACCGCTCTCGATGTCAAAACCGCATCGCTGAACCGATAATATAATGTCACTCGAGCGGTCGCTATGATAATAGTGTCGCATGAGATGATAAACGTGCCGAGCGGACCAGGTCAATAATCGCACTGATGTTGAATGCGCAGCCGCGAAGATACTGACCGGACGATCGAAGTGATGTCGATCGAGTGGATAGACGACCAAGCGTGTGGTCGAACGGACGATCAGAAAGATGTCGATCGAGTGAGTAGACGACGAGTGGACAACGCCGAACGGGCGACAGAGAAAATGACGATCAGTCGATTATGAAATGCTGGCCTGACGTGCTGAATGAGCAGCATCGAGAATGGTCAGCGAGCGAACATAAAATGTTGTTCTGGCAATCGAGTATCGATGAGTAGGCAATGCTGAACGAGCGATCGAAATGATGCCGATCGGATGGATTGATGCTAGGCGGACGCTGTCGTGCGAGCGATCGAAATGATGTCGATCGGTCAGATAGATGTCGGGCGGACGATGCCGCACGTGCGACCGTGGTGACGTCGATCGGTCAGATAGATGCCGGGCGGACGATGCCGCGCGTGCGACCGTGGTGACGTCGATCGGTCAGATAGATGCCGGGCGGACGATGCCGCGCGTGCGACCGTGGTGACGTCGATCGGTCAGATAGATGTCGGGCCGCGAGGACTGCTCGACCCCGAACGGGAGAGATAGATGTATGATATACTGGTCCGATATACTGGTCCTCCCGGCCGAACGGCTCGGGGGCCTTCGGCTTCGAGCCCGTGGCTCGGATATAAACCACCCGGCCGAACGGCTCGGGGGTCTTCGCCATCGAGCCCCTGGCTCGTATATAATCCTCCCGGCTGCTCGGCTCGGGGGTCTTCGCCATCGAGCCTGCAGCTCGGATATAATCCGCCCGGCCGATCGGCTCGGGGGTCTTCGCCATCGAGCCCCTGGCTCGTATATAATCCTCCCGGCTGCTCGGCTCGGGGGTCTTCACCATCGAGCCCCTGGCTCGTATATAATCCTCCCGGCTGCTCGGCTCGGGGGTCTTCGCCATCGAGCCCCTGGCTCGTATATATTCCTCCCGGCTGCTCGGCTCGGGGGTCTTCGCCTTCGAGCTCCTGGCTCGGATATAAACCTCCCGGCCGATCGGCTTGGGGGCCTTCGGCATCGAGCCCCTGGCTCGTATATAATCCTCTCGACTGCTCGGCTCGGGGGCCTTCGGGACTAATACAGATCATATAACTGCCAGGATAAATACCAGAAAAACTGACCGTGATCATGAGGATGGCAGAACTATCCGGCGTCGTTCATCTTCACGTTCCAGATCAGGCGCGTTCCCACAAACGGCGCCATTTTGATCCTGTCTGGAAGCTGAGAAAACGAACCTGCCGGTGTGACGTGTCTGGAATGTGGACCGCATCCTCACGACCCGGGGGTGAGCTATCCGCTGCGTTGACCAGATCGTCAGAAGTCCTCCTCCGGTCAACTCTACCTGTATCCAGCGACCGGGTTCCCCCCGGTCTCTGGTACCTCGGTGCTCGAGGCGAATCCCACAAATGTATAATTATCCAGATAATAACAGAATAGTAGTAAAATAAACAGATATCGAGTACGAGAACGTACCCTGGCCCAGGGGGGCGCCCTCGAATGGATCAGTGAGCTGACGGAGTCGTCGCGATCCCGAATAGTAGATAAATGTCCACCAAACGCGTAGCTGGCTCCAGTAGCTCGAAGCCGGACGCGATATAGATCCGCAGGACGGAGCACTGTCCGACTGCATGATAACAATCCGAATAACGAAACACCACACAGCTCGATGGCCGGAAACACAACCGGTCGGAATCGACGGTCGGGAAACCGGAGGTGCTGGCCGCCAAAGACGGCTGCGGCGGTGGCTACAGCATGAGATGCCGGTAACGGCAGCCTCTGGAGGAGGCACATGGCCGGCGGGAGGCGCTGACCGCCGCCGGAAGTCGCGGCCGGCGGAGACATTCGCTGCCGGCAGTATGGGAGAGGCGTCGATACTCGCTGGACGCGGCGGCGGGAGGCGACGGTAGCGGCGGGAGGCGCTGGAAGCCTCTAAAGGAAGCCTTGGCGTCTGCCTGAGGCGGCTTCGCCTGCTGGACTCGAAGTCGGCGACGCCTGCTAACTACGGCGTCCGCCGGAAGTGGCTGTAGCGTGTGGAGATGGCGACAGGAGACCCGCCGACGGCGGAGGCGATGTCACATGGAGGTTGTGCGTGAGATGGGAAGCAGCGGTCGAAGATCTCTACAGGCGAGGGAAGCCGAAAGCCGGCAACGCGAGGGGGAGAAGAGGCTAGGCGGTGGCGGCCGGCGATGGCCCCGACGAACAGTACCCGATGGGGAGGAAGACGACCTCCCTTCATCTCTGCTGGCGGCGGCCTCTTTTTTCTCCCCCTGATCTCTGCCGCCGCCTCCTCCCAAAAAATCCCCCTCCCCCTCATCTCTGCCGCCGCCTCCTCCCAAAAAATCCCCCCCTCAAAGCCCTAGCTTCTCAAAAGACCTAAATGCCCCTCTACTTTCTCCTATCTCCTTTTCTGCCCCTTACACAACCGGATCAGCCCCAATATCCAACAATCCCCCATATGAATGGAAATTAATGCAATGCGTGTATGCATGCTGACACTTTACAAGAGTCCAATCGATAAGTCACTGCATCGGGAGAGGTAGCTTGTGGCTTTGAACCTTCCGTAGTGAAATGCTATCGAGTATACTAGGCTGCGCAGTGAACGTGATGTCTTGAACTGCTCAGCTGTTGGTGTATACTTAGACAATAACACCCACACAGAGATCTATCTCACCTACTTTAGGTTCTCATGGTTGGTTCCGTTTCGGCCATGGATACCATCTTGGATTCATGAGTGTTTCATTGAAGCGGCCTGTCTTCACACTCACATAGGTGACACTTCTATCAAGAGTATCCTACCATACTATACCTTATCAGGTATAGAAGTCACTAAAAGCATAAGCTTAACCTCACTACATAAGGTAGGACAGCACAAATTCATCCTAGGATTGAGATAGAGATAAACTATCGAATGTGCTGGACCACAACTTCTGTAACTTCGTTGTCCTATTGAACCAAGATCTTGGGATCTCCAGTCAACAAGGTTGGGTTACCGCTACAGTCGTTTTCAGTTATAGATTTTTAATCTCATTCCTCTTGATGAGCAGTATACTTGATCTCGACTCAACCCCTTCATTAGAGGATCTGCCAAATTATCTTTGGACTTAACATAGTCGATTCCAATCACTCCATTCGAGATCAATTGCCTAATGGTATTATGTCTACGACGTATATGTCGTGACTTCCCATTATACATATTACTCTGTGCCCTTCCAATCGCCGATTGACTATCACAGTGGATTAGTACGGCAGGCACAGGTTTCATCCAGCTCGGAATATCTTCCAAGAAATTCCGCAGCCATTCAGCTTCCTCAGCTGCTTTGTCTAGTGCTATAAACTCGGATTCCATAGTTGACCGAGCAATGCAAGTCTGCTTAGTTGATTTCCAAGATACTGCTCCCCCACCGATCGTGAATACATATCCACTAGTGGATTTGGAGTCTTTTTTATCTGATATCCAATTAGCATCACAATATCCTTCCAACACAGTGGGATATTTTCCATAATGTAATCCATAGTTCATAGTATATTTCAAATATCTGAGAACTCGCATCAATGCTTTCCAATGGGTGTCGTTTGGATTACTCGTAAAACGACTCAGTTTGTTGACCGTACAAGCAATATCTGGACGTGTGCAGTGTTGGAGTGTATACTGAAAGTCTAAGCTTTGTAAACATTCATTATGAATAAAGAATCACATTTGGTCAAATTGTCTACATTTGTTTGTAGTTGTTCATTTAATTTATATTGTAGATAACATAGTATGTGGTGTCACATACAGAAGATGATGTTATCAGTACCTTATAAATTATAAATAGTAGCTCACGACTAAAATGGAAAGGAACAAACCATTAGAAGGTCGTAGTGTAATTAGGTATTAGTTTATCTTGACTATATAATTACACTAGTACACTCAGAGTGTATTGAGTAGGACCATTAGAGGTCGTTTCTTTTATACTGACTTTATAAAGGAACAAAGACCTCAGTTATTATGGAAGTGTGTGCTCTTAATCCTAATATAATAACAAGCACATATGTTTGATATTTATTTCTTTAATTTATCAATGGGTGAGATTTAGTTCGATGAATCAATAAACTCGATAAGTTGGGAAATGGTATCACTTATAGTGTGTGTTGTTGATTATAGAAGGAAACTGTGTCCTAAAGATACTAGGTTGATAATGTCCTCAAGAGGAGCTCATAAAGATTGTCATGTTAAACCCTGCAGTGGACTTAGTCCGACATGATAATAAGGTTGAGTGGTACTACTCTTGGACTTAGATATTAATTAAATGAGTTGTCAGTAACTCACTTAATTAGTGGACATTCGATATCTTAAACACAGGGAGACTAACACACTCATAATAAGAAGGAGCCCAAAAATGTAATTTGGGATTGGTGCGGTAGTTCAATGATAGTTCTCTAGTGGAATGAATTATCATTGATAAAATTAAGTTGTGTGTTCGGGGCGAACACGGGATGCTTAATTTTATCGGGAGACCAAAGCCAATTCCTCCTCTCGGTCCCTATCGTAGCCTCTTATTTATAGAGTTCTATACCCACCTATACCCACCTATACCCACCCAATAGGGGTCGGCCAAGCTAGCTTGGGAACAAGCTAGGGCCGGCCTAGGTATAAGATTGGGTGGCCGGCCCTAGCTTGAACCCAAGCTAGTAGGGCCGGCCAAAATAAATTAAAAAGAATTTTAATTTTAATTTTTTATTATGTGGAAGAAATAATTTATTAAAGAAAATTTGAATTAAATTATCTCTCTTGTAAAATTTACAAAAGATTAAAGAAAGAGATTAGATCTCTTTCCTTATTTGTAGATTGGTGAGATATTTTATTTTCTCTTTAAAAATTATTCACATGTTGTAAAATTAAAATTATGGAAATTTCTTTTTATTAACCATGAAGAGATTTTTGAAGAGAAATTTTATTTTTAAAATTTCCGGAAACAAATAAGGAAAGTTTTAATTGTTGATTGAAACTTGTCCAATTTGCTTCCCATTGATGTGGCCGGCCATTAGAGATTAATTGGGGAAATATTATTTTATTTTTCTCAATTAAATCATGTCAAGGGAATTAAGGAAATTTTATTGTAATTAAATTTCCTAATTTGCCTAGGCCAAGGAATATAAAAGAATGGGTGAGGGTGCCTTCACAAGACACAACCTCTATTGTTTTCTCTCCCTCTTTTGTTCCTTGGTGTGGCCGGCCATACTCTCTTTCTCTTCCTCTTGTGGTGGCCGAATCTCCTTCTTCCATTGGAGCTCTTGTGGTGGCCGGATACTACTCGGAGAAGAAGAAGAAGAAGGAGAGAAAGCTAGCATCTCTTGGAGCTTGGTTAGTATTTTGGTTTTTCTCCTTGGTGAAGTTTTCCTTTGTGGCCGAACCTTGCTTGGAGGAGAAGAAGGTGGTTGGTGGTTTCTCATCTCGGAAGATCGTTGCCCACACAACGTCCGAGGTTAGAAGAGGAATACGGTAGAAGATCAAGAGGTTTTTCTACAAGGTATAACTAGAATTTTTCTTTCCGCATCATGCTAGTTATTTATGGAAATAATACCAAATACAAGAGGCTTACGTTCTAGAATTTCGAATATGTTTTTCGATATTGTGTTCTTTTGTTTTTTCTTTTCCTTGTGATTTGATTGTTCTCTTTGGTTAACCTAAAGTTATTTTAGGAAATTAAATATTAGATTTCTATAAAAGGTTTTGTCTAGTCGGTGGTGGTTGCTCTCATATCCAAGAAGGTCATGTGCCTCGCCACGTCAGTACTGGGAACCAATTATGGAAATTAATATTTAATGGAATTAATAACTTAAGGAGACTTGGGTTGAACGTGTTAAGTTCCGCAGGAGATCCAAGTCAAAACCTAAAAGAACAAATAGATTAAGTTTTGGATCAAACGTGTTAAGTTCCGCAGGCGATCCAAAATTTAATTTAAAAGAACACATGGTAGCTAGGAAAAGGTTCAGACCTTTGTACAAAATTTTTGTACAGTGGAACCTATAGGTTTTCCGAGTAGCAACCAACAATTTTGTGAGATACATCAAACTGCTATTATCCGAGAATATTCCAACTGCGATATGGTCTCACCATGGTTTTTCGCTAAGTGTTGACTTAGATCCATAGGTGTTTTCACTGTAGAGAGATCGTACGCATTGAATTTTTTCAATACAGATTCTACATAATGGGATTGTGTTAAAACTATCCCTTCTGATGCCCTGAGAATTTTAATTCCCAATATAACATCTGCTTGACCCATATCTTTCATATCAAAATTTCTGGTCAACATTTTCTTTGTAGTCATGATTACATCATGATTACTGTCCATTATTAGCATGTCGTCTACGTATAGACAGACAATTACATAGCCTTTAGGTGTGTTTTTGACATAAATGCATTTGTCACATTCATTTATTCTGAATTCGTTTGACAGCATTACTTTGTCAAATTTTTCGTGCCATTGTTTAGGCGCTTGCTTAAGTCCGTACAACGACTTAACAAGTCGACACACCTTTTTCTCATTTCCAGGAGCCATGAACCCTTCGGGTTGCTCCATATAAATTTCTTCTTCCAACTCACCATTTAAGAACGCAGTCTTAACATTCATTTGATGTATTTCAAGGTCATACAGTGCTGCAATGGCTATTAGCACTCGTATGGACGTAATCCTTGTCACCGGTGAGTATGTATCGAAGTAATTAAGGCCTTCCTCTTGCTTGTACCCCTTGGCTACAAGTCTGGCCTTATACTTGTCAATTGATCCATCAGCTTTATACTTACGTTTTAGTATCCACTTACAACCTAATGGTTTATTATCAGAAGGAAGGTCTACTAATTCCCAAGTATGATTATTCATGATAGACTCAATTTCACTATTGACAACTTCTTTCCACATTGGAGCATCGGGTCTAGAGAGAGCTTCACTTAATATTCTTGGTTCCATTTCTGACATGAAAGTCATGAAATTTGGCCCGAACGATTTCTCAACTCTAGCCCGTTTGCTACGACGTGGCTCTTCACTTTGATCGTCAATAGTCCTTTTTATAACAGCTAAGTTCGGTAACGTCATTTTTGTTTGAACTTCCGTTGTTATCACTTTCAACGTTTCCCTTTTTATTTGGGAATACGTTTTCAAAGAATATCGCATTCTGAGATTCTATGGTTGTTCCCACATGTATATCAGGAATGTCTGATTTGTGAACTAGGAAACGATATGCACTACTATTATGGACATATCCGGCAAATACCGCATCGAACGTTTTAGGTCCGATCTTTACTTGCTTTGGTTTAGATACTTCGACCTTTTCCAAGCACCCCCACACTTTCAGGTATTTGTACGATGGCTCGCGGCCTTTCCATAGTTCATATGGAGTTTTATCATTTTTCTTATGAGGGATTCTGTTGAGAATGTGATTTGTCGATAATATTGCTTCCCCCCACAAGTTTTGAGGTAAGCCTAAATTTATTAACAAGGCATTCATCATTTCTTTTAGTGTCCGATTTTTACGTTCGGCAACACCGTTTGATTGAGGTGAGTAATGCGCCGTTGTTTGATGGATAATGCCAGATTCTGTACAAAATTCATCAAACGGTGCACCATATTCTCCACCTCTATCGCTTCGAATTATTTTAATTCGTTTGTCAAGTTGGTTTTCAACTTCTGTTTTATAGGTTCTGAATGCCTCTAGGGCTTCGTCTCTTAAAAGAAAGACATAACAGAACTTTGTGCAGTCATCGATAAAAGTAATAAAATATTTTTTACCTCCTCTAGTTTGCACAAATTTCAAGTCACATAGATCACTATGTATCAACTCTAGAGGAGTTGTTGTCCTTTCCACCGAATGAAAAGGTAGTTTCATCATTTTCGCTTCCACGCACACTTCACATTTGTGTGTTGCGTCAACATTGACGTTTGGTAATAATTTTAATTTGACGAGACGTTTGAGAGTATTATTATGCACATGTCCGAGTCGATCATGCCATAAATTAAAACACTCAACAACATAGCTGGAAGTATTTATTTTATTACCATCAAAATTTCGGAGTACAGGCATTACAACCATTTTGAATAGACCCTTTTCTAGGTACCCCTTTCCTACGAAGACACCATTCTTCGTAAGTACAAAGTTGTCTGACTGGAACACTAGCCTAAATCCGGCCTTGACCAATGCTGCTCCAGAAACTAGGTTCTTACTGATGTCGGGAACATGGAGTACATCAATGAGTGTTAGCTCCTTTCCGGACGTCATCTTCAGAACAACCTTTCCGAGTCCAACAATTGGCGACGTCGTGGAATTACCCATATAGAGCTTCCTGCCATTTATCGGAGTATACTTGGAGAACATCGCCTTATCGGAACAGATACGACGAGTTGCTCCAGTATCAATTGTTGGAACCTCGAGGTGTTTTGATGTGATCAAACCAAGTTAAGTTAGGTCCTGCGTTGTTTAACCCTTGTGTCTAAGTGTGCAGGAACTTAGGAACACAGGAAGTCGAGCGGAAGACGCGGCTAGCGAGAAGGACGGCACGGGAAAGAGCCGACGGGCTCGGTGCGTCCGAGGGACGAGGTGTCCGCGGAAGAGTACACCGGTGGACGAGAAGAACGTGCGCGGCGTTCGAGGGACGAGAAACCGGGAAGGAAGGCTGCTCGAGGAGAAGGCCGGAACATGGGTTCGGGTGAGCCCTATTCCGGATGGCCAAGATCACCCAAGCTAGTGGAGCCGGAACAGAAAACCCGGACCGAGACGAACTGAACCGAAGCAGAGCGACCGGACGGAAAAAGTCAACCAGAGTTGACTTTTGGGGTCCGGGGCGCCCGGAACCATCCTGGGCGCCCGGACCCCTCCGGGGCGCCCGGAACCATCCGGGGCGCCCGGAATATGGTTTTTGACCAGATCGAGTCAAACTCGATCTGAACGTTGGGGGATAAAGTTTTATCCCCCCAGGGCGCCCGGAACCCTTCCAGGCGCCCCGACCAAGGCTATAAATATAGCCTTGGTCCAGAAGCAAATAAATTTAATCAGAACGACGAACTTGTAATCAACTTCTGTGTGCTTTACTTTTCTTCTTGTACGTTCAACGCTGTAAGAGGCTACTCCGCCCAGAGGAGAATCAGATAGTGTGCTTTCTTTGCCTTGGATTAGCAATCCTCTGATTGCAAACCAAGTAATTCCTCTGTGTCTATTTTCTGTTTTAATTAGTCTCTGCTTTTTTAATTACAAGTTCTTTTAAGTTAGTTGAATATCCGAGAAGGGTTTTTGTTTTATTTTGTAGGGCAATTCACCCCTCCCCTCTTGCCGGCCTCCAAAGGGACCTACATCAATGAACCACTGCTTCGGGTTGGTATCCACCAAGTTGGCTTCAAATACAACCGCAGTGAGATCCAAGTCCTCAAGAGAGGTTGCGACATGATTCGCAGCATCCTTTGGCCCCTTGGTTGGCTTCTTTGGGCGTCTGCAGTCCTTGGACAGGTGTCCTGCCTTTCCACAGTTGTAGCAGGAGCCTTTGAACTTCTTTGCTTGAGCCTTCTTTTTGAACTGCTTCGGCTTTTTAGCGTTCGGCTCGACCAGGTTGGACATTTCGTCTATAGTCCGCTTGGTTCCTCTGGAGTCGGATAACTTTCGATTATCCTCCTCTATTCGTAGCCTCAGGATCAGGTCTTGCAGCCCTATCTCCTTTTGCTTGTGCTTTAGGTAATTCTTGAAATCCTTCCATGACGGAGGGAGCTTCTCAATTACCGCAGCAACTGCGAATGTCTCGTTCAGCTTCATGCCTTCGGCGTCCAGATCATGCAGTATTAATTGCATATCTTGGACTTGAGATGAGACGCTTTTTGAGTCCACCATCTTGAAATCCAGAAACCGACCGACGATGAATTTCTTCAATCCAGCATTTTCGGTCTTGTATTTCTTCTCAAGGGATTCCCACAAAGATTTCGCCGTCTCCAGAGAACAATATACATTATATAACGTGTTGTCCAAGGCGTTGAGTATATAATTGCGGCACAGAAAATCTCCGTGAGACCATGCATCGCTAGCAGCCTTACTACCTTCCGTAGCGGCTGCCGTGTCTTCGTGTAAAAACCGTACAAGGTTTAGCGATGTTAGATAAAACAGCATCTTCTGCTGCCATCTTTTGAAGTCGGTTCCGGTGAATTTCTCCGGCTTTTCTCCATGCGGAATGGTTGTCGGAACGACGGTCGGAACGGCCGTCGGAATGTCGTTGGTAGCCATATCAGTTTGCACGAAATATCGTTTACGACTGTTATTCCCGGGTAGCTTCTGGAGTATGCAAACTGATCGTCGAGGCTAGTGTTCGACACTATCTCCGTAAACGATATTGCTCCGCTACGGTGCTTCGGAATCGTAGCACTCTGACTTCCGAGACAAGCGAACCTTCTAGTAGACTTCTTGGACTCTTGAATGCACAAGATGAGATGAATGCTTGAGGAAGAGAAGAGAGGATTGAGTGAGTATTCCATCATCTGGAGGGTTCTATTTATACTGAAAGAAGAGGTTGAAACCCTTCACCAAGCCCACTTCAATCTCATCCATCAGATATGAGGAGTTGTGACCCTCAGATCTCGCCTATTGTCATCGGTCATCGGATCTGGATCCATTGATTCGATGCTTCATATCAAGTCTCATCCCAAGCCGTCAGATCGTTACTCTTTGCAATCCAACGCTCTAGATCGCATCACAAGCGATCCATCATACCTATTTGATCAATGTTGATCAACGGTAGCCATCCATTCCCTAAGTCAACTGTCCAGTCATCTCCCTTTGCCCACGAGGATGCCGCATAGGTGCTGCCACGTCAGGTACGAGCCTGACAAAGCGGCCATTGCGCACGTGGCGGGTGGCGGGCTCACAGGTGCGAGCACCTGCTCGCCCTGGGCTAAGGGAGCACCTGCCCTTTTATTTTTTTTGTGTTAACTCCATTAACACATCTTCATTAATAAGTAGAGAATACACATCGAGAATTTCCGATGTGGGACTATTCTCCCATGCACTTTATTAATGAATAATAAATGTTATTTTGGGCTGACTTTAAATATTAATTTCTCATTCACCCTTAATCGGTTTTGAGCAAATTAATAGTCTAAATCTATCTACGTACGCGAATCGTAGATTTCAATTTTGAAGTCAATTACGACTTTCAACAATTGATGACTTCCTTCTTCAAAATTGTTTTGGTCTATTTAAGACCTCAATATCCAACAAAACTGATTGACTTTTGTTTATTCCGGTGATCTTTATAATTTCCATTGCCATACAGAATTGCCTGATGAATCACTGTGAAACGTCGGATTTTAATTGTTCTAGACCTTTCAATAAAATGTAATGATTGACTATATCAAAGCATAAAATATTTAGGGCAACAATTAAAAGAGTATTCTGTATTCTATTTTATAACCGGCCAAATCAATCCTATAAATGATACCAAAGCAAAATCGCTTAGAACAACTAATCGCCGATCCAACAATAAAATCGAGGAGAATGGTCGGATCAAATATTTACCTATCTAAGTTCGAGGAGTTCACATTTTGGAAACGTAAAATGAAGATATATTTCAAAATTAATTTCAAAATTTTATTAATAATTAAATTTGATTTTGAAGTGCCAAAGAATAACAATGGAAAATAACTCAAAGAATGACGATGGACCAAAATGCAAAGGGAGGAATTTGTTGCCAACGGTAAAGTAGAATTTCATTTGCTAAGTGTATTATCTCTTCAAGAAGTCAATTGAATTAGTACCTACGACTCCACTAAAAAACTATGGAAGAAATCTATGGAATTTCATAAAGGAACCTCGGAGGTCAAACTAGCAAAACGGGACTTACTTCAAAATCAATTGAGCAATCTTCGACTAAAAGAAGGAGAAATGGTTGATCAATTGCACGCAAAGCTAAAAGAGATAATCACTGAGCTCAACAACCTTGGAGAAATAATAACAAACAGAAATTCGTTAAGATACGCTTTAAATATATTTTTGAAGACATCGGAGTGAACATCAATAGTAAACTCGTACTATATCTCTAAAAATCTCAAGATAAGCAATCTTGAGGAACTATTTTCTACTCTTGAACTTCATGAATCTAGATACGTAGAATAAAAAAAAAAGATGAATAAAAATATAGCATTACAAGCTAAGAGGAACGAGCTAGATTCAGAAATCACACCCAGCGAAGACAAAGAAATATATACAATAAGAAAAATTAAAATTTATTTAATTTTAACAATTTTGATAAGAAACAAATAAAGAAGCTTCTATAAAGAAAAATGAAAGTTAAATGTTACAACTGTGATAAAAAGATATATTAAGAATAATTATCCCAAATTAAAAAAATATGGGAAAAGAAAAAAAACAGAGGGTCAAAAGGTCCAAGTACAAAAATCTCAAGAACTTGGAGCAGCTGATCTTTAGAAGAGTCTAACACTAAGGAATACATGGGAAAAACACTAACGGTCAACCATCTACTTGAAGACGACCAAAGTTCTTTGGAGGAGAACAACGATCAAAGAGGAACGATGAAAGAGGAGCTTCAAACTATGAGTCAAAAATGGTGAGGTACGTATTCTTTCCTCATATAAAATATATAAAGCGATTAAAATAGTATCTAGAATATTATGTAAGACAAGGACTAAATATGTAAATTCGAAGAAAGAAAATGCATGCTCACTGTAAGAACTTGAAAAAGTTAAAAAAAAAAATGCAAAAGAATTAGTGGAAACTCGAAAACATGAATTAGAAAATTTTTCTATAAATTTAAATTTATTTTTAAATACTCTTGAAATTCGGGTTTAAATTGACATGTTAAAAATCACAGGGCTAAATCAAAAAAGTTTCAAATTTCAATATTCTATGAAAATACTTGATAAATATAGGAGGTAGAAATTTATTTTAGATTTTCTTTATTAGTTGCTAGAAATTCTATTAAAAATTTAAATGCTTTAATTGTTAGAAATGTATTATGTGCATAGCATTATATTTCATAAACATTCTGTTTGGATTTTTCTATTGAAATTTTTTTATATGATAAAACTACATATTTTCTAGGTGAAAATTTAAAAACTTAAATAATTTCTAAAATTAAAAATTTTCAGAGATCAATTTTTAAAAAACTTGATTTTTCTACATAAAATTATTATATTTTGAATGCTAAAAAAATAGGAAGTTATTTTGACGTTGAAATCTATTTGTAACTATTTAATTTAAAATTAACTATTTCTCTAAGATAATATATATTTTCACTATAAGAAAAATGATTTTTTATGAAAAAATATTTTTCTATGTTAATTCTCAGTATTCCATAACTTATAAAAAAAATTTGCAGAAGTTTTGAACAATTCGAGATATTTTTTTAATTTTATTTGAAAATTTTGAAATATAATTCTTAGAATTTATTTTATATAAAAAAATAATTATTTGAAAAATATACAAACTTGCATTCTGTACGTCCATCCCTCATAAATTTTTTCTCTATTATTTTTGTTTTTCCTATTTATTTTTTATGTGACTTTTGCTTGTACTTATTTGTAAAAATATTTGTCTTAATTTCTCATCCATTAAAATGTTTGTTTTTAGACCCTAATTTAATTTGGGTTAATTCATATTAAAAAAGGAAAAGATTATTGAAACCTCATAATTTTAATATGAACATCAACTAAGTTAAGTTAGATCTTATAAAAAAGGTAGATCCACTATCTTAGCGGCCCCCCTAGTGCCGGTCCCACGGATATGGAGGGAGGTTCATGCAGGTACACATGCCATAGGCGCATGGCGGGGTAAACCCCAGGTCGTCAGTTCCTGAGAATCGACCCCTGACCATTACGCCAGAGATACCATGCGCCCACCGTCTGTGCTACGTCCTGGGGGCTAAGTTAGATCTTACAAGATTTGATGCATTGTGTCTAAGTATGTAGAGACTTAGGAATATAAAAACTTCAGCGGAAGACCTAGTGAGTAAGAATGATTGCACGGGAAGAGGGTCGATAGACTCTGTGCACTTGAGGGACAAGAAGATATGGAAGAGTAAACTGCTGGAGCGAGAAAGATGTACGCGGTGCATCTGAGGGACGAGAAGCTGGAAAGAATACTGTTCAAAGAGAAGACCAGAGTTGGGTTCAGGTGACCGGTCTTTGACTTCCACTTGCCCAGGTGATGGTTCGGCCGTTTGGAGTTGAGCTCACGAAAACCTAATTTCGACCTTCTCCTCGAATACTCTTCCTCCTGGCTTCTCGTCCCTCAGATGCACCGTGTGCGTCCTCTCACTCCACGGTATACTCTTCCGCAATTCCTCATCCCTCAAATGCACCAATCCTGTCAACTCTCTTCCCGTGCAATCCTTCTTGCTCGTTATGTCTTCCGCTCGACCTCTTATGTTCCTAAGTACCCTCACTCTATTGGTGTACTCTTCTATAGCTCCTTGTCCCTAAAATACATTAAGCCTGTAACTCTCTTCCCATATAATCCTTCTACCTCGCTATATTTTTTGTTCGACCTCTTATATTATTAAATCCCTACATATTTAGACACACTACATTAAATCCCATAAGTCCTAACTAGCGTTTACATCAAAACTATGAGGTACCAGCACATTCCACATTTAATTAATCATTAAATGAGCATATCTTTTATAAAAATTATCAAATGGACATTGTATCATATTTTTAATTTCATAAGTATCCTTTTTTTCACAGTTGTAACGGCTACAACCCATTGCTATAACGTAACAACTCTAAAGTAGATGTTACAATATAATATTTCATTTTAATCAAAATTATTTCAGATAGAATATTCATATATCATAATATCTTTTACTAATTTGGTCAAAATTACTTTAACTCTATTGAAATAAATTTCATCAAAATTAGTTTAAATTTTTTATAAAAGTTACTTTTGTAGTTGTTATAATATTATGACAGTTATCTTGATAGTTGTTACAACTAGCTAATACAAATATTGTAACAACTAATTAATAACTACTAGAAAAAAATGTAAAATGATTTTGACAAGTTAAAATAGTTTTAATAAAGTTTAAATAATTAGACTAAGTTACTAAAGAATATTTTAATATAATAGTATTTTATATATAATAATTTTAATTAAAATAAAATATTATATTTTATCACATTATAAAGACTATCCCATATTTATTATAAATTGCAATAGCTAGCTAATAACTGTTATATATTATAGTAATTAGTTGTAGCTGTTACATGTTGTAACAATTAGTTGTAACTGTTACAATAATATTGAAAGTGAGGATATTATTAGGGGTATAAATGAGTCAAGCCGTTCGTGAATTATTCGAAGCTCGATTCGATAAAAACTCGTTTAACGAGGCTCGTTAAGATAAACAAACCAAGCTCAAGCTTCACAATATTCGGCTCGTTAGCTCGTGAACATATTTGTTAAGCTCATAAATCAACTTTTAAATAAAAATAATAATAGTTTTGATATTGAATTTATAGATTTTACACTCGACTTAGGAAAAACATAGACAAATATATTAAATTTATTTATTAGAATAAAATTATAAATTTTAACAAGAATATTATAATTTTTTTAAAATATATAATTTAGTTTTTAATGAATATTTAAATTTATAATTTATATTTATTAAGCTCGTTTAGGCTTGATAAAAGCTCGAATAAGCTCGTGAGCCATGAATATATTTGTTAAATAAAGCTCGAGTTCGGCTCGATTATAAACGAGTCAAACTCAAACATCCAAGAGTTCGGCTCGACTCGGCTCGATTACAACCCTAGATATTATCGAGATGAAAAAAATATGATAGATCGTTCATTTGTTTTTTTTTAATGCTCATTTAACTATTCGTTAAATACAGTCATTTTAATTTCTTTCCCAAATATTTATTGGTAAGGGTGTAATCGAATCAAGCTAACCAATAAGAAGCTCAAGCTCGGCTTGAGTTCAATTCAAGCTTTAATTTTTAAACTTGAGCTCAATTAGTAATGAAATTAAATAACTTGCGAACAACTCGAGTTCAGTTCAAAAAATAACTCGTTTAAAAGTTAAACGAACTTAATTCAAGTTCTTCGTAAGTCTCTAAATGAATATATTCACAAACTCACGAATTAAATACTGTTAAATTTAAACTCGATTCGTTAACTTTCAAACAAATTTTTTTTTCTGAATCAATAATCAAATAGCTCGTAAGTGGCTTGACTAATTTACACCTCTATTTAGTGGCATCTCATCTATACAATATAACCCCAGGCTGAAGAACAACAAATAATTTGGCAATTTAACATATATATACTTGTTAATTTGTGCATCCATGGTGGGCAATCCTCACAAGGCTAGAGAGTTGGATCACTTTCAGGTTATATATAGACACACACACGACTACAGATGCTCTAACAATCATCGTTGTGTTAAACTATTGTTACTTGTTATAAAAAAAATATGTTTTAATGTTACTCTACTCATTACAATTAAGTTTTTACTTAACTATATTTAAACTTGAACAATTTATCCTTATTAACTTTGTTAAAATTTATTTATTATTTTTTTTGCACGTTTTACTATGTACCATTATTTATATACGTATATAATTTAATTAAAATATTAATTAATTAAAGTATATTATATTAAATATAATATAAGTCTTTATAAGTAAAATCACAGTTTACTAGTTAATAAGTAAATTTATTTATAAATTTTATTCATTTCAATTTATTTATTTAATTTAATTTTAACTACCAAACAAATACAACTAAACTTTCTTCAAATCAAATATTAAATTTAGAAGAAATAACATACATTCTCTGAATTAAATTACCCCAATAGAATTCTGAGCAAAGAATGGAAATGCATGAACCTTCTCTTTTCTAATGGGGATTATTACGATACAAAAAGTTGTTCAAAGACATTTATCATTATATGCTGCCAAACAATCGGACTCGAAGATATCCAAGTTACATATAGATACCTAAGGTACATATACAAAATGAAAGAAAAGAAAATTGAATAATTAGAACTTTACATGTCGAAAAAATTGTAGATCTACTCTCTTTTAATTGCCTGCTTCGATCCTTTCTAGGATTTCCAACCTTGTCTTCCTCTTCCAACCTTTCATGGTGGCAACGAGATTTACGAGTCCAGTTATCTGAGATTTACTGAATTCCTGGAAAACAAATATGCAGCCGAACTGAAATGATTCTGGATATCAAACAAAGAGAATCTCACTTTGTTCAACTTCTGTAAAATCAAAATTCCTTACCGGATGAGTGCGAGCCCAGTGAACATATTCAGTCTCTGGGAGATAGTAGGCCTGTTCTCAAGGAAAGAGTAACAACTCGAATAAATCAATAGTTTGCGATGATGAGACAGTATAAGTATTCGCAGAATTTGAAAGGGATATCTTGTGCTCAGGGAATATCTTCCATAACATGCTTTTAATAAGTAATATTGAAAAGTTGGGCTTATCGCTAGCAAGCTATTGAGATTGGGCAACAAAAGTGTTTAAACTGCTATCTAGATGATGCAAAAGCCCAAATGAACCCGGGATAAAGAATTAAAGATATTATGCCAAACATACCTGCAACATTAAATTTTATGAGTTTTTATGATCATGAGAAGTAACAAACTGAACTTGTTTTGCCAAGCTTAACCTTTCAGAAGCCACTAGAAGCCATGAGATAAATTCCTAATCTAGCTACTCTGCTCCAGATCCCAAGATCTAGAAATAGAGTGGATTTTAAGAAACTACCAGATATTCTTACTGAAAATTTGGTATCAGATTTTGCTTACAATGATTTTGTTTGCAAACCAAGAGAAGTTCCATTACCAGAACCAGACAGCTTGAGCCAAGTCCCTATTATCCCATAAGTTGGATCAATCTAACTTGTTAGTTTGGATGGCCTGCATATACATCCGTCTCCAGCATTCACTCAACCAATAACAAGATTTGTTATTGAACAGGACATATCCAGTTAGAGGTGATTAAAAAAAAGGATCTGATTTCAATCTAATCCTGAAATTTTGAGTCAACTTTAGGTCTTGAACCAGGTTTTGCGCTATTTGTTTTGAAATTTTGGGTTAGGTTGAAAATTTTATTGTTCCACTTGATTCAAACCATTACTAATAACAAAACCAAAACAAACAAATTTCAATAATTATCATCAAGCCAGAACTGAATCGATCTAACTCCATGGTTTTAATTAGAATGACTTGTCCAGCACAATACGTTGATTATTGAAATCACAGTTTTGCTGTTTTGATAAAAACCAAACATAATCAGGTTGGCAAATTTTCCACAAGTAGTCAGGTCTCAAGTTGAGGATAATGAGTGTCTTGAACAAAAATCTCGGACACTGTAAACCTGACCAAGCCAAACCTCAAGCGCAACTTTTTATTAGTTTATCATTGTCGCTACAGCACAACTCAACAGTGCCAACTTGGAAATTTTATAAAATTTAAGTAGTAGCATCTTAGTATGGGATTGTGATAATGTCAAGTAAATGATTGACGCAGCCATGAATGTTAAATATGAGAAACATATTTCTACATCTTTTTGAAATTCTCAGCAGGAATCTAGTAGAATATATGCAATTCGTATGATCTTCCTGTAAATCTCAGAATCCATATACCTGAAATAGCTAACACGCAGGAAGGAAGCATAAAGTAAACACATTTACCTTGATAAATGTTTCCACTATCTGCAACTTTGGCTTCACATTTATGGTCACAAAATGTTGTAGTCCATTAATCAAGACCTGTAATCAGGAAGGGATTAATACCTCTTATATGAGATCTAGCATAAATAGCAGTTTGATAAACCTGAAGGTCGAGTGACATTAAAACTCTTCCTTCATCTGTGCATCTTTTAACACGTGATAGACCTTCAATAAGTGTCTCTGCGACATTTTCAAGTCCGTATTCCAAAAGGAGATCTTGAACCTGATAAAATCTCAATGTCAAAATGGAAAAACTACAAGGATGAAATTCAAGTTTAACATGGGGTTAATCATATTACTCCCCGCGCAAAGCAAGGTTGAAGCTTTAGTGTGAATGGTTGCAATGTACAAGAATCAATTTGTCACAAAATGGATCAAGAATTCAGCTGATATTCTGGCTAATGAAAATGCACTTGAATTTTAAGTCAACATATTCATTTTCTAAGGTAAGCAAAACAATAGATTGGTACTTAGCACACCAGTGAAAGATTCAAGAAAGGAATACAATTACAAGTTACAGAGTCAAGTCATAAGGAGAAGCATGGCAACTGAATTTAACTGAAAACTGAACAGACTGCCCAAGTAAAGAAAGACCACTACCAATTTTGTTTTTCTTAAAATAAAAATATCTACTACAGTTACCTCCTTTGAAATCCCACCATGCATGAGCCTTGTTTTATAATGTTTGAATTCTCCCAATAACAAGTCAACATACCTGTTAATAACAAACAATAAGCATAGGAAACAAATCCAGTGTCAGCAGCTTAAAAAAAAGAAAGATGTTTGATAACCAACAGATTCTACACTTGTAAACCATGTAGATTTGATCCCTTCTATCAACCAAATATGCAGGAGTTCTAATCTGGTACCATTACAATTTTTAGAAAATTGTATCAGTAGATTATTGGCGCCCCAAGCAGTATATTGAACCATCAGTTTGATACCAACCGAAAAGAACTGAAATTATTAGCATGCATTAAAGATGTTACCATGTAGTAACAATCCTTTTTAGGACCAACAGGTAGGTTACTAGTTTACCACATTTAAAATCATGAAGTTTACAACATGTATCATGTGAAAATACCACAAAGCTTTTACAAAAATATTTCCTATAGAATTCTTGGATTAACATATGGATAAAAGTGTTTTAACAAGGAAACTACTTCCACTAGTTATGAGTTAAACATAGGATGTTGCTATCTAATACTACATGAATAATTGAAAGATATAAAGGATTACCTTAGATTGCTGTAACAAAGTAGAATTAAGCATTATTAGAATTGCTATGATAAACCAAACACCGACAAATTTATAATCCAAGAAAATAACAGAAGTCGATATAATAATGATCCAAAGTATTCTCCATTTATTGCTTTGAAAATCAGTAATAGTTTGCTGTAAATATCTGCTTCAGGCCAAAATATGGGGAAAAACCATGCTCAAGGGCACAAGATTGAGCATGGAACCAAAAACAAAACAGTGGTTCTTCATTTAGTACCAACCCTTACATTCAGTTAGCTAGAAGATATTTCACATGCCAGGACAAAGCTTGCTTTAGGCCTAACATTCAGTGTGGAACTTATATCAGTAACATCATAGTGAATTTAAAAAGATATGCATAATGAAACTAATGAGAAAATGAATGAGCTCTTGCAGCAAAAATGAGATGTGGTTATGGACACTAAAGTGAGATGAATAATTAATGTTCATGGCACAAAGTTATTCTATCATATAATAATAAAAAACACAGCTGAGTGATCTGGGAGTGGTTTCTAGGGTAGAAGCATAAAGTAAATAATCAAGGAAGGCAAGAAGCAAAAATAAGAGAAAAAAAAGAACTGATAAATATGATGAACCAACCCATTGTGCTCAAAACCAAGCTCCTTCACCTCCCATTTTGCATTGGCAATCTTATCAGCGTACCTGCACAAACAAATGATCTAAATTACTACTTTGGCATGATAAAGAACAAGGATGTGGGATAAATTTTGGCTGCAAAGGATCTTAATTCTACAAGCAACGAATAAAATTAATTAACCAAAGCAATCTAATAATTTTAAAGTAACAGTTACATGTGTGTATAAGTCTAATCTCATATTTGGTCATTAGGTGTTATGTCATAGTCCTAAATATATGATAAATATGGGTATTAGGATTAAAAATAAAATGCAATTTAAGTCCTTTCAATTTGGTATCATAAAAGTCCAATCTAATTTTACGATTTTCTTCAATCCCCATTGAGGTTGCAACTTTGTTATGGCAACATCACCTCCCTCATCCTCCTCTCTCCATAAAAGCTTTCTTCCACCACATCCCAATCTCAACAAAGCCGTGGAAATACCCTCCCACATGGGTCCCACTGGTGTGTGGTGACGGATTTTTCGCCTTTTGTAGAATTTCTTCCACCACATCTTCACGCTCTAGCTTAACATGATTTCCCATTATCACGCCACATGCAACTTCAACTGTTGATGGCAAATGATTTCTAGAGGCAAGGTTAAAAACTGATGACTAAATGAAAAGGGTTTCGGAGAAGCATTATATTTATGAAATTGGAATGAGTTGATACCCATTAATATGGAGAAGCATACGAGCTGTTGCCCTGTGAATATACTCGGTCAGATCAGGAACTGCATCCACCTGTCAAACAGCAGACTGTCATTCCATTCTTCAATGAAATGGACATCAATAGAATTAAAACAACAAATTTACAAAGTAGTTAACGATTAAACAACTGATTATTAATATGAGGCAAGAAATGATGAAGAGAAAGAGGTAGGAAGGAAATTGATTGTTTGAGCATATGCAAATAAACAACCTGATTAAAGAAAAAAGACTTTACACAAGAAGCAAAGAGAAACAAAAAGGTGAAAGTTTGTGTACAAATTATTTAAAATTACCAGATGGATGAAAAACTCTTCTATTACACAAGCATTGTGCTGTGATAACATAGAATGGATATGAGCCTTCGATTTATGCAGTACTTGAGCAACTAATGATATGGTTTCAACAGAAGAACATCGTTCCTGTGACAGGCAGAATTAGCAGGAAATAAACATTACACGGACCAAATGGAAAAGAAAGCACTTGCACTACAAAACCAGCAATTGCTTATTCAAAACTAGGAATAGATCATTAAATAAATTACTTAACAGCAAAATATCCAGCTGAATTGATGTCTAATAAGATATATTATCCAACGGAAATAAAAGAAAACACTTGTCAGTAAATCTTTTCTCCTACATAAAACTTGTGGTATTTGATAGTATAATTTAGGCTGGCAGATTGATATGTAAAAATTTAAGATTCTAAAGGTGCGCTTTGTTTGCATGTTTTACATTTTCATTTTCTGAAAAACGCGCGTTTCTGAAAAATGGTGTTTGGTTTGCATTTTCCATATCTGTTTTCTAAAAAAATAGATAGTATTTTCTGAAAAAATAGAAAATGACTAAAAGTCATTTTCTATTTTCTAGAAAACTCGCGTTTTCTAGAAAATAAAAATGGAAAATGCGCAAACCAAACGCATCCTAATTTTGTTGAGGATGTAGGTCAAGAAATAAGCTATTCATTTTGGTTGAGAACCTAATTGTAAATATAGAAACATCCAGGCTAAATATCTCAATCTTTTGTAATGTTTTGAAATATAGGTAGAAGGATGTACCTGGGTTAATTTCAATGCTATTTTCTGCATTATCTGAAAAAGTACCAGAGCCAACTTGACAACAAATAGGTAGTAAATTTTATATCATGCAAACTTCCATAAGCAACCTCCTGATCGGATGCAGCCTTCCTTCTTTTGATGCATGCCTGCAGTCTCTTGTCCAAGACTCCAAGTAGTACAGAAGCACAGTTAACGCATCTTACTAATCCTAGCAGCAGATCACCCACAGCTAAAGAGATGATTTCTTTCCCTTCTCTCCAGATTCAGTCATAAAACCTCCACATTGAATTTGATTCAAGCTCAACTCAAATCCTAGCTAGCCTAGGCCTAATCCCACTCTAAAGAATCCCCCAGAAATACCCAACTAAAATCAATAGAGTCCAACTTGCTCCAAATAAACCCCAATACAAGCAAAGTTGCTTCAAATTAACCCCGTGAATCCAAAAAATATCAATTAATTTACATCAAGATATAAGTACCTGTATTGCATATGCTTAATGTATGGGTTTCTTTATTAAACAATGAACCTTTACATATCTCCCTCCTATCACTTATCAGAGACTTTTGGGGTTCAATTTAGTTTCCCAATTTAATATCTAAAGTATAAGATAATTTTAGGAGAAAATCTAAAAAAGACGGGAAGAAAGCTATTAATTAAATAAAATAAAGAAAAAAATCTTTTTTCTATAAGAAAATAAAAATAGAAGCACTCATATAGTCATGTGCAAGCTAGTGATAACCAAGGTCATTATAAATCAAAAGAGAAATTAGTACTGTTCTGTATGACTAATTATTTTGAAATGCTCACATAAACATTTCCTCGTGGTTAAATATTACCCTTTTTTAGTATTATCAGAGACACCCTAAAACCTAATAAACAGTAGCTAGGTATACTGATTCAGTCTAGTCCTGTGTCACTGACCTTAGAAAGAATTACAAATTATCCAGATTTGGTAAATTTAAATAAACAATTATTTTCAGTTATTTTGATTTTTTATTTAAAAAAAAGGCAACAGCTTATTGAAAACATGCACACAATAGTTTACAAGATGAACCACACAATTCAACTAATTCAAAAAATATGTATCAAGATTTTGAAGATTGGTTCACTAAAAGAACCTATTTCTGAAGCCAACATCCAAGCTGCAATATTTAGGTTACAACTTAAAACTTTTATGTGGGAAAAGAGACATTGCATCGATATTATTGCAAGATAACTATCACAATATATAAAGAACACAACACAATAACCAAAAACTAAACCATCCAATGTGAGACTATACCCACAAGATATAACTACTGACTTGTAGTAAACACATTCTGCAGCAGTACTATCTATGTTTAGTTTGTTGCATAAAAAAGAAAAGGTTTAAAAAAAAAATATGAGAAGATATGACTATTATGAAATGAGAACACAATACTAGTGTAGTGGTTGAGAAGCTCGACAAAGCAAAGCTTTGAAGAAATGACCATAGGCTGAAGCATGATGCAAGCATGATTTTTTTATATTTAATAAAAAAGATAACTCGGTGCACGAAACTCCTACCAATGCAGGATCCCGGGAAGAGTCTATTGTACGCAGACTTATCCTATTTTGCAAGAGGTGGTTTCTGAGACTCGAACTAGTGACGTCACACAGTAGCAACTTTACCTTGCGTCAAGACTCCCCTTCTATTTTTTATTATTAATGAATTATAGGTATTTTAAAATTATAAAAAAAATTATAGATATTATATTATTTAGGTATTTGAATGAAAAGGACAGCATGATGCACAAAGCTCTTGTCCCAGGGAAGGGTCTATGTAATACATTCTTACCTTACTTTGCAAGAGGTTGTTTCCGAGACTCGAACCCGTGACCTATAGGTCACACGAAGCAACTTTACCATTGAGCCAAGACTCAACAAATCAGAATTGAGATTTAGATAAATTAATAAATAAATTTATTTCTAAATTGTTTTAATTTTTTTTTCATGAACATTACCGAGCAAAGATAACTAATATTCAAGCCTGATCATTGATACATTTTATACTATTAAACAGAAAAAACAAGTTCTTATTGAGCCGAGTATTGATCTTGTTCACCAACATCCTATTCATTTTTAGCCCTAGAAGTAGATTTGAAGGGAAGATAGAAAAGAGTTTGATCCTCTGCCGTAAGAATAACCACTACTCAAGGAAGAAAGAACAACTTATAACTTAGGACTTATAAATACTAGTATATATACAACAGATGTTAGATACCTTTAATCCAAATGAAGTGTTAGGTGCATGCCCAAAAAACGTGTTAGGAGGTGCTGTAGGCGTTACATCCATCTGTGCGAATGTTGGACTCATTGGGATAGGTGATGAAATTGAATGTAATATGTTCTGTGTTCTAATCCACTGATCACAATCTTGCATAATCTTTGACAAAGCTGTTTTAATTCGAGCTGGAAATGACAGATAAATATTTGAAATTAGCAACTATATCACACAGAATGTGATTCAGCTCTATCATGCTTAGGTAAAGAATTGAAGGAAAATATAACCACTTCTCACAAGGTAGAAAATCTGGTATGGGTTTCCCACTTTGACTAGCTTCTGGCTGACCAAAGGTCTCAAATATAAAATGATAAAATATACCAAACAATTGACAGATGCCCTGCAATAACATAATGAGCAAAAATATATATTACAAAACCATCAAACCTCTAGAACAACATAAAAAAGCATATGCTTCAGCTTACCTTGAAAAACTCAACGTTGATTATTTCTAGTTTCTGCATAAGCCTAGCATACTTGTCCAACAACCTGATTCATGGGAGGGAGTAAGAAAATTCAGAATTATTAGTGATATATCAGTGTAATCAATATTCTAATGGATAAGAAGTAGCCCCCTGGGCTACGGTGTAGTGGTAAGGGTGCTTAGTTGTCTTCTAGGCACTCATGGTTCGATTCCCAGCTACGACGTATTTGCAGGGATTTTTCCTCCAAATGGAACTTGCAACTAAGAGATGCTGGGCTTTTGGACTGCCCACCACAAATGCTTCCCGATTTACCCTGGTGGCCGGTGGAAAATTTCCATGGGGCCGGGCCAGTCACCCCAAGCTCGACGTTACCCAACCTAGTTAATCATTTTTTTTTAATGAATAAAAAGTACCTTAAAAGATAAAGCGAAGACCCTGTCTGTGCTGAGATTTCCTCACTGCTCCAGGTTGAGGATTTTGTTCTGTTATGTATGGGTTTAGATATTCGACTAGGCAACTGACTATCCTCATCAATAAAGTCGGCAAGAAGATCTTCATTCTCATCCTCCATGACAGAACTACTTCCATTAGCCTGATCATTATAATAGCTCTTTGGAGATATATCATCATTGTGCGAAATACCAACACGTCCTTGGCCTAAATTTGAGGTTGATCCATTAAGTGATAAGATAGATCGTGGTGATTCCTTTGAGCCAAATGTCAGCTTTGAATAAAATGGATTTTCCATCTGAAGCCAATAGGCAAATCCATTCTGTTTGCCAGAATCAACAGAATCATTAGTTCTCTTCAACTCAAGCATAGACATGGATGCATGACCTGGAGAAGGAGCAATCAATGGAGCCCCATCACCAACAAGACCAGCTAAATTAATTACTTGTAGCGTGTTCATTGACATTTTCACCCACGATTCTTTTTCTAGAATCATCTTAAGAGCCTGGTTGCAGAAAATATTACAAATCAGCCATTATATGTAACATGGCAAACTAGCAGCTAAAATAATAGAACATGAGATGACATGGTTCAAGATTTCAATAAAAATGGCACATACCATCGCAAAAGAATTACACGTACACATAATATACAGTATGAAGATTAAGATATTCTAGATCATATACAAGCAACTACATGATGTTAGTTTTGTAAAGAACAACATAGGCACTTTCAATTGCCAGATATCAATATATACATGAGAAATATGATTTAAACAATACATTATCTTTCTTTATCCAAAACAAAATCATGGTCTAATATTTCCCATAAACTACCATTTTGGCAATGAACTGATTTGTGGATGTCTTTTTGTTATGCATAATGACTGATAACTACCCAAGAGGATAACTGATTCTTGGATTGGAACACGCATAACCACATGGAAATTAGGTCCATCTGAAAAGGCTTATTTATAGATAAACTATGATGTTACACAAGTTAACTAGATGTGGCGCTAGAGTCAATTGCAAGAATCAAAATATATAAACTATCACCAATGTTTCAATTTCATACTGGACAATTTTTGTTCCAAACAGATGCATCAATTTATAGCAATTATTCAATCTATGTAATCAACTCATTACTTAAACACACCCCATGGCCTACAACTAGAGAGAATTTCACTTAATAAGAGACACAAATAAGCTCGACTCATTTACAGAATAATATAAGGTTTTCATGTCTATCATATGAGATCCTTATCAATGGCAACTTCCAAAATACATATGATTGAGACAGTGGAAATGGATAGCATTCAATACAACATGAGATTGTACTATTTATTTTAGGCAAAAAAAAAATTGCAGCCAAAAGACCTTTAATAAGGCAGCTAGACGTGTATCAAGATGTCACCTATGCCCGACAGCTAATAGCTGTAGGTAAATTCATCTTTAATTGTTTAAAAAATACTGTTCTATAAAGCATTATCATAGATAAAAACTTCTTACTGATACAAAAGTACCCTGCAACAACACTGAATGCATAAGGTAAGTTGATTGGCATGCTAAATCTTCACAGCAAACAAACAGACAAAGACAAAACTTGAGAAACAAAGTTGTAAAACTCAGCAATGCTACCAAAAAAAAACTGTCGAACATAAAACATATGGTTAATGCTGTCAAAATTGTGCATTTTGATGAATGGAGCAGTGACCAATAGCATTGCTTACAAAAGGTGAAGTCTCAAGCAGATTAATTATATTAAGTCTTAATATCAAATAAATAGACCAAGAGACATGCTGAGAAAAAAAAAGAGTTCAGTATAATTAAGAAAATCATGTCAAAAATCATATCCTTATTGAAGTCTGCATCTTCTTGAATGAGTGGCGGCAGACATTCATGATCCCGCATGATAGTAACAGAACGGTGAGTATAGATGTAGACAATACAAATCATAACAACAGATGAATCTCCATAGCAATGTGAGTTCAAAAGTCAGTAAAAAAATGTATCATAAAAATCCATACAAATGACAATCAAGGACTTCAAATTCTAATTGTCCAACACCAATCTTAGAGTACAAGAGATTAAGTGACAAGTTAACTTTGGCACTGATATTACAGAGAGTCAACATTATCCTATGCAAAGCCAGACTGAGAAACAGTTTGAAAAATTCTTGAAAAACTATCAATTTTCTTAAAGATTTTATCCATTTATTCTGTGTACATGACTTGATCAAGGTCACCACAGTAATGTTAATCCCTTGCAAGCACAGTTGCTGAAGGAGATCCAAAGTATCCAATCATCCAAGGCTTATTGTGTCTCAAGATATTACACATGTTTTGTATGTTGAAATAGAAATACAATGGTAATCTTCTATATTTTTATGGCATATAAGTCTACAGATAAACCCAAAATACTCACAGAAGGAAGATAACATACTGAACCAACTACATAATACCAAATAGCATTCAACCAAATTATGACAACATTTCATTTTAAAGTCCCATAAAGCTAAATAAGATACTCAACCAGAAGGCATAAAAGTCAATTGAAGTAATATACATAATACGACATCACTGTGCAACATTACGTACATACACATTTTGACGGTGAAAGGATGCCAAATAACTTTCGCAAGTAGTCTTCAATTTCTGCCTGAATTCAACAGCCTTAGTGCCACAGAATGCTTCACCAGCTAAGATAAAAATATTGAGATCTTCGTAGTTCCGTAAGAATTGGTAAGTACTGGTTGAGCAAATAGCAGAAGAAGAAAGCAAAACCGAGACACGACTTGAAGTCAGTTGCCACAGATTTTTTCTCCCTTTTCCTAATGTGTGAGAGACAAAAGCTGTTGCATCCTTTCTCAACTGGTAGAAAGGAGAATCACAAGCTGAAGTGGCAACCCCAGCCTCACTTAAATCAGTTGGCCTTTCCATTGTAGAACTACAAGAACTTTGTGGCATGGTATCTGAACTTGTGGTGGTTACATTGTTTGGCACAATAATTCCATCCATCTGGTTAGATGACATAGGTGCATAGTCAATATGCTCGATTGAGTGAGTTGGAACAATGGACATTGAATCAGGTATAGATCCTTCCAAGTCATGTGATGTGCTACTTTTCTTCAGATCAATATCAGGCTTCTGGGAACCTAAGACCTACCATATGAAGAAAAGTTTACAGGTAATGTACAACCTTGCAATGTGAAAATGGAAGCCGAGGCAATACATTCAATATGAAAGACAATTAAAAAGTGGAACACCAATAAAATCTCCAAAAGTTATATCATAAGCTGACAGACGCCTATGCATGAAAATTCTGTCAAAATATAAAACCCTGTATTCTAAAACTAGTAAAAAATTTGCTTGTGCAAAGGTCTCAACTTATCTTGCCATCATCATCAAAATTGTGTTAGTCCCAATAAAGCTGGATCTTAATCCTCTAATAAACACTATCCGATGCAATATCACTACTAATATTCAAATCAATTAAATCACCTTTTATTATATGTAAAAAAAATTCATCTCTCTCTCTACCACTTACACCTTACACTTTTAACACTGTTCAATTAACTTATCTTGCCATTGAATCTATTATTCACCTTAGACATATCCACACTATCTCAACCTCTTTTTTTATTACTTTATGAAGCTATTAGAAGTAGAACTAATTACTCTTGGATAGTAATCTTTTTTATTTTATCCTTTCTAGTAGCACCACATAACTATTTCAGTGTCATCTCTGATTCATTAGATTCTCATGTGTATTGTTTCCTGATTAACCAACACTCTATTCATGATGGAAAATAACAAAATCTTACGATAAATACTGATCACACAAGATTCCAAGATAATAAAAGCTATTCTCCATTTTACAGATTATATCTTCATCAATATCACAGATTTTCCAATAATAGTACTATGTTATCTAAAATAAGCTTTGAATAAATAAATAAACAGAAACTTCAATTCGAGATTTCAAACCTTATGTTCAATAGAAAAATAAATAAACAATTAGGGACTTCTTGTTGAATAAGCTTTGAATTACTATTTACATCAAAATAGAGTGTGTAAGCATTGTATAGAATTGAAAAGTGAAATCATAGAGTGTAACTTCAGTATTAAGGAGGCTGATGCATAAACGCTTGAACCCATAAAACAAGAAAGGCTGTAGACTAAAGTAAATTGATTGTGGAACTAAGATCATGAGAGTGGATCTATGGATCCTCTAATAGTTGTCCAGGTTAAGTTTACTCCACTTGCTTCATTAGCCTTCCCTTCTTGATGCACAAAATTAGCAGAACCCAGTAATCTACATTTCCTTTAATAATCAAAGGCAAGTAGTTAATGCAAACAAGCCTATTACTAGCAACAATAGAGAACCACTACACAGACCAACACCAAACAGAAATATAAGCCTTTGTCTTAGTTGCTATCCAATGTCAAGGAGATGTACTTAAATCAATGTCTATGACAGAAAAAAGAAGATAGAATCTAAACCTGTATACATTAGTAGGATTTCTCTTCACTAAAAGGGCTAATATTGGACATGGAACACCATAGCAGCAATGATACTTGAAATTACAATACATACAATGCAAAGAAAGCAGTTTGCTTGAGACGAACCATAACCTGTGTTTTGATAAATTCTATTTTTCCTAAAGAAAATAATACATCAACAGAATTTGTATCAAGAAAATCAAAAAAAAATATGGCAAGGAAAATTTACAGGAATATTAAGTCAGGCTCTTTCATCAGTTAGGTACTCGACAAGACAATTAGATGTGTTATGTCTCCATCCATCAAAGTAGGGACCAACTAGCAGTTTGCAAACTGGCATTGATCAATACATGCTTACGGGATAACAAGCTTTACAAGTTGACAACACTAAAAACTTAATAAGAAAAACTAGTCCAAATTCATGATTTGGCAGGTACGCATTGACTGGTATGTGGTAGTAGTACCCTATGTATCAACCAGAATTACACATCCATCAAGGTAAAACTAGGCAACAATTAAACTGCCATGGTGAAAAGACTCAGCGTGGGTGGCTGCATCATTTATTTATGCCATTTCTTTAAAAAAATTCAGGCAATTACTTTGTAGCAAAAGTCCATCAGTATAAAAGTGGGAGAAGAGTAATAATTGGTGGAAATCTAACAAAGAATGAATAAATCTAACCAGTACCAAAAGATTATAACTTAACTAGGGAGTCATCAAAAAAACTTGTCCAAGAACCAAGGAACCAGATACATGCAAACAATAGTTGACATGTGCACATAACAACAACAAGAAACACATTAAAAAAGAGCAAAGCAAATGGACCATGCTAAATGCATGAATTTCAATTTTTGGTATTCTGGTAAATAAAAGAGAAGGACCAGCTAAAGAAGATGAAAAAGTTATATATTAAAACTTGTCCAAGAACCAAGGAACCAGATACATGCAAACAATAGTTGACATGTGCACATAACAACAACAAGAAACACATTAAAAAAGAGCAAAGCAAATGGACCATGCTAAATGCATGAATTTCAATTTTTGGTATTCTGGTAAATAAAAGAGAAGGACCAGCTAAAGAAGATGAAAAAGTTATATATTGCAAAATATTATATAGATAATACAGATAATTGAAGGTGATGACAGCAAAGGATATACATTCTTACCTTTTCTTGTGAATGAAAGCTCATGATAGAGTAATATGAACACATTAACCTAAATAAGACATCCAAAGTTCTCAACAAACACTGACGAAATTGAGATTCAGGTATCTGAATGCAGAGATCACTGTAAGTGAGTCTGAAACAAGAAACCTATTAGGCATTTATAAAATTCATATGCATACATAGCAATGTGCAGAGAGAAAATTTAGCTAAAAAGACGCACCTACTTGTCAGCGAAGGATTTCCAATTTCCTGTAATAAAATTTACTGATTAGTAACTAGTAATCAAAAGGAAGACCTTACAAATGCAACAAATTCACAACATCAGCAAGCTATTAGAGGAAAAACAAGAGTAAGCAAATACAAGAGGAGGATACAGATTTACAGATAGACATCAATTCAGACTATTGTAAGTCAAAGTACAGCAATTCCTCCACTGCAAACCACTTCTGACCCTTGGGTGGCAGCGAACAAGCACATCTCATACTTCAACCAATTACAGTTTTACACTTCAAAAAAGTAAACAAAGCATGGAAAAGGGAAGCGTTTTTTATCTTCTATATCATCTCTAATTTTAGATTGAAGGAATTTGACAATATAACTTGCCGTGAAATGTCCAATTAGAGTTATTTCCACATGCAGCAACTAGATTGTCTCTCCAAAATAAAGATTACTTTCCAATGATGATTGAACAAAACCCCCTAGCATTCAGGCTAAATGCATATATTCTAAACCTAAGGAGTTGATTGAACTGCTCAGATCAGAAAGAGTAAACATATTATAGAAACACATTAACAAACATAAAATCAAATGCATATAAATTGGTGACACGAAGAGGTAACTTATAACCCTACTTTGAACATTTCTAAAGCAGCAAATGCAGAAAGCATTATGTTGAATGTTAAATAATATAGAGAGTTAGACCGAAGAATCATAAACCAGTACAGAAGGCATAGAAAATTCAAAATTTTCAGTTAATCTTTCCCAGAAAGTAATTTGAAAGAGGGAAAAATCATTAAGATAAAGAAAGGAGCCTCCAGTAAAAAATTTCATAAAATCTGAAGTTTTTCTTAACATCAGATAACAATTTGCAGTTTGACATGTAGAATTCATTTAATTCAACAAACAAAGAGTCATCTTAAGTAATTAACATTAGTGGTGAAGCTAGATGGTTACTGGAACACAACACTGAAAGATCAAGATTATGTCTCTGAGATTTGGAACTTTTAATGTATTTCTCATGAACCTATACAAAATCAGAAAAGTTCTGTAATTAATGTGGCACCCAGAAACTTGAAAAGAAATAGAAGAAACAGAAGTGATTACCTCTGATATCATATCTTTCAACACAGAATGTGTTTGAGAGAGAACTTCCTGCATAAAGAAACTCTGAATTTTCTCACCAAGACCAGCTATATCTCCCATCAAGGCATAAGCATCAATTGCCTGCAGAGGATTGAATTCACAGAATTAGTAAAAAGAATTGTGCCTGAACAAGGAAAGCCCACTTGGCAAGAAGTTAAGATGAAAAATGAAAATCAGTATAATAATAATAGTTTTGCTCAGACTACGAAAGGGTTTGTTGATCAGTACTCTAAGCCAAGGTACAAAGATATGATTCATGGTGATAAAAAAAATGTAAAATAATAACTATGCTAATTTGTTGGGTTGAGAATGTCAGTTTATTGCATTATATTAGATAATTTACAAAAATACAGAAAAGGGAAGCCGAAAGAAGAAATTATTGAAAGAAATACAACTTAGCTGTCAGATACTAACAGTTACATAGCTTTCTTCTTCAAATGCCCTGCAAACACCCAGCAAATGTGAATCTAGCTTTTGAATTGTCCTAGCAAGCCAAGCCTGCAGACATATAGGCATGAAATGTCAAATTATCATGCAAAGAGAAGGATACAATAGAAAAGAGAAATTACAAGTACTTCTTACTGTGCATCTACATTATTGCCAAAACTAAGTCCAAGAAAGAAGAGCTTGTGCTCACAATGAAGCACATGTTATCAGGTTTTACCATTGTTGAATCATAAAATGAAGTGATATCCTAGAATAAACTGAAAATTAGTACACTAGATCATATCTCTAACTTTCTCATCTTATGGTATTGGCATTCATTCAACCTTCTCCACCAAGGACAAGTATTGGTTCTAATTTTCAGTTTCTTCAAAAGCATCAAAACTATATTAGTATATTGTGTGAAATTTCAACCAAATATCTTGCATCCTAAACAATCCAATCCTTGCAGTAATATAGTCAAAGCAGTAAACCAGCTGAAAGACCAGAAGTAGTACAATTTCAACTTACAGCATGTAAAAGCTTGAGGAAGCCTTATACATTATTTAGAGTTTTTAGAGGTGTCAATAGCAACCACTGAAGAACTTTGTACCTTGGTTTAAACTTTCAACCACCAAACTTTTCTCATTGCACAATTTTGAATTTATACCAATTATAAAATCCATTGCCATAATTGTTACCACTTGCTTTATTGTTCTCAAAATGATTATGCAATCAATGAGTTTTAAGCTTCTAAGCCAAAAGGTTAGAAGTAAAACAAGTTACCAAATGAATTTGGCAAATGGACTTGCAAAGAAAACTAACCTCAACTCCATGTCCCATCTCTTGAATAACAGAAAGCTCAGAGTAATTATCTAAAATTTGCAGATACTCAGGTAACAACTGAAATGCCTGTAACAGGACAACGGCCAGGTCATAAGAAGGAAAATTATTCAGACAAGATAACCACACAGAGGTTGTGTTTGTAGCATAAGAACTTCTAATTTAAATTTAAGCATGGAACAGGATAACACCATAAAAACCTGGAATAGCAAACCACCTGACAATACTTTCCATTTTCAACAAGAACTTCTAGGTCCATCTGCATGTCTATTGAACGACGAAGTTCTGTAAGAATTGGGATCATATCCTGCAGGACATATGAACCCAAGGATGACTTAATTATACAATGCCATCTAACAATCTGGCCAAAAATTAATGGCCTAGAAAATCAAACAAAATGTACAAAATGATAAGAAATTTTAATGGTAATAATAATCTATGTGGAAAACAAAGAAATAGAAGTATGGAGAGATCAACAACGGACTAACATGAAGACTTCCAAACATAATGGGAGATGATAAATATCTTTTAATGTAAGAAACCTTGATTCAGGTAAACTATAACAATCTTTCTGTCTTTCAAAGATGTCAAGGACCTGCAATTAAGGTCATTTAAATTGTATTGAGTTTTTGAATTTTAAATAAAAAAAGATGAAACAGTGAACAAGGAAATGTCACAAACAATGACAAGTCCTTTGATTTATTTTCTAAAAAAAGATTTCCCTATTTGAAATCCTCGGAGTTACTTGAAAATAAATGCTGCAGACACAGAGTTATATTATAATAGCAGATGGCCATTTTACATAAGTAATTGAAAATAGGAAGATAAGTCATATAAGCTAAACATTCCGACAACTTCTAAACAAAAATCCTTCTTGTCAGTGATAAGTGGCAACAGTGTCAAAAAGAAGTTTGCAGAAAAGGAAGAAATAGTGAAGACATTAGATGCCAACCAGTAATGCTTGTTTCTTTCTTGACATTTTATTGACAACAAGATCTCTTGAAACCTCATTTATTGATGAAGTTAGGTGTCGCCGCCCATTCTGTAAGAGTAGACATGCAAATAAACATCATATCATTTCAGCAGACTTAAGCAAGGAAAATAACTAACAACAAATGTATAGTCTTCATATAGCTACCATGCAGATGACATTCGCAACTTTCAAATCTTGCTCCAGCTCGGTCACTAACTGCATTCCCTTCACTGACCAAAGAAGAATCAAGAGAAAATTTTAAAGTACACTTAAGAAATAGGTTAAGTTAATTCATATCATTGTCAAGCAAACATAATGAATCAAGAAAAATATCATACCAAGAAAACATGCTTAGAAAAAGTAGAATTTTCAATAAAGAAAAATTTGTCCAGTGTCCAATAAAATTTGGTTTCCATAAGCACAAGATTTTAAAAATTGTTCTATTCTAATTGGCGTAGGCAAAACTTATTATTCTGTCAGCCAACCAACATGCTGAACAAGCTTGAAACCATGACTAACAGCAACAATTTTGTGTGAGTTTTCCATGGGATCCAGAGAAAGTGACAACTTCACCCGATACTTCATCAAGATCCTAAGAAAGGTAGCAACTTTGCATGAGGTTCACAATGACAATGACGGCTCCCTGCAAAGTGTGCTAGGCTGCCATGAGGCCACAAGAAGTTTACAATTTCACACGGAGTTCACAACAACAGAGGCAACTTCTCATGAGAGCACAGAGATGGCGTCATAAATCCTCCTCCCTTATTCCTTCCTCTTCTTGGTGCCTCTAGCACCATGTGTCAACACAACACCAATACCAAATCGATCCAATCAATGAATCAAGGAGCTAAATCCCAGCTCAAAATGATATTTCAAATCTAGCACGAGCATATCTAAATTTAAAATGACTCTTCAAAAGTGAAAAATTGACTATATGTATGCTATTTGTCATGTATAATTGCTCATGCTAAATTGCTAATACTGAAGTGCAAATGGCTAACTGAAGCCCTTGGATTCTTAACTCTATTCAGTTCCACCTATTATGATTTCAAAGAAACCAGGACCACTTTATCATTCGGTAACTTACAACAACATGATGCTTATGGATCCAAAATAAGATACAAAGACATAGACAATATAAAACTATGTTCTGCTGAAAGTCATGTGTATCTTCAGTTGTATGAAAAATAATTGAAAGATCAGCATCGTTCTCACTATCCTAGAGTCCAGAAACATACCCATCTCTTCATGGTGCTCCATGACATGATGTGACAACTGCTCTGATATCTTATCAAGTTGTGCCAACCTAAGGGTTGACTACAGTATCAGGAAAAAAAATTCACCAAATCAGGAGGTTGTAAAAATGCCCATAAACAGGAAAAATATATATAATAGAAACATGTATTACAGGAGTGGCACGTAGAAAATAAAATAGACATGAAAGCATATCAAAACAGAATCAGTGAATGTTGAGCTCAAATAGCAGCCATATAACTAAACAGATTTGTGACTACTAATACAAGTTCAACAAACGCATCGCATGATTTATTTTCCTTATATTTCAGATTATTTCAATGGCTCATTTGACAGTGATATATGGTATACACGAGAACCAAAGTCAAGCATCTTTAATCTGGACCAAAACTTCCATCTCGAAAACAATGTTTTCTGTGCATCAATGAAAAGAATGGTTGTCTGATCCCACTACTTAAAACCACAACTTATATTTGTATAGAACTTAAATTTTAACTAAATTGTAGGATCACACAATCATTTAATCTGATTGTACGATGCAAGTTTGTAAGTCAATGATTCATCCTAAATTAGAAAGGGATTTGGATAAGCATTAGCCGACCCCACCTGGTGGGATAAGACTAGGTTGTTATTATATTTGGACAACATGATTGACATATCAAATGTTTACATCAACTGAATATTTAACTGGTCTGTAAATTACTATTATTAGTTCAAAGATATTCATTACTGAGGAATGGATATGCATCCATATACTGTATAAAACCATGAAATGACCCAAGCACAAGCTGCCTGCTTTGGAAAACTATACTCCATGACATAAAGCGTACAATTGATAAAAGAATAGCAAAAATATAACAAAACAGGTAATAATATTAATGATCCCAGAAGTTATCAGTAAATTAACAAAATCCCTTTTTTTATGAGGTAAATTTTCAAATATCTAAACAACAAAATGAATACTTGAACGAACCAACCTTTTTATCAAAGTAGGTAGAATCAAGTTCTTCATCTGGAAAGTTTTCCAGGACATATCCAACTGGATCAAAATCCTGCAGACAAAATCATCATACCTTTTTATTTTTGCTCATAGAGAACACAGTTAGCATTTAGCCACTTACAAAAGGAACTACTAGTAAATAAGCATTAGAATATTACTAGCAGAACAAGGACAGAAGGACATCATGACTCAGACAAATGTGAATAATGTATGTACTAGAGAAAATAGTATCGAAGCAAAGTGATTTAGTCTTTCAAGGGAAAGCCTGATGCTTGAACCATAAGATGACCATGACTGGAGCATTCACCATAGGATATGGAGAGAAAACCAGCCTAATGAACAAGACTCAGCATACTAACATGAGAAGAGAAAGTGTTACACCATACCAAATTGAACTTACAACTAAACGTAAATGGAACTAATAGTTACAACAGTAGATAACAAATTCCCTTGATTTCGCCAAAATAAAATCTCATACAGTCATTGGTTAGCCCTCGCATGAGCTCACTTATGGCGTCCAAGGGGACAATAAAGCAATTTGGAGGCCTTTGCATCCTCAAATTTGAGAACTCTTGTTAGAAATAAAACCTCATCATTAAAACATTTTGGAGGCTTTCAAATCTTTTAACTTATTATTAGTATAAATTCTAGCAACAAAGTAGCAATTCTTTCATGATGATTCTCAAGAATAGACAAGTTCCAACTACTTGGAAGTAGGTGTATAGTTCTATCCCACCATGAAGCCAATGTAAGGCTATATTGCTAGTGCTGCCCAAGTGTTTCAAATCACTCAAAATTGTCATATAGATTTCTCCTTTATCTTTTTTCAGCTCACACGCCTCCATTCTGAACACTTATGTAATCATAGATTCTATCATTGTTTTAAACAAGGCAATACCATTGGATTTGTTTTATCTTTATTTATCATCTACTAGAGATAACTACTTCTTGATTGTATACTTTTATCTCAGCTAGTGGCAGGGGCAAAAAAAAATAAGGATTGGGAAGAAATATTAATACTTCATATTTTATGACAAAATTTTCAAATTTTATAAAAGATTTTTAGAATGCTGGGAGAGGGAACCACCCCCCTGTCTATTTGCATCTGTCCTTGATCACAACATCCTCATCTTTGCTAGCTAAACTTTTTTATGAGTTTGTTTCCTCATTGACCAATCCATACCATATCTCATAAATCATTCCTAGTAAAAAAGTGCACAAGCACATTTATTCTCATCAATGATCTTGAGGGTGCAGGAAACAGCTCAATCAAATTTCTGACAGCAGTTATTTGAGTTAAGCAACCATCTACACTTTGCTCCCCATTGCTTGGGTTTCCTTTTGACCCAAAACTATAAAATTTATTTGTCATTTCAGGGAAAGAGAATCTAGTTCTTCAATGGTTTTATAAATAAAGTATCATATTCCTCTAGTCTAAATCATTTTCCAAAGATCTATAACTAAATTGAAATGCTTAATTTGGATGATATTGGCATCTTAAATTACTTTACCATGTTACTTTTTGATGATTTAGCAATCTAGTCAGGAATTCTGACTTTGTAGGACATACAGAACCTAAATCATAAATGGAAATTAGATGATAGTTATTGAAGACTGGAAGAAAGTTCATAAGTGTTTAAACATGCATGTCTACTTTGCATAACAATAATATTAAATAGAATAAATGGGTTGTGGACATTTCAGATCCCAGATTGAGACTTCTTGGAATTGATATAAATAAGAACAAAATCACAATGCAGGAAAAAACATACCTCTTCATAGAACTCCTCCTCAAGATCATCAATAGATTTGCTATTATAAATTGATGCTGATTCTTCTGAGCTTGATAGTCTATTAACTTTTTGATAGGGTGGTATGGCAGCGAGAGCATGAGCAATAGCAGCTGCAGCTGCTGCTCTAGCAGGAACCTTAATCATAGAAAGAATAATATATGAAACATCTTGGAGCAGTTCTGTTTTCTAGAAAAAAGACAGCACACAGATACTGGATAAACTCTAGCAAAATATGAGACCCAAACTTTGAATGGCTAACTTCCTGATTAGATTTGAGAGAATTAAACTGTTATATAGAATGATCCATCAAAAACTACAAACCAGTTTAGAGTTTAGACTATGTCATATGGAATATGAACTGATTTAGGATTTGTGCACAGGGAAAAGTATGTATTGTTTGAAAACTTGAGAGAGAGAGAGAGAGAGAACCTTTGCACTTCATAACAGAATCACCAAACCAAGAGCTCTACAGAAATGACCAATAGGAATTCACTGAATTATTTAACAAAAATACTAGATCAGATACACAGACTTAGCGAGGGCTGTCTCTTCCATGTGCTAATGGGCCCAAAACTAGCATGTCTCTTGATACAGAAATATAATACATTCTTACAACGATCAAATGAGTTACTGTTCAAATTCATCTCAGCCGGAGCTCTATCCTATCATGCCTATCTGGGCTCAATTTTTTTCTCAGCTATGCATGAGTTTACTGGCAACTAATAGAAGTGTATGGGCTTTAGATATTTTGTAACCCGAACGTATTTAGAGACAGAGAATTGCATGAGAAGGAATCATTCGTATTGGGGTGGATGGAAGGGAGTACGCCATTCCAAGCAGGTGAAAGTGAGGGAAGAAACGTGGGAGCGACTAGGGGACATAGGAAGGCGCGGCGCTCACCGATAAGGTAGAAGAGCCATTCTCGAAGTAGAGGAGGATTTGGGAAATGGTTTGGAGGTTGTCTTTGGCATCCTAAGCATAGCGCTCGGAGTTAAAATAGGAAACTCAATCAGCAATATCTAGCCGAAAGTTAAGAAGAAATAAATTCAACTAAAAATCCTCATTCTGCGAGATGAACTCAACTGGCACTGCACAAATTTGAAAATGTAAGGCGATAAATAATAATCTTGAGCAGACCAAGCTCGCACTCACCTCGGGCCGATCAGAGGAGGAGGGAAGAAGTCCGAGAGATCTAGCGGATCGCACGGAGCTGAATATCTTCTCCCCGACCTTGGAGAGATCCATTCCTCCCCCCTGGATGAAGAGCAAGGGGAGGAACAGGAGGGGCCCTGGGGTCTCAAACTCCGAGATCGCGCGGTCTCCGTCGAGGAACGATGGAGGATTGCCTGCCTGATCTGGGCGCATCTCAGCTGCAGCAGCCAGAAATCAGAGTAAGCCAGCCAGCGCTCCTCGATCCCATCGCAGGATCACGACGACGGAGACGGCGACTCGATCCAGTGCTCCAGCAGCATCCGGTACCGGCTGCGACAGGATCCGAGGTGTAGAAATCGAACACGAGCCTCGATCACCGGCACTGTCGGCCGGAATTCGTTTCGGAAAGGAAGAGAAGCAAGCGAGATTGGCAGCGGACGATGGTGGCCGAGGTCGTTCTTCGGAAACGGAGACCCTACGCCGTCACTTGACTCACATCCCTACCAAGAGCCGAACACGTGTATTGCACGTGAGGACATGGACGTGCCATCTTACCTGTGTATAAGTAAATTTTGCTTTTAAACCATTCATTTATTTTTCTACAGCGTGTCTGTTTCGTATTTTTTCTTATTACACCTCACAATAATTTTTATCTGTCATCTATCCTTGTAAATTTACTCTCCTCACTAGCACTATAATAAATCTGTCACTTCTAGTTAACTAGATGTAAAGAAATATATTTTCAAAAAATTATTTAAATCTAAGATAAAATACGGGTTTTTTCTTATAATAACTTAATTTTAAATTTAATTTAGAAACATTTATTTGGACAATGGAGATTACATATATAAATAAAAGCTTAGAATCTTAATGTGATCATTCTTTTCAATTGTAATAAATAATTTTTTTTATGTTTTTTGTAAGGTTAGAACTAATTTTTGTTGATAGAGGAAGTTTAGATATAAGCATATATATTTAACCATAATTTTCAATTCAATTTTTTTCGCTAGTTTAATAATATATTGTTTCGTTAACATATCATTCTTTCAATCTGTAATAATAAGGCAAAAAAAAAAAACAAAGAAGTACCAAGTCGTTAGAAATGAAATAAAGAGTTCCAGATTTTTAGTATTTAAATGCATTAATTTATCATTCAACAATCATTTTATTAATACTGCATATTTTAATGTGCTAGCGTTACTAAATTTGTGCCTAGTTAATTAGTTAATTAGAGCATGAACACTTAACTATAATGAAATAAGGGCTTAATTCCCGACTGACACCTTCCGAAAAAAAAATCCTCCCACCTTATTTCAATGCACAAAATTAATTAAAGAAATAAATTTAAACAACTAGTCAAATTAAATAAATAAATTTATACGTTCAAGTTAACATTTACGAACACCATTCGTAGTAACATTTATAAATAAAATTCATGAATAATATTTTTATAAATTATATTTATCAATAAAATTCTTATTAACATACTAAATAAATAAAAACAATTATGATGAACAAAATAAATTTATATTATCAAACTCAATAGTCAATCTTAAAACATAAAAATTTTAAAAAACCAAACAAAATTGAATTAAAAATTCAAAAACATCCAAATAAATTAAACTCAAATCAAACTTAAACTAAACTCAAGCTCATACAAAACAATTAAACCTAAGTTGAACAATCATTTTAATAACTTCATTCATTTTAAGATTAAAAACATCATAAAATTTAACTATGGCCTTAGTACCGGGGCGCATGACTCTTCCATCGATTATTTCAATTAAATTTTAATTTTAAATATGATAAATAAATAATAACAAATTTATTATATTTTATTAAAAATAAAAAATTTATTTTTTTAAAAAAAAATACCTACCGAATTAATTCAATTTTAATAGTAAAATTTGGTTGATTTTATTAGTCCAAAAAAAACATCATATAGTTCAATATTAACTGAATGCTCGGCCTACTCTTTACCACATGAATTAACTAGCTTTCATCGCTTGCAGTGGCATTTATACTACATGTTAGTGGGTAATTAAACCATGTCAATGCTTACCAAAGTAAAGCGAGGTGACACAAGACACGGAAAGAATCTCCACTGGCATTGTGCTAAACTGCTAATGAAGCACCACTGGCTTGTATGATTGTATCCCTGTGCGGAGAAAACAGAAAACAAGAATCCTGGCAATGTTTTGAAACTCGTGCTCAAAATCTTCAACATGCATTTTGCAACAATGAAAACAGCAACAGCTTCAATTGCACATCAAACAGCTTGCACGATCAATTGAGTCAGGACTTTATGGAGTCTTCTGTTATCTATTACCTGTTTCTTTGAACTGTAATACAATAATAAGTTTCCTCATGAGATAAAACCTAACGATTCCAAAGGGTTCGCTGATATTTTTTTATTAACAAAGCAATGACAATCAAGTACTGGCATCGCAAGCAATTAGTAATTCTGCATTCGTTAATGCTTCTAGTTGCAAAATCTCCAAAATCAACATTAGTTCCAGAAAAGAAATTGGGAAGGAATTATAATTAAAATTTACTGTACCAAACAATAAATCATACCTCGTTACGATGAAATTTGAAGGAAGAGAAAAACCACTGGATAGAGGAATTCGTCTCTTGCCATCTATGAGAAGGTTAGACGAACGCTTCTTGACGACTCCACGGACTCAATCTCGCTGCCTAATGGATGTTCTTCTTTTCTCTTTTCTTTCTTTCTCTATCTCTCGGTGAAAGACTTAGACACTTTATATAATGAAAATATCTAGGAATATATCAGTAAATTACCCCGTGAAAATATGGACAACATGGGTGATCCGGTGGTAAGGATCGGGGGCCCACAGAGGAAGAGGGCAATGACACGGGAGAGTCAAAGGTCCGGCTGAGCAGAGAGGAAGTCTCCTGGTCGACCGGCCTGAGTGGACCCCGGGCCGGCACGAAGACAACACGACCTCGGGTTGAGTTTCCGACGCTCACAAGCTCCTTTATAGAGGAACCGCTATGTCGAGTAGCTAAGCTGCTCTGCCGAGCTGCAGAACAACTAGTTGGTGCCCCATCCGAGTATGTGGTCGAGCGGCCGTCTCGCCCGATCCGAGGCGCGTGTATACCCGGGCGCCCGGGAGGCCTAGCGATCAGCCCGTTCGGCCCAATTAAAGACAAAGGGTTTAGAAGAAGACAAAAGGGACAGGTAGTGATATCATTCTCGAGACGTCTGCAGCCGACAAGCAGCATGGTCGGCGGTCGGGCCGTACCAAGGATCGTACAGAGAAAGTTTCCGCTGTCATGGCAGAGATATGCTCGGACAATTGCTGTATGGCGTCAGGCATGTTTTTCTGACACAACCATTCTGAGGTATGCTTTGAGGAACGTGCATGCCTCGGGAAGCGTGCACGCACCTCTCCGGGGTCCTATATAAAGACCCCCGAACTTCGACGGAGGTATGATTTTTCTCCCCATCTACTGTAGCCACAGTCGCTATTCTGTCGCTGTTTCTTCTTGCCATCGCCTGACTTGAGCGTCAAAGGGTCGTCACCGAGAACCCCTTCCCGGCCCGATTTTGTTGCAGGTTCATCGGAGGCTTACGTCGCCGCGAAGACCACCTGGGAGCAGCAGAGAGCGCCACGCCCCCAGTTTTCATCGACTCAGCGCACGGACAGGATCAAATTGACGCCGTCTGTGGGAACACACCTGAATCCGAGCCGAGAAGATGAAAGAAGCTGGACGCCAACTCATGGTAACGCTCTCTCCCGAGGAGCTCGAAGCACTCATCCAAGCGCGAGCCGCAAAGATGGTCGAGCAACAGCAGAAGGCCCAAGCAGAGAGGATAGCGCAATAGGCCGCCTCGGTCTATGGAGGCCGAGCGGCCATGGAGGACCGACTGGAACAATATTCTACGTGGGCTCAGAACAAAGGGCAGACCGGCACACCAGGAGACGCGCCGACCGCCCCCATTCCATTTCATCGGGCACTGTTCCAGACTCCGTCGGAGCTGGCCCTAGCCAACCAGGGATCGTCCGATGAAGCGCCCGTGCGGGACGCCAGGAAGGGGAAAGCACCGCGTACAGAGTCATCCCCCGAGCGGGTCAATCGCCAATTCTCTGAGGCGATTTTACAAGACCCTCTTCCGAAGCGTTACGCTCCAATATCGATCGGGGAGTATAATGGCGTAACTGATCCGGACGACCATCTCGGTAAGTTCGATAACGCTGCTACTCTTCATCAATACACTGACGGAGTCAAATGCAGAGTCTTCCTCACTACATTATCCGGCTCGGCTTAACGTTGGTTCCGGAGGTTGTCGGATGGATCAATTAAGAGCTTCAGAGATTTCCGAACGACATTCCTCCATCACTTTACCAGCAGCCGACGCTATTAGAAGACTAGCGTCAGCCTCTTTTCCATGAAGCAAGGCTCGAAAGAAATTCTCCGAGCCTACATCGAGCGCTTCAACCAAACAGCTATGGACATCCCCACGGTCTCTTCTGAGACAATGATGCATGCTTTTACACAAGGCTTAGTCGATGGGGACTTCTTCCGCTCGCTCATCAAGAAGCCGCCTCGGGACTACGACCACATGCTGAAAAAAGCGAGTGAGTACATTAACGTGGAGGAAGCACAAGCGACCCGAAAGAAGGAAGCGCCGGGCGAACCCCCATCCCAAATCGAACAGAGAACACATATCAACCAGCAACCGCCAAAAGGGCCACGTGCCGAGGGGATGAGACCACCTCAAGATTTCAGATCGCCCGTCGTTCAACACATTGCGGTCAAGCGGCCTCGATAAAAGGGCAAGGTATGGACACTCATGTTTTGCAAAATCCATCAATCAGCCACCCATAATACTCGAGACTGCCGAAGTCTCCCCCCGGTCAGCCAACCTGAGCCGAGGATCTATCGTCGCCGGTCACCTTCACCGGACAGGCGAACTCAACATCAGCACGCCGAACAGCGAATAGTTCGGCGTTCACCCGAGCGCATCATCATCAGCAGCAACAGCGCCAGCCAAGGGCCAGCCCCCGAGTCACCCACGAGCAAGTCAAACCGTCTGCTCGAGAGAAAGAAAATAGAAGTAATTCCGCTCAGAGGGAATTCAATATCATCGCCGGTGGGCCAACAAGTGGGGACTCCAACCGAGCCCGCAAGTCGTACGCCCGACGATTGGAAATACATGTTGATCCTGTCCGAATCGCTGAACCAACAGACGCTGGGCACGTGGCGCTCTCCTAGTCGATGACGTAAGCCTTCGTCTGGTCGCACGAATCTCCGGGGAGCCTGCACAAAAGTCGGGCCGGGAAGGGGTTCCCGGTGACGACCCTCCGACGCTCAAGTCAGGCAAGCAAGCAGTGAAAAAGTGGCTCTCCAAATATTAGAACGCGTACCTCCGGCGAAGGATGAGGGCCTTTATATAGGGTCGCGGAGAAGCGAGTGTACCCATACCGAGGTGTACACGTGTCTGCGGCCCATACCCCAGTAAGGGCTTGTCAGTGAGCTTACCTGACCCATACTGCTACAGTCTAAGCATGTCCTCGATGGGACAGTGGAACACCCTGTCATAAGATTTGGAGTATGGTCTACATGTGGAACATACCCGCTGTCAGAAAAAGATGTCACTTGTCCCTTTACCCTTACTCCCTGGAGATCGTCCGGCCGGCCAGCTTCCACGACCTCCGGCCGGACGTATACGGTGGTTTACTTAGGGCGATTCTCAATCACGTACTTTGTGGCGACTTCGCAGTATGCTACCTGATGGCTTTGGCCGAGCATGCAGTCCGATCGGCCCTGCGATCTTGTCCGCTGAGCGCCGGAACCCTGACTTTCGACGAGACGCCTTTAATCAACTAGACACCGGTCGGCCGCCCGGCCGGTCGAACCCACCCCTCTCCGGCCGGCCACCTGCCACTTTGACTTCCACGTGGCGTTGACCCCACCGGACGGGGGTCCCCTTCAAGTCTAGTCGAAGGAGGCGATTAGTCCGACTGACTGGACTGTTAGCCTAGCCGGGCGGCTCCTCCGTGCTAGTATCCTCCGATCGGCCTACCGCCGAAATGACCTTAAAAGTAAATCAACAATGGCATTCATCGGGTATCCTCGTGTGTTGCGCTAATCTTCGACATTAAGGCTGAGCATGCGTTCATTAAATGCTTCGAATGGTCGAATGCCACGTGGCGTACTGCCATCATCGTACGGCGGCGGTGGCATGGTGCTTTGATGTGATCGAAGCGATTCGAAATGGACGGCACGATGCATGCTTTGATTCCCGTGACCTGGATCCAACGGTGGAGGCCGCCCGGCCTCCACCCTATAAATCCTTCCTTTCCTTCTTTCTCTCATTTGCCTCCGCGATTTCAACCCCTGCCCTCAGCGCTTGGAGCTCCGGCGATACCGTTTCTGTTCTCCGACGCTCTCCGGCGCCTCTTCCTTGATCCCTTTCCTCTCTGTAAGGCTTTATAACTTTTCTTCCTCATTTCCGGTGTCTCATTCGCATTTCTTTCCCTAGTTCCAATCCTTGAAACCTCTTTTCGTTGGCTGTTGTTTTTCTCCTGCCTTTTTGCCTTTTTGACTCCTTCCGATCGACTCATGGCTAGCTCTTCCCATCCCGAAGAACAATCCCTCGGCCCATGGTACACCACCATGCAGTCCCGATTCGACCAGCGCGATTTTGATATTCTGACAGACAATTTCGAAATCCCCGAAGATTTTGAACTTCTTTTAGCCGGTCCTTCCGCTCGGCCGCACAGGCCACCGCGCGGAGCTTTCTGTGTCTTCCGCGACCAGTTTACCGCCGGTCTGTGTTTCCCTGTACATCCTTTCATCATAGATGTTTGTAATTTTTTCGGTGTGCCGCTCGGCAGTCTGGTACCCAACACCTTTCGTCTCCTCTGCGGTGTTGTTGTTTTGTTCAAGATTCACAACATCCCCCTCCGACCGGATTTCTATTACCCCAAGCAAGCCGAGCCGGGCACCTTCATGTTCCAAGCTCGGCCCGGCTTAGTCTTCTTCAACAAACTACCCACTTCCAATAAACATTGGAAGGATTATTTTTTCTACATCCGTATGCCCGATCAGGCCAACTTCCCGACCAAGTGGCAGGTCAACTTGCCCCCCACTCCCGAGCTGAAGAAATTCAAGACCCGACCAGACTACCTCTATGCGGCAAATATGCTAGCCGGTATGCGGCTTGACATCAATAAGCTTCTTCACGAAGGGGTGATGTACATCTTCGGCCTGAGTCAAATGCGGACTCCCCTTCCGAGCGGCTTTGGTAAGCATTTTACTTGGTCCTTTGTTTTGATTGCTAACTGATTTCTCTTCTTTCCTTTGCAGCGGACATCGTCATGGATTCGGTAATGGCCGGCGTTTTGAAGAGAAAAGCGGCGGCGATCGAAGCCGCAGCGGCCAAAGAAATGGAAATGCTGGGTATCCAGCCGGTCGGATCCCATGAAGGGGAAAGCAGGACTCAGGCTGAGTCGGCCGCTCCAGCTTCTCAACAAAACGTGGCCAGCGGAGCCACCCCCACTGGGGAACCAACTGTCCCCGAGGAAGGTTCCGCTTGGGAGGAGGAGCAACCTCTACCAAATAGACGCCGAGTGGAGACTCCCCTGCGGTCGACTACCTCCGCGGTCCAACCATCCGAGCGGGTCACTGCGACTGCTCGGGGCAAGGCGCCAGAGGTCGAAGCCATTTCGTCCGACCGGACGCCTTCCGAATGGGACGAGCCAGCTGTTCCAATTGAGGCTACTCCGGTTAGCACCCTTCCGCCCGCTCGTCACTCAGTCCAGCGCTCAACCATTCATTCTCAGTTTTCTGCGACGGCTTCTGATCCCCTTCCGACCGCCGGTCGGACGACCCACGGTCATGGCCGCACCGTACGAGTCACTCTTCATCTCCCGACTGAAGAACTGCTGCCAGAGGCCGACCGGCCAACCGCTCCCGACCACACCATTACCTTGAAAGGGCCCCTAGCTGAGATGTGGGCCGATGCTCGAGCGCGCATCGCGCTGATTCCCCTCCGGAACTTGGCCAATAGCCACATGCAGGAGGCCACGGGGGTAAGTTCGCTTTCTTCGAAGTTTTGTACACATTGTTTCCGATCGGCCACTAATAACTCTAATTTTCTTTTGCCAGAGATGAGTGGAGGAGATTGCAATCTCCAATCGTTTAGCCATGGTGGATGAGGAGTTAAGGCAACTGAAGGCGGCGTGCGGTCCGTCCGGCTCTCAAGGCCCGTCTTACTCCGAGCTGCAGAAGGAGCTTAAGAAGGCACAAGATATGCTGGCGGCCGAACAGAAGAAAACAGCCAACCAGGCTCATCATCTGGCCGAGCTCGAGCGGCAGGTCAAGTCGCTTAAGCAAAAATTTACCTTGGCCACCACTCGGAAGAATACGGCCATTTCCGACTTGGAGACGAAGAATGTGAAGGCTCGAGGCCTGGAGTTGAAGGTCAAGGAGTTGATGGAGCAGCTTGACCAAGAGAAGGTGAGCCGCTCGGCCGACGCCACCAAGCATAAGGACGATCTGACCACTTTGCAAGAATCCCTCGCTGCAGCTCAATTAGCCTTCAAAGAGTACCAAGAGGCCGAGCCGAGTCGGGTTGCTGCTCTAAGACAGGGCTATATCTGCTCGCCTGCATTCTCGGAGAAAATCTGCGAGCGGATGTACACAGCCTTCGACTTGGCTATGACCGCCACCCTGACATATCTGAAGTCTAAGGGTCTTCTCCTGGAGTCCACTACTATTCCAGTCGGCGATCAGATGGCGCTTTTAGATAACATCCCCAAGACCCTTTATGATTATATTGAGTAGTTTCTGTAATTTGGTCACTCGACTGGATATGATCCTTTTTGTAATTAGGCCGCTCGGCCTAAAGTTTTAACCTTAATGCGATGTTTCCCTCGTATTTGATGTCTTTTTACATAACCAAAATGTGTGTTTATCCGCTCGCCCATTATTACTTCTCGTGCTCCCCAAAGGGATTTTCACAAAGTAATCATCGTGATCTCCCCGCTCGGCGAAATGTACCATGTTCCTCTTTGATAGTAGAGATCGTTTACACAATGCCAAGTACCTTTGGATACTGGGCCAATCGTAGCGTAGAGACGGTCGAATGGTATCGAAATCGCGTGCCTCGGGATACTTGTCGTCCTTTCTATGGCTCTATTCCTCTCGGAATATTTATAGACGCCGGCTCGTCTTTCGATATTTAACATCGGAGCTCGACGGTCTTCCGCTCGGAGGGTTTATAGACGCCGGCTCGTCTCTCGATATTTAACGTCGGAGCTCGACGGTCTTCCGCTCGGAGGGTTTATAGACGCCGGCTCGTCTCTCGATTTTTAACGTCGGAGCTCGACGGTCTTCCGCTCTGTCGTTTATAGACGCAGGCTCGTCTCTCGATATTTAACGTCGGAGCTCGACGGTCTTCCGCTCGGCGGGTTTATAGACGCCGGCTCGTCTCTCGATATTTAACGTCGGAGCTCGACGGTCTTCCGCTCGGCGGGTTTATAGACGCCGGCTCGTCTCTCGATATTTAACGTCGGAGCTCGACGGTCTTCCGCTCGGAGGGTTTATAGACGCCGGCTTGTCTCTCGATTTTTAACGTCGGAGCTCGACGGTCTTCCGCTCCGTCGTTTATAGACGCCGGCTCGTCTCTCGATATTTAACGTCGGAGCTCGACGGTCTTCCGCTCGGAGGGTTTATAGACGTCGGCTCGTCTCTCGATTTTTAACGTCGGAGCTCGACGGTCTTCCGCTCGGCCGTTTATAGACGCCGACTCGTCTCTCGATATTTAACGTCGGAGCTCGACGGTCTTTTTATGGCTAACTTTAATACTGCCGCTCGGCGAAACCACCAGCCATCCTTTAAACCATTTATGCTTCCTGCATTTCAAGGACAGGGGCGACCAAAATATACAAAAATGAATTACATCAATGCACCTTTCACCCAGCTCTATAAGGCTGGAGATGATTCGCGCTCCACGGTCGATCAAGCTGTCGTCCGTCTTCATCCTCCAAATAGTAAGAGCCCGAGCGGAGCTTTTCGATAACCTTGAAAGGCCCCGCCCAAGGAGCTTCAAGCTTGCCAACGTCGCCGACCTGGAATGATCTGGGGATTACGCGCCTGTTGTAATTTTGCTTCATTCTTTGACGATATGCCATCAACCGGACGGATGCCTTTGCTCTTTCTTCCTCGACCAAATCCAGCTCCATGTTCCTCCGCTCGGGGTTGTCCTCATCATAATTTTGGATCCGAGAGGACTCAACTCCAACTTCGACAGGAATAACCGCTTCGCCGCCATACATCAAATGGAAGGGCGTGACGCCAGTTCCTTCCTTCGGGGTAGTTCGGATGGCTCATAAGGCGTCTGGCACCTCATCCACCCAGCTTCCTCCCATATGATCGAGCCGAGTGCGCAAAATACGAAGAATTTCCCGATTGGCTACTTCGGCTTGACCATTGCTCTGGGGATATGCCACGGACGTGAAGTGTTGCTCGATGTCATAGCTTTTGCACCAACCCTCGAGCATCTTTCCTGTGAATTGCCGCCCATTATCGGAGATAAGTCGACGGGGGATGCCGAACCGATAGATGATGTTCTGCTAAATAAATTTCTTGACCATCTGCTCGGTGATCTTGGCTAGCGGCTCGGCCTCCACCCACTTGGAAAAATAATCAACCGCCACCAATAAAAATTTCCGCTGTCCGGTTGCCATAGGGAACGGACCCACAATATCCATTCCCCACTGATCAAACGGACATGAGACCGTTGACGCCTTCATTTCCTCCGTCGGTCGGTGGGAGACATTGTGATACTTCTGGCAGGATAGGCACGTCGACACGGTCCGAGCGGCGTCTGCTTGTAAGGTTGGCCAGAAGTATCCGGCCAGCAGGATCTTCTTAGCTAGTGATCGTCCGCCCGGATGCCCACCACATGATCATTGATGCACTTCTTGGAGGATGTAAGCCGAGTCTTCCGAGCTCATGCATTTCAACAGCGGGCGAGAGAAAGCCTTCTTATAGAGTTGATCACCAATGAGTATGAACCGACCGACTCTCCTCAACAGCTCGGCTTCATTCCGGTCAGACGGGGTGGCGCCCAAGCGCAAAAACTCTGTGATGGGTGTCCTCCAGTCGCTCGGAAATGTGAGGCCCTCCATCCGATCGACGTGAGCCACCAAAGATACTTGTTCAATTGGCTGCTGGATGGCGACCGACGTTATTGAACTCGCAAGTTTGGCTAACTCATCGGTCACTTGATTCTCTGCTCGGGGTATCTTTTGGATAATAACCTCTCTAAAATTGACTTTAAGCCTCTCGAAGGCTTCGGCGTAGAGCTTAAGCCGAGCGTGGTTAATTTCAAAAGTACCAGAGAGCTGTTGAGCGGCCAATTGTGAATCTGAATGAATTGTCACCCGACCGGCTCCGACATGCCGAGCTGCCTGCAAGCCGACTATGAGGGCTTCATACTCCGCTTCATTGTTTGTAGCTCTATAATCCAGCCGGACGGATAAGTGCATCTTTTCTTCTTGGGGAGAGAGCAGCGGTACTCCAATCCCGCTTCCGAGCCGAGTGGACGATCCGTCCACATATATTCTCCACATAGCTTCCGGCTCCGGATTCTGCACCTCAGTCACAAAATCCGCTAAGGCTTGCGCTTTAATCGCCGAACGAGGCTGGTATTGAATGTCGAATTCGCTCAATTATGTAGTCCATTTGATAAGCCGTTCGGACGCTTCTGGATTCAACAGAACTCTTCCCAGAGGACTATTCGTACGGACGATGATGGTATGAGCCAAGAAATATGGTCGAAGGCGCCGAGCGGCGAGGACCAGAGCGAAGACCAACTTCTCAAGCCCAGTGTAGCGAGATTCAGCATCTTTTAAAATATGACTCAGAAAATATACAGGCTCTTCTCTGCTCGCTCTCACTAGCGTCGAGCCGACTGCTTGCTCGGTTGAAGACAAGTAAATACAAAGCTGCTCACCTACAGTTGGCTTGGCTAGTATCGAGAGAGAATTCAAATATGTCTTCAGATCTTCGAATGCCCGATCGCATTCTTCGTCCCATTGAAACTTGGCGGCTTTGCGCAAGATTTTGAAGAAAGGCAGGCTCCGGTCGGCGGTTTTGGAGATGAACCTAGACAGGGCAGTTATCCGACCGGTCAAACGCTGCACTTCCCTCAGATTTCTTGGAGGCGGCATGTCTTGTAGAGCTTTCACCTTGCTGGGATTTGCTTCAATACCCCACTCGGTCACTATGTAACCTAAGAAGCGTCCTCCTTTTGCTCCGAACAGACATTTCTGGGGATTTAGTTTAACGTCATACCTCCTCAGTGTTCGGAAAGTCTCCTTCATGTCTTCCAAGAGGTCGGCCGCTCGGACGGATTTGATAAGAATGTCGTCCACGTATACTTCAAGATTCCGTCCGATCTGCTCTTTGAACACTTTGTTCATCAAGCGTTGATACGTGGCTCCCGCGTTCTTCAATCCGAACGGCATCACCTTATAGCAATAGGTGCCGTCGGTTGTAACGAAGCTAACTTTTTCTTGATCTTCCCGAGCGAGCGGCACTTGATGATAGCCTTGGTAAGCGTCAAGCATACATATTAATTCGCAGTCGGCCGTAGAGTCCACCAGCTGATCTATCCGGGGCAGAGGATAAAAATCTTTCGGGCAAGCTTTGTTGAGATCCCGAAAATCTATGCACACTCTCCACTTGTTGCCTGGCTTGGAGACTAATACTACGTTAGCCAACCAGCTCGGAAACTGCACCTCGCGTATATGGCCGGCCTCCAGAATCTTCTCAACTTCCGCCCGGATGATGACATTCTGCTCGGCACTGAAGTCCCTTTTTCTTTGCTTTACAGGCCGAGCGTCCGATCGGACGTGGAGCTCATGCTGTGCTATACTTGGTGAAATTCCGGGCAGCTCATGTGTCGACCAGACAAAGACATCATGGTTTCTTCGGAGACATTGGATCACCTCCTCTTTCTGATTCGCCTCCAGATCGGACGCGATGAAGGTCGTGGCCTCCGATCGGGTCGGGTGTATCTGCACTTCCTCTTTTTCTTCGTAAACTAAAGAGGGAGGCTTTTCAGTGATGGCGTTTACCTCGATCCGGGGCGTCTTCCGAGCGGAATTGGCTTCTGCTCGGACCATCTCGATGTAGCATCGTCGAGCTGCCAGTTGATCTCCCCGTACTTCTCCCACTTTGTCATCCACGGGGAACTTGATCTTCTGGTGGAAGGTGGAGACGGCCGCTCGGAACTCGCTGAGCGCCGGTCGTCCCAAAATGACGTTGTATGATGAGGGTGAATCGACCACCACGAAGTTTGTTGTCCTCGTCCTCCTGAGTGGCTCCTCTCCAAGAGAGATAGCCAGCCGGACTTGTCCGACCGGCAGGACTTCATTGCCCGTGAACCCGTAGAGGGGGGTTGTCATGGGCAACAGCTCGGCTCGGTCAATTTGTAGTTGATCGAACGCCTTTTTAAAAATGATGTTGACCGAGCTTCCTGTGTCAATAAATACGCGGTGAATAGTATAGTTGGCTATTACCGCTTTGATGAGCAGAGCGTCGTCGTGGGGCACTTCGACTCCTTCCAAGTCCCCGGGTCCGAAACTGATTTCGGGTCCGCTCGCCCGCTGTTGACTGCAGCCTACTGCATGGATTTGGAGCTGTCGGACGCTTGCCTTTCTGGCTCGGTTAGAATCGCCTCCGGTCGGACCACCGGCTATGATGTTGATCTCGCGCCGGGAAGTGTTGCTTCTATTCTCTTCCTCCCGAGTGGACGATCTAGGCTGCTCTCTAGACATCCGGGGATTGTCTTCACGTCTCGGTGTATGATGCCGCTCGGGAGTTTGCCTTTGTCGCCTATCGGGTATTGTCCGCTCGGTTACACGGGGCCTCTGTCGCCTGTCGGACGATGGCGATCTGTGGCCATCACTCCGATGGAAGGGATGGGCAATCAAAGGAAGGCTCCGACAATCCCTGGTATTATGCGTGTCCGTGCGGTGGAACGAGCAGAACATGGGAGTCCACTTCTTCTTTGGCTTGGGCCGCTTGACTGCTACTTCTTGCACGTGGGACCTCCCATGGGGGGAGCGGATTGCTTCAGCCCTTGGTCCTCTTGGTGGTTGATGAGCTATGTGAGGCTTCCGATCGGCAGGAGGAACCCGCTCCGTTGGAGCTTCTTTTTTCCGTGCTGCTTGGGCTTCCTCCACGTTGATGTACTCGTTGGCTCGGTGTAGCATATGATCGTAGTCTCGGGGCGGCTTCCGAACGAGTGAGCGGAAAAAATCCCCGTCCACAAGGCCTTGTGTGAAGGCATTCATCATGGTTTCCGAGGTGGCCGTGGGGATATCCATGGCCACCCTGTTGAACCGCTGGATATAGGCTCGTAGCGACTCGCGAGCTTCTTGCTTGATGGCGAACAGGCTTACGCTAGTCTTCTGGTAGCATCGACTGCTGGCGAAGTGGTGGAGGAAGGCCGTTCGGAAGTCTTTGAAGCTGGTGATGGATCCATCCGACAGCCTCCGAAACCACCGTTGAGCCGATCCCGAGAGGGTGGTAAGAAAAACTCGACACTTCACTCCATCTGTGAATTGATGGAGAGTGGCAGTATTATCGAACTTACCCAGATGATCATCCGGATCGGTGGTCCCATTGTATTCGCCGATCGTCGGAGGCACATAGTGCTTGGGCAGAGGGTCTCGTAGAATAGCCTCTGAAAATTGGCGGTTGATCCGCTCGAGCGATGTGTCCGCTCGAGGGGCTTTCCATTTTCTGTCATCTCGTCTTGGCATTTCATCCGATGATGATCCCCGATCTCTATTAGCTGCTGCGACTTCAGGCGTGCGGAATAGGGCCCTATGGAATGCTACGGTGGCATGAGGTGCTTCCGCTCGGCCACCAGACGCGGACGTTGCTTGCTGCTCCGGCCGCTCGGCTGATGCTTTCTGTTTTTGCTCCACAAGCTTGGCGGGCCTCAACTCGATCAGAGCATCGAGTTCCTCCGTGGAAAGCGTCACCGTGTGTTGTCGTCCAGCCTCGTCCATTGTTTCCGTTCGGATGCAGGAGCATTCCCACAGACGGCGTCAAATTGATCCTGTCCGAATCGCTGAACCAACGAACGCTGGGCACGTGGCGCTCTCCTAGTCGATGACGTAAGCCTCCGTCTGGTCGCACGAATCTCCGGCGAGCCTGCACAAAAGTCGGGCTGGGAAGGGGTTCCCGGCGACGACCCTCCGACGCTCAAGTCAGGCAAGCAAGCAGTGAAAAAGTGGCTCTCCAAATATTAGAGCGCGTACCTCCGGCGAAGGATGAGGGACTTTATATAGGGCCGCGGAGAAGCGAGTGTACCCATACCGAGGTGTACACGTGTCTGCGGCCCATACCCCAGTAAGGGCTTGTCAGTGAGCTTACCTGACCCATACTGCTACAGTCCAAGCATGTCCTCGATGGGACAGTGGAACCTCCTGTCATAAGATTTGGAGTATGGTCTACATGTGGAACATACCCGCTGTCAGAAAAAGATGTCACTTGTCCTTTTGCCCTTACTCCCTGGAGATCGTCCGGCCGGCCAGCTTCCACGACCTCCGGCCGGACGTATACGGCGGTTTACTTAGGGTGATTCTCAATCACGTGTTTTGTGGCGACTTCGCAGTATGCTACCTGATGGCTTTGGCCGAGCGTGCAGTCCGATCGGCCCTGCGATCTTGTCCGCTGAGCGCCGGAACCCTGACTTTCGACGAGACGCCTTTAATCAACTAGACACCGGCCGGCCGCCCGGCCGGTCGAACCCACCCCTCTCCGGCCGGCCACCTGCCACTTTGACTTCCACGTGGCGTTGACCCCACCGGACGGGGGTCCCCTGTTCTTACAACCCAATCACATGTTGTGGGATGCAGCCAAGAGAAGGCGAGCGAGTCGACGATCAGCTTTGGTCCTGGCGACCTCGAGGGAATCGAAGTGCCGCATGATGACGCCCTCATCATCCGAGCGGTAATAGCAAACTACACTATTCATCACATCTTTATTAACACAGGGAGTTCGGTCAACATAATCTTCAAGAAGACGTTCGACGAGCTCCAAATCAACAGGGTGAAGCTACTACCGATGACCACGCCCTAATTCGGATTCACGAGGAACGAGGTTCAGCCAGTCGGTCAAATTAAGTTGGTCACGAGGCTTGGGGAAGAGCGACTCAGAAGGACGCGGACTGCTAACTTCATCGTTGTAGACGCTCCCTCTGCATACAACGTCATTTTGGGTCGACCGACTCTCAACGAGTTTCGGGCAGTCGTCTCAACTTTCCACCAGAAGATCAAATTCCCCGTGGAAGACCGAGTGGGAGAAGGTAAAGGCGATCAGTTGGCAGCGCGGCGTTGCTATGTGGAGATGGTGCGAGCAGAGGCAAGATCCGCTCGGAAGGCTCCCCGTATCGAGGTAAATACTATAACCGAGAAGCCGCCTACTTTTGTTTATGAAGAAAATGAGGAGGTACAGATTCATCCGACTCGACCGGAGGCCACGACGTTCATAGCCTCCGACCTGGAGGCAAGCCAGAAGGAGGAGCTGACTAGATATCTCCAACAAAACCTCGATGTCTTCGCGTGGTCGACACACGAACTGCCAGGAATCTCGCCGAGCGTCGCGCAGCACGAGCTACATGTTCGGCCGGGCGCTCGACCCATCAAGCAGAGGAAGCGGGATTATAATGCCAAGCAGAACGTCATAATACGGGTGGAAGTCGAGAAGCTTCTGGAGGCTGGCCACATACGCGAGGTGCAGTTCCCAAGCTGGCTCGCGAATGTGGTGCTAGTCTCCAAGCCCGGCAACAAATGGAGAGTGTGCATCGACTTCCGCGACCTGAACAAGGCGTGTCCGAAGGATTTTTACCCACTGCCCCGGATTGACCAAATGGTGGATTCCCAAATGATGGATTCGACCGCCGGGTGCGAACTAATATGCATGCTGGATGCATATCGGGTTTATCACCAAGTACCACTCGCCCGGGAGGATCAAGAGAAGATCAGTTTCATCACAGCGGACGACACTTATTGCTACAACGTCATGCCGTTCGGACTGAAGAACGCGGGGGCTACGTACCAGCGACTCATGAACAGGGTGTTCCGAAAGCAGATCGGGCGAAACCTAAAGGTATATGTTGATGATATACTCATTAAATCATTCCGAGCGACCGACCTCTGTGCAGATATAGAGGAAACTTTCCAGACATTACGGGCGTACGGGATCAAGTTGAACCCGCAGAAGTGCTTGTTCGGAGCAAAAAGTGGTCGTTTCCTAGGCTACATAGTCACCGAGTGAGGCATTGAGGCCAACCCCAGCAAGGTCAAAGCGCTACAGGATATGCCGCCACCCAGAAACTTAAAGGAAGTTCAGTGCCTTACGGGCCTCATAACAGTGTTATCCCGGTTCATCTCCCGGACGGCCGATCGGAGCATGCCCTTCTTCAAGATCCTGCGCCGGGCAACCAAATTTCAATGGGACGAGGAGTGTGACCGAGCGTTCGAAGAATTGAAGACCTACCTAAACTCATTACCTGTATTAGCTAAGCCTTCTGTCGCGCGAGCCTCTCCGCATTTATTTGTCTTCAATCGAGCACGTGGTCGGTTCAGCGCTAGTCCGACAGAACGGCGAAGAACAACTGGTACATATCCGTTATCCAGGAAACATCCAATCTCTCGGTAGCAGCAACCATTATCTTGGAGATATCCATGTCTTGCTATTTATCCAGATTAAATAATATTCATTTACATCAATATGAATATCTCTAATCTCTTATAATCACTATTATGTCAAGAGCATGTTTCATATTCAATATTCACAATCATTTCTATACATAACAGAAATAGGTTAACCCGTGAATAACATTAAAAGATGTAAATATATTTAATCTTCCTTTTTAGCTACAATCTATTCATTCTAATCAGTCGTTTTCCTAATTATGTTCTATAGATCGAATCATCCATAGTCATAGGATACATACTAAAATAGTAGACATTGATTAAAACTTCAAGTAAATAGCTGAATAATCACTAAGGGTAAAATTGAGATTAATTTATAATCTCAAAAGTCTCACATAGTAGAGAAACAGGGATCCATTTTCCTATTATCTTTATTGTCGTAATAACACATATGGTATGAATCACATGCTACAATGTTACTCTCTTTACTAAAAAGAGCACATGTTTTTCTCAATATTTAACATTATATAAATTTTACTCTAGACATATCTAATGTCTAATCCTGAATTCAACATATGAATTTCAATCTGGCCTTCAACATGTTTAGTAAATGGTAGGTTCATTTACTTAGATCATTATGTTAGAGTGTATACTAAAAGCCTACCTTTTTGTAAATATTTATTTTGAAATAAAGAATCACATTGGTCAAATGTCTACATTTATATACTAAGTGCAGTTGTTCAATTAATTTATATTATAGATAACATGTTATATGATGTCACACACAGAATATCATGTTATCCATTTCTTATAAATTATAAACAGTAGCTCACGATTAAGATGGATAGGAACAAACCATTGGAATAGTCATAGTGTAATTTGATATTACTTTATCTTGACTATAAAATTATAATAGTACACTCTGATTGTATTGAGCAGGACCATTTAAGGTAGTTTATTTTTATACTGAGTGCATACAAGAACAAAACCTTTGTTATTATGTAAGTATGTGTTCTTAATCCTGATATAATAACAAACGCATATATTTAGTATTTATTTTTTTAATTTATCAAAGGGTGCGATTTAGTTCGATAAATCAATAGGTCCGATAAGTTGGGAAATAATATTATTTATAGTGTGTGTTGTTGATTATAGAAGGAAACTGTGTCCTAGTAATCTAGGTTGATGATGTCCCCAAGAGGAGCTCATAAGGATTGTCATGTAAACCCTGCAGGTGAACTTAATCAGACATGATGATAAGGTTGAGTGGTACTAGTCTTGGAGTTAGATATTAATTGAGTTGTCAGTAACTCATTTAATTAGTGAGCATTCTTTATCTTAAACACAGGGAGATTAACACACTCATGATAAGAAGGAGCACATATAGTAATATGGGATTGGTGTGGTAATTCAATAATAACTCTTTAGTGGTATGAGTTATTATTGATGAACTCGAGTTGGATGTTCGGGGCGAACACGGGAAGCTCAAGTTCATCGGGAGACCAAAATCAATTCTTCCTCTCGGTCCCTATCGTAGCCTCTTAGTTATAAAGTTTTATACCCACTTAAACCCACCTTCTTACTCATCCCAAGGTGGTCGGCCAAGCCAAGCTTGGAGCCCAAGCAAGGGCCGGCCAAGATAAGGCTTGAATGGGTTGAAGTGTGGCCGGCCTAGCTTGAACCCAAGTTTAGGTGGTCGATCACAAAATAAAATTAAAAGGATTTTATTTTTTTAAAATCTTTCCTTATGTGGAAGTCATGATATAAAAGAGAGTTTTAAAATTAAATCTTTCCTTTTATAATTTCTACAAAAGATTAAGAGAAAGGTTTGATATCTTTCCTAATTTGTAGATTGAAAAAAAGATTTTACTTTTAGAGAAAACTTTCCTTATTGTAATCATCCACATGCTTTAATAGAAAGATTTTAATTTATAAAAGTTTCCTTTTATAACCAACCATGAAGGGATTTTTAAAGAGAAATTTTTATTTTAAAAATTTTCAGAAACAAATTAAGAAATTTTAATTTTGTGTTTAAAACTTTCCTTTTTTGGAGGAGTTGTAGGGGTCGACCACATCAACAGAAGAAAAGGAAATTTTTTTTTATTAATTAAATTTTCCTTTCATTGACAAAGAAATTAAGGAAGTTTTAATTAAAACTTTCCTTATTTGCCAAGACCGATGAATATAAAAGAGAGGATAGAGGTGTCTCACCTCACAACAATATATCTTCTATTATTCCTCTCTTCCTTGGTGGTGGCTGGCCCTCTCTTCCTCTTCTATTCTTCTTCCTTGTGTGACCGGCGGCATCTTCATCTCAAGGAGCTTGGTGGTGGCCAGATCTTGTTAAAGGAAGAATGAGAGATAGGAGGTTTTGTTTTTTAGCATCCCTTGGAGCTTGGTTGGTGGCCGAAAGTTCTTCATCTCTTGAAGATTGGTGGTGGTCGAAACTTGCTTTGAGAAAAAGGAAGCTTGGGTGGATTTTCGTCTCGGTAGATCGTCGGCCACAAGACGTCCGAGATAAGAAGAGGAATACGACAGAAGATCGTGAGGTATATAAACTACAAAAGGTATAACTAGTTATTAGTTTCCGCATCATAACTAGTTCATACTTTTGTTTAGATCTTGAAATACCAAACACAAAAGGCTAACGTTTCTAGGTTTCAAATTTATGATTTGAGTTTATGTTTCTTTTGTTTTTTCGATCTTGTGATTCGATTGTTCTTAATGGTTAAACCTAGGGTTATTATAAGGAGATTAAATATCGAATTTCGTTGAAAGACTTTATCTAGGAAGTGGTAGATGCTCTCATAACCAAGAAGGTCTAGTGTCTCACCATGTTTAACCTGGAAGTCGATCTCTGAAATAAATATTTAATCAGATTTGTAACATAGATGGATTTAGATTAATAATGTTAAGCATCATTTGCGATCCAAGTCTAAACCTTTAAGAACAGATAAATTGAATTTAGAATCAATAATGTTAAGTTCTGTTTACGATTTCAAATTTAATTTCTAAAGAACACAGTTGTTAGGAAAGGTTCAGGACTTATATAAAATTTTTGTACAGGGGAACCGGTACAATATTCCGAGTAGCAACCAACACATTATTCAACATAAATAATCACACAATTATCAATGTGATCTTAACTTATGGATCTATCTCTAATCACAGCTACGTAATCTGTTCCATAAGTAACAGTTTTACCTTTATTTGTACTTAACAAACAGAGATGATTATTCATATAGTGGACCAATCTCTACCTGTCACATGCTCACCGAGATCATATATAAATGTAACAAAAACATATACACTGAATAAATTATGACAAATTACATAATTAAATCATAATATTTGATTGTTATTATAATATTGTTACATTCTATAAAGTCCCAAAGACTTTACATATTTTTTAAATGACTCTTCGGTCATTAGCTTAGAAAAGGATCTACAAGCATAGCACGTGTAGGGACACTCAAGAATTACCTTTCTTTTATCCACAATATCCCTCATAAAGTTGTATTTTATAGCTATATGCTTGCATTTGCTGTGATATTTGGGATCCTTGGAAAAAGCTATTGCAGCTTAACTGTTACAATGGACAATTATTGGACTTCCACTATCCTCAGCAATATTCAGATGTTTCAGTAACCTTTTCAACCAGACTTCTTCTTACACAGAACATGCTACATATTCAGCTTTCATAGTAGACAAAGCTACACAAGCTTGCTTCTTGTTATTCCATGAGATCGCACCACCATTTAGCAAGAAGGCATAACCTGATGTGGATTTTCTATCATCCAGGTACCCGACCTAATTTGCATCTGAATAACCTTTCAGACTCATATCTGATTCTTGAAAACAGAGACAATAATTTGTTGTCGCCTTCAGATATCTGAATATTCTTTTTACTGCCTTCGAGTATCTCAGTCCTGGGTTTGGTTGAAAGCGACTGACTAAGCCAATATTATAGTTGATATCGAGACGTGTACACAACATAGTGTACATCAAACTATCAATAGCACTGACACATGATTTTTTATTCATCTCAGCTATTTCATTTAGAGTTTTAGGACAGATACTTTTGCTCAAACTAGTACCTTTCACAATAGGTATATGCTCTACGTTTTGACATGCTAAAATGATATAATATCTTATTTATATTAGACTCTTATGACATACCCAAAAGTCTTTTAGGACGATCTCTAATTATCTTCACCCCTAAGATATACTTATCTTCTCCCATATCCGTTGTATCAAATTATGATGACAGACAGTTTTTGACTTTATTCACATAATCTATGTCATTTCCAACTATGAGCATATAATCGACATATAATGATAAAATGACATACTTTCCTTTTTCTCTTTTTAAGAAAACACACTGATCCTCATTGTTCATCTCAAAACCATAAGATAAAATGATTTCGTTAAATCTTATGTTCCATTGTCTTGACGCTTGCTTTATCTCATATATAGACTTTTTAAGTCTACATACTTTCTCCTCTTGGCCTCCAACAATGAACCCTTCTAGCTGAACCATATAGATTTTCTCATCAAGCTCACCGTTAAGGAAAGCATTTTCACATCCATTTGATGTAATTCTAAGTCATAATGTGCCACAAAAACCAAAATAACTCATATTGATACAAATTTCACTATGAGAGAAAATATCTCTTCAAAGTCAATACCCTCTATTTGAGTATCTGTTAATCGATCCATCAGCTTTCCTTTTTATTTATTCCCAATAGCTTTCCGGCCTGGAAGAAAATCAACTAAGTCCTAAACATGATTTTGAATCAGAGTTCATTTCTTCAACCATTGCAACTTTCCATTTTTCTCTAACTCTACATTCCAATACTTCCTCAAAGAATTGAGGTTCATTATCGTCAACTGGAAGTATTATTAATGCCTCATTCTCAATATCAAACATCTTCTTAGGTTTGATTTTATGAACACTTCTTCGTAAGTTCAGTTGTTAAGAAGTCAACTCATGACTTGACATATCATTCCCACTCGATTGACTATACTCAGACATCCCTTTTGATACCTCTTGTTGATAATATCTCATCCTCCTCAAATAAAGGAACATTTTTATCAACATTACCTCTGGTTGGGAACTCTGTTTCAAAAAAAGTCACATCTCTTAAATTTATTTCGGAGATGGTTCCATCTAATTGCTCACCTATGAAAACATAACCTTTGAAGATCTCATGATATCTAATAAAGATACATTTCTTACGCCTAGGTCTCAGTTTTTCATACCTGTGAGAACTATCATGAACATAAACAACTAACCCCCAGGGTCTCAGATTACTTAAATATGATTTTCTACCTGTCCAACGTTCATTCGAGGTAAAAGGAACTGACTTTGAAGACACCTTGTTAAGTATATAGGTCGCAGTTAATAATGCATCTCCCCAATAGAAGATGGGCAAATTAACCTACGTCATCATAGATCTAACCATTTCAAGAAGAGTCTTATTTCTTCTTTCAGCAACCCCATTTTACTGTAGAGTTTCAGGAATTGTTAGCTGTCTAATAATACCTCTATCATTACATATTGTCTTGAACATATCAGACAAATATTTCCCTCCATAGTCAGTGCGTAAAGTCTTAACTTTACGTTTGTTTAATTTTCAACTTCGTTCACATAACGAATGAAGTAATCCAATGCTTCAGATTTATGAGATATCAAATACACATGATCGAAACAAGAGAAATCGCCAATAAATATAATGAAATAGGAAGCTCTATGTCCAGCCTTCACATTCATTAGACTACAAATATCCGAATGAATTAATTGCAATGATGATTCAACTCTAATAGTCTTAACAAACGGTTTCCTAGTTATTTTTCTAGTAAGACAATGCTCACATATAGACAAGTGAATCTTAGCCCGAGTATCCAATAGACCCTCTTTAGACAATCAATTCATACGTTCTTGTCCCGTGTATCATAATCTAACATGTCAAATCTCATCAGTTATATTTGCATCATTAGTTAGAGTAATGTTCAAAAAATAACCTTTAATTGCACAATTGACATTTAGTTCTATATCAAGAATCATAAAATCATTTGTTAAAAAATCATATCCGATTGATACTGAGTCAATCTTAAGTTCAACACGCCGACTGCAAAAATTAATACAATATCCTAAATCAAGAAAACACATAATGGAAACAAGAATCTATCAAATTTCAGGAGCATACAGGACATCATGTAAAAATAAAATACTACCACCACGGAGGTTTAGTTTGCAAGTATTGATTCCTTTGACTTTAACTCTTGCATTATTTTCCACTTAGATCCACTTGTTGTTAGCCGATACCTGACGGTACTAAACAAATGTAACTCGCTCCCAAGCTACATGGTTGGTTACTCCCGAATCTATAATCCACAAAGGATAAGAATCAGTTAACAACAATGAACTAGCAACAAAATACTCAGGAAAAGAAGACACACTTGGATTTACCATTTTTGGCTCAGTACACTCTCGAGCGAAGTGACCCTTCTTGCCGCATATAAAATAAGTCAACTTGTTTTTAAATTTCTTTCTAGTTTTCTTTCCTATCTTCTTGATTAGACTCTATCCTATAGTAGCAGCTTCTTTCTTCTTTCCTTTCCCTTTCTTGAACTATTTTTTTTCATGGATCCAGATGATCCAACAGAACCAACAGCCACATAGGCTAGTCCAGAAATTCTTACGGATTCAACTCTCTTCGCATCCAATTCTACATGGCGTGAGACGTCAGTGAAAGTCTTGATACTCTCACTGTGAGTTAGGATCTGCTTCATAGTCTCCCAAGAATCTGAAAGAGAATAAATAACTATTTGAACATGTTATTCATCGATCAACTCATGACCAACAGTTTTAAGCTGCCGAATCATGTTCGACATCTCCTTGAGGTGTTGAACTATTAAAACATTCAGACGCTTCTTGTAACTATCAAACTTGATCGTCAATTGTCGAAGCTTGCTCAAACTTACTCCACTGTATTTTTCCTTAAGGGCTACCCAGACTGCATAAGCCGAAAGATATGACTCATACTCAAAAGCTAGGTCATCTACCATTGAACTAATCAATATATTCTTTGCAGTGTTATTTTTTTTCCTTCCAAGCCTTATAAGCATCAATATCTCGTCTGTGTTGTGCAATGGGACCATCTACAGGTTCTACCATAATTTGATTTACAACCTCCAGAACTTCTTGTTCCTCAAGTACATACTGTATCCTGAGGTGTCAGATCTTATAGTTATCCCCTAGTAAATTTTTCATCCTTGTTGAGTTCAACTATAATATTTTTAATTGTCATAATTTATCATAAATAAACACATTATTTAGTATTCAGTATAATTCATATACATACAATTTATGATTGACTCAATATTAATTTGAGTTGATTTACAAAATCAAGTGATAATTGTGTTTTCACTCATCATTCGTATGACCAACCAAATCAATATTGATCAATTCTATTACACGCATCCCAACAAATGAATCAATCATTTATTATATTATGATTTCTTTAAGTAAATGAACTAATCATTTATCATGTAAAATAAACAGCATAAATAAATATATGAATGAACATATCATTAACATAAAAATATGTTACATATTGTTAACATATAACAAGCTGACATTAACTAAATGGACTAATACTATTCATACATAATGACAGCAACAATAACAAAACTCTAATAAATTAGATAAGCTAACACTATTCCCACTAGGACAGACACTATTACAATGACACACATTATTCCTTTCAACCTTGACTCATTTAGGGTAATCACAAATGGGACAACTTCAAGATTCTCTATCAGATCCACAATTGGATCCTCTTCTGGATCTTCCTCAATCATTTTTGGGTCCTTTTCGAACTCTACAGGATCCTCTTCAGCCATATGACGAAGTAGTTCCTCACATAATTTTAAATATGTGACGCGTCATTCATGACGCCTCCAAACATAGTCTGCTATCACCTTAGAATACTCTGGCAATAAACACATCAAAGTCCAGATCTTATAATTGTTCAGGACTGAAAACTCTTCTCGCTCAAGTTTTCAAAATAGGTCATCAAGCCGTCCAACGTATCCATCAATTTCATAAGTAGAGTTATACTCTATCTTCTGATTTTTCCTCCCTGAGCTGGCTCCGTCGCACTTCGCGACGAGTCAATGTGGTAACCGTCCGTGTCATCTGAAAAATTAAAATTAAATAAGTCGATACAAAACCGACAAACCAGTACAAAATCGACTTAATTCAATTTATACAGGTATAGAACCAATATAATAAATCAAGAAAAATAAATTTTTTCAATTTTTAGGAGTCTAAGTTGGCCGACCCATTGGGAATTCAGATCTTAAACTTGGTTCATTGTCCTCGTTAAAACTAATCTAATTAAACAGGATTTTCTATATCTATGTTATGTTATAGTTTAATCTAAGTCTGTGACAATCAATCTCAGACTTATTGATCAAACCAATACCCATTAGATTTAAATCTCTGTCACTCTTAGATTTATTGATCAAACTCAGATTTGTTTGATCCAATACACATTAGATTTAAATCTGACCTATTAGAATAAATCTAATATATCAAATTTGACCCAATTAAATAAATATAATCATTTGATCAATATCTGATTCAAGTCCAATAACTTCTGATTAGCACCAAACTGATTTGATTAAACTAACTAATAGTTTAAACCAATCTAATTGAATCAAAATAATCTAATTAAATCAACCATTTAAATTAAATTTGGATCTGATTACACCAATTTAATTCAAATCCAATTTGACTTCAACCTGACCGACAAAAGAAATTTTTAAAACTAAGTTCTGCCCATATGTTTTTAATATCAACCTGCATAGTTTTTTTTTAACACTCACGGTTTTCTTTCCATTAAATTTTGATTTTCTAAAATCAAAACACTTTGATTTATAAAAACTATTTTTTTCACCGCTTTCTTTGCCACACGATCCCACACCGCCTCTACCACGTACAAATGAGTTGTCGATCGGACGGCCACTTCGTCGGCCACTGACGCATCGCCGGCAAGAGGTGAGTTTTGGCGCTCTTCAGCACACCCCGACCACTGATGCATCGTGGCCAGCCGGGATACCTTCGCCGGCATACCTCCGTGACACGAGCCTGACCCTGATGGAAATCATGATGCTGTCATGATTTCCTTGCCCGACAAAGCATGCTGCTCTGCAACGACACTGTCGCCAGCGAGCGACTTATTCACAACCCTACAACCGCTACCTGTGACTCTTCCATATGCATCCTTCTATAAGAGTGTTAATTCGGATGGATCGAATCGGATTGGGTCGGGTTATTATTTTTTTTTTTAACCCAATCCGAACCCAACCTAAACCCGAGTTCAACCCAAAACACTTCAACCCGAACCCAAACCCGACCAACCCGATCAACCCGACCCATATAACCCGAAAATCCTATTCAAAACGACTTTTTTGGGCTATTTTCCCTATAATTCTTCACTTTTATCTCAATACTCCATCATTATCATACAAACATAATATTAATATACATAAAAACATCTAAATTTTTAAAATAAAATTTGATTTAACCCCAAAAATACCCACAAAATCCTATATTTAAGTCAACCCGGGTCAACTCGAACCCGACCCAACCCAACCCGAAACTTCTTTACTCTCCAACCCTCCAACCCGAACCCGAAAATGCCCAACCCGAACCTGATTTTTTTTTGGTCGACTCGGGTTGGATCGTCAGGTCGGATTCATTTTTGACACCACTATCCTTCTGCCATAATATGATCTCCAGCACTCCACTGGCGCGACACACAATGGCCAACCTCGAGAGCACAGGGACATGACGATTAGGGTTTGTGAGGATTTCGCACGACTTGACACCCACGTGGTCAATCCCCAATGACGAGAAATTTGAGGACTCGTTGTGATATAATTTTTAATGCTCTGATACCAATGAAGGAATTATAATTAAAATTTACTATACAAAACAATAAATCATATCTCGTTACGGTGAAATTTGAAGGAGCAAAACGCTAGATGGAAGAAGTCATCTCTTACCGTCTGCGAGAATACTACAGTGACAAATACTTCTCGACAACTCCACAAACCAAATCTCGCCGTCTAATGGATGTTCTTCTTTTCTCTTTTCTTTCTTTTTCTATCTCTCGATGAAAGACTTGGACGATTTATATAATGAGAATACCTCAGGGTATATTAGTAAATTGCCTCGTGAAAATATGGACACCATGGGTAGCCCACATTCCCATGTTCCCATTACCAACAAATTGATGTAGCAATTACAACCTAGAAATATGCAAGTTAAAATTAAACTAATCAGGAAAAAACAAGCACAATCAACAAAACATAAAACTACACTTCCTCCACTCGTATGCATCAGTTATGAAAAACATGAATATATTGAAATTTGATGAATTCCCCACTTGATTGCCAACAACTCAAGTACAGTTAGTTTAGGAGAAACAGAAAGGCATTGGAAGGTTTTGCATCTACACAAATAGCTATGGCAAATAGGGTGAAAGACGAAAAATGATGGAATGAAAACCAATGCCCATGCAAAACCATTGTACGAAAATAAGTAAACATAACATGCCATTGATGTGGCTCAATTTCATAAAAAATATCAAAAATTTATGAAGCAATTCTAACATGGCCGTGCATCTAATCGCAAACTCCACCTTGACTTTGGAGACGGTAGGAGAGGATGACCATCCCCATCATTTAAACTTTGCATCTTTATAGCAAATTTCTAGACAAGTCATGAGGATTCTTCTAATTTTAAACAAGTCGCGAGGATTCTTCTAATTTTACCAACAGTCATAGAAGAGAAGCTATCCAAGAAATGTAATCACAAAAAAAAATTATAGCAAAACTACAATGCTAGCAACTAAAAGGAACAATAAATTTAAATGGCTAAGACTGAAAGTTGCTTCAGAAAGTTTGACCAAAATAATTAAAACCATGATGAGGCATTTTAATTTGTATAGCAAGTTGAATCTAACATACAATTTCAAAAAAGCTTAAAAATTGATAGAGTAAGGAAAACAAAGTGAGCATAAAGCCATACAATCTCTACATAACAAAGTTCAGCATAGTGCTGATAAAAGTGAAGAAAACAGATAGCAAGGAATAATTGTGCTGATAAATAGCTTTATTTCTATGTTATTCTCAACCAAAAATACTATATTCTCTTTCATTCTCAACCCGCAGAAGATCAATTAAAAGTTACAACAAAATCATGATAAGATTATGTTTTTTCATCTATCGGTTGGTGGCAACCAACCAGCATAATCAATTGGAAAATTCAAAACTTGTACTGATAGAATAAACCTGAATTTGGAATGTGTTTTCAACTCGTAGTCTCTGCGGCTTCTGCTTGGGATTTCGCCTCAATTAGCTTTTTATTCCTCTCGATCGCCTCCGCAACTTCCTTGGGCATGTACTTTTCGTCGTGCTTCGCCAGCACTTCAACAGCCCTGAAGTAACAGTCATGAGCCCTCGCCGTCTCCGACACCACTGATCCACGCGTGGCAGGCCCATCAGATTCATCGAAAGGTCTCAAGAAGCCCTCGACGACCGCCGAGTGGCCCTCCCGGAAGAGGTCAGGGACGGATCCCTCGAAGCGGACGAGGATTTCTGTGACGAGATCTGTGATGACGAACTCCATCTCAGGAAAGGTGGAGGTGGGCTCGACGATGCTGCCTTCGAGGACGAGGCCGCCGAGGCGGAAGCGGTTCTTGGTGGGGTTAGCGGCGAACTGATCCATGGCTTCGGTAGGGGTGATATAGAACACGAGCTGGTCCTGGAAGGTGCTAAGGACGATGACGATGAACCCGGCGAGGCAGCTGAATGTAAGGCCGTAGTTCAAGAGGCGGCGGTTCTGGAGCTGCCGCGCGCGGGCACCGATATCGACGGTGCGGGGGCGGGAGGAGGGGTGACGACGGGAGGCGGTGGAGAGGTGCCGAAGGAAGAGGGCGGCCGGGGAAGAAGAGAACTTAGGGTAATTGGAGCGGCACAGGTCGATGAGGAGGCGAGGTGGGTCAAGAGGAGTAGAAGAGGCGCACGCGGCGGAGGGACGGAGGAGAGAGGAGAGGCGGGAGGAGAGGCGGGACGAGAAAACCCTAGACGAAGCCATGGATCCGATATGGAAAGGTCAAGGCGCAAAGGAAGTATGATTCGAGTGAATTAAAAAGACGCTCCATATTTGGCCGAACTCGATATTAGTAAAATATGGAAAATGTAGTAAAATCTCTCTTAATTATTTTAGTTTAATTTAAAAAACGGCCTTAAATTTCTGAAATTCTAAAATTATTTCTATCCTTGCAAAAATATATGTAAACTAACTTGTCACTCCAAAGAATTATATTTAAGTAAAATATAATAAAAACTATTTATAAATTGTTTACATATGAACTCTAATAAAGTTTTATATTTTATTTTTAAAAAATGTGACATGGAGGTTTTATTTCAATTTTCTTATATAAAATATAATTGAATACTAGGCAGAAAAAAAAAATTATGTACAGCCGATCGAATTATCTCATAAAATTGTGTGCAAAAAAAATAGAATTACCATTTGTAAAAAAAAAAAACAAAAGGGAAAAGAAAATAAGATTCATCATGTCTTATCAATAGAAATAAATAAAACCCTAGATTATTCCTCAAACGTATTTGTACCCCTATCACAGACGAGCACAGATCTCTTGAATCACTTTTTTTTATGATCCAGAGGATGATCCACTCGTATTTACGATCGCATCACGACCATGATCCGACCGCAAATGATTACGATCCCTTCCTGGATTCATCGTCCCCATCAAGTTATAATTTTTATTCAAAACGGACGACCGAAAACCTCTAGTGGTGGATAAGTGGCCAAGTTACTGGACACCGAACGAGGGTATTCTCCAGACGGCCTCCGACCGTCCGTTTCAAATAAAACTTATAATCTGGTGGAGACGATGAACCAGAAAAAGATCGTAACCATTTACGACCGGATCACGACCGCAATCCAACCACAAATACAAATGGCGCACCCCCGGACCATAAAAAATGGTCAAGAAAATCCTACCTCATCACAGATTGCGTACTGTTTCATGCCGATTCTTTGATAAAAGAGATTGTATTTGAGAGTGACAACATTTGTGATGGCTTTAACATCGTCATTCCCAACAGTTGTAATAAAATTCAAGCACTATGAACATAAATTGTGCCTAATGAAGATAAAATTTAAAAGTCAGCCAAAAATACAACTAATCAAGGTGAACATAGTTCTTAGCTCTATGACAGCTACAGTTTGCCAGGTGTGCATGTCTTAAAGCGGCAGGGAACTAGCAAATGTAAGGCATATATTGAGTACATTGCAATGCAATGGGTGATCGATCCAACTTCATGTAGCATAGACAGTGCAAGGAGGGAGGTATTTGTTCCTATAGTTATTTGCTGAATGAGGGTTTCTCACTTCCACATCCCTTCCTGTTGCACATGTTGCGGAATGGGTAGTTGAGATTATTGCAGTTGTCACAAGTCCAGCTGCCTTCAGGAGCATCAACTTTATCCTTCCCGCTGGTTCGGTTACTCGACTAAGATTCATCCGAATCAATGTTAACATAAATGGATGGTCGCGATAGAAACCAAGATTTGCAAGAGATTCATATTTTGTGGAAACAAATGATAAAAGACGAGAAACCAAACTAATTGATAATCCCTATTCTTAAGTACATTAATCGCCAATACCATCAAACAATATTATCATCCTATTTATCCAAGTCAATACCATCAAACAGTAATATCCTATTTATCCAAACTAATTGGAGTCCGCTAAATAAAATTTTTGCCTTATTGAGTTCTGTGCAAGAGTATATTCTTAATACCGTTTAATTAATTAAGTTATTTTTTTAATCATAAATTAAAATTTTTATTTCTCTCCATCTACCTAATACACCTACAACTCATTTATTCAATTATTATAATAGATTCCATCATGTTTATATTATCTTCTAATACATCAATGATTTTTTTTTTTCATTTTACAAGTTCCAGCTGAATCAATGTGTTTCTCTCATTATACCATCTTACACCTAATTGTCCTTATATATATATATACATCTTTCTAATAACTTAACCATTTCAACATTCTTGCTATATTATTATCAATCCATGTTGATAATATAATTTTATAAAATTTACCATGACATCAAACATCCAAGACTGCAACAGCTCCTTTCCAGCTTATATGGTAACTTAGACCAAACTACCATGCAAATACGTTGAGCACCATACATTATGCCTTTGGTGATAGTGAAGAATAACAAGGGTAAAAGAACTTACAGAGGCAGGTCTAGGAGCTCCACATTTCTTCATGTTACAAGTTGTTCGGAAAGCAAAGTTAACATTCTCACATTTGGGACACACCCAATCACCCTCAAATAACCCATCAGGACCTACACACAATTCAATTAAAATAGTAAGATGTCAGATCGTATAAAGTACAAATCCTTTTTTCTCTCCGGTCATCAATAAATAGACAAATGGAACCAGAAAAATCATTTAAAGTGCTCCATCAGATAACTAACACAAAGCAAATGAACAAATCACATAGAATTCCATTAAAAAGAAGTACGCACAAGAAAAGTAACAGAAGTTGCACCATTGAAGGAACAACCAGACTTATGTCCAAAAGTATATGCAACAAGGAACAGCTATATAAAATCCTGTTAACAAGATACATAATTTAACAAATAAAGTACTGTAGATAAAGATTTTGGTTTGCAGACTAATGGCTATACAAAGCCATAATGTTTAAAGTAATTTAAAAGGTTGAAATAAAAATCCAGCTTCTTCTTCTCTGTAACATCCTGCCTCAGAGGCATATGCTAACAAGTTTAGTAGATGTGCTTCTTTGTCAAATTATGTAAGACTCTTAAAAGCACATCAGTAAAAATATTGTCAACTCATCACACTACTAGCCATCTGGTACTAGTTTGTAACTTAGAAACTAATGTGTTGGCGCATGATATTCAAATACTAAACAAGAAAATTGTCCCACGCTAAATATTTAAGAACAAAAACTGAAATCACCTCCACGACGTTTACGAGAAGCACTATTATCCAACAGCTCTCCAGATGTTGAATCTGGGACCTACACAAAACAATTTTAATTAAACATCATAGACTTTATGGGGATATGGAATTAGCAAGTGGAAGAAATTAAGGCGTACAGGCATAGGCATTGGGGAACCTCGATAACCATAACCATATCTGTCCATAATGGGATGACCATATCTATCCATGATAGGTCCAGGCCCATAACCATAACCTACAGAATACAAATGCAAAAGGGAAAAAAAAAACAAAATAAAGCAATTTTAGAGGTGTTAACATATTATATCCACCTATGTGCAAGCAAAGAAGTGGGCGACAATATTATGGCAACCGGCATTAAGAAAAATTTTAAACAAATACAACAAGTATAATAAATCATAGGTACACACAAAATGCACAGGCATGAAGAAAAAAGGCAAGCAAAGACCTCTGAGTGGTCCTGATGGGCCATATGGAGACATAAGACTGTATGGGCCAGGAGCACCTGAGGGTGGCCCATAATCATAGCGCATCCCATGAAAAGGAGGAAGGGGAGAGCCATATCCACCTGACACACCAAATGGCGTAGCGGGTGGAACTCCCATACCCCCATAATAATTGGGCAATGGACGATCAAAACTGCCAAGATAAGGTACCGGTCCAGTTCTCTGCAGTACAGAAAAATTGAGTTATACTAACCAGACCAACTTGAACATATCATGAGTAAATTTGAATGTGAATAAAACTCTCTGGTCCAAGCTGAGGATATTCCAGGAAGGAACACTTGTCGAAGCATATACACTGATAAAAGGTCATAATGAAAAAACACCAGAAATTTACACATGAAGCAAAGTCAATTTGTTGGTCGTTAACCTCAACTTGTGCAAAAAAAAAAACTGATTAAAACCAAATAACTGTGTATCTCTATGCATTGTGTAACAACTCATCCTAAATAATAGGGAGCTGATGTTTAAAATTTTCAAGTGAGATGCTTCTGTTACTTTGCTAAACTAAGAATGATGTCTCACGCTGACATATTTAATGGACCAGTATATATTAGAACCAAGAGTGTGGAATCATGAGAAACTCCATTAAACTAATAATGCAATGAAAATAACCAAAACCATAACAAGTAAATTACAAACTCACAGGACCAGGACTGGCTGACGGACGCGCAGCACCACAACTTCCACGATTACATGCTGTTCTAAAACTGAAATTCACATTTCCACATTGAGGGCAGGTCCAATCTCCATCACGCCTAAAACCTTAAACCATCCATCCACAAAAGAAAATGTTAACAGCAGTACAAATAAATTTTTTTGAATGATTTGACTGAAAGAGCACAATGGAACAACAACAAACAATGAAATGGAAGCACAACGACAATCAAGAAATTACAATTCATAAACTGATGAAAATATGGAATGAACAATTTAATCTGCAACTAGATCTATCGGAATACACATGCAAGTTAACACCAACATGATGATACAATCTCACTATTGCCAAATTTCAAATTTAATTATTTCGCAGCTCTGTGGACTCAACCAAATTTGATCACTACACACACCAGAATTCGTAACTCAGTATCAAACCTGTCCAGTAAGGAAACATCTTAGAAAAAAAGTTCACTGACATTAGTCCTAATTTTGCAACCAACCAAGAGTAGTATCCAAATTTATTTACAGAATATGACAACTACCCACAGACAAACCATTGTGCAATTGCTAGATGCATTAAAGAATAAAAGATTCCTGAACTAACCTACAGACTAACTATAGTGAAATTGCTTATTGGGTTCTTCAACTATATAACAAAATGTGAAGAAAAGATGGCGTAATCATTCCTTAAATGTGAGTACGCTGATCCAAAACAAAAACAACCAAATCAAGTGAGCATGAACTCTACAAACTACTAACCACAGGAACAAAGAGGCATACAACAAATGTAGGGAGGAAAAGTCACATCAAGTAAAAGAAAGGAGACTTGCGACGACTGTCTTAATAGAAACCCTACCCTCACTGCGCGACCTTTTGGACCCTAAGCCACGATCATCCACCTAAACAAACAAACACGAGAAGAACCAAACGTTACGACGACAAGTAAACCCCTGAAGCAGAAATATGAATACAGCTGACTGAAGAAGTGAACCAAAACCCTAAATTTTGGCAGGCCACCAAATCAGAACTCCAAGTAGCACTGGCATGAGAAGGACCGAGAGATGAGGTCGGGAAAGGGAAGAACGAGGGAGATCAGATCACCTTAGCGGAGGCCATCAGGCAGAAGGGTATCGCGGATGGCGCAAAGCGTTGAGGGAGGGGAAGCCACCTATGAGCTGACCGCTAGCCCTAGGGCAGCAAACCGAGATGCGGCGAAGGAGAATATACGGAAGGGGCCAGAACTCTCCTTTTATCGGCGGTTGATGAGCTTCTTGGGCTGGATCAAAGACCGGCCAGATCGTTTGTCATACAAAATATAGAAAATTTTAGTTATAGATATATTTACGCTACAGTGCACGACGGTGCATATCGTCCGTTTTTTGTTTTTTGTTTTTTATTTTTTTTTTAAATTTTGAATTAAAAAATAATTAAAATATTTTTTAAGATTTTATTTTAGGATTCAAATTTCTTAATTAAATTATAATTTTTAAACTAATTTTTTTAAAGATTTTATTTCTAAGGTTTCTAATTCCCAATTGAATTATGTTTAGTTAAAAGAAAATTTAAAATAAAATAAATTTAAGTATTTAGTATTGTAATGTGTTTAGGAGCTATACTAATGTATTAGGGATTTATATAAAAAAAATATTGATTTTTTTAATTCAAAATTGGAAAAATAATAGATATTATTTTTTTAATTTTGAATTAAAAAATTAATTAAAATATTTTTTTAAGAGTTTATTTATAGGTTGAGGCTGAATTATAATTTTTAAGTTTTTTTTTTTTTTTAAGATTTTACCTTAATTCAAACTTCTTTATAGTGTTTAGTTAAAAAAAAATTTAAAATGAAATAAATTTAAGTATTTATGAAGTATTGTGATATGTTTAGAGGATATATCTATGTATTAGGGATTTATATAAAAATATTAAATTTTTTAAATTTAAAATCTTTTAAAAAATTAAAAAAAAAGAGAAAGTTGATATGCTGCGCACGCATGGGAAGCTTGAATTTAAAATTAAAATCTTAAAAAAAATTTTAATTAATTTTTTTAATTCAAAATTTAAAAAAACAATATCCATTATTTTTTTGATTTTGAATTTAAAAAAGTCAACATTTTCTTATATAAATCCCTAAACAGTAATATATCTCTTAAACATATACAATACTTCATAAATACTTAAATTTATTTCATTTTTAATTTTTTCTTTAAATAACACTATAACTCAATTGGGAAACTTAAACCCTAGAGGTAAAATGTTTAAAAAAAATAGCTGAAAAATTATAACCCAATTAGGAAGCTTGAACCCTAGAAATAAAATCTTAAAAAAATATTTAATTATTTTTAATTAAAAATTTAAAAATAAAAACAAAAAAACAAAAAAGCTGATATGTTGCGCGACGTGCACAGTCATGCACTGTAGTGTCGCACAACATATCACTATATATATATAGAGAGAGAGATTTGATATGTTAAGCGACGTTTTGTGCGCGACTGTGAGTGACATGCAGACGTGACGTTGCCAGCTCGATTTCTTTTCAAAAAAAATATTTCATTTATTCTCTCTCCCCTTTGACCTTCTTTTCAAAACATTATCGAGCGAAATTTTCCAATTTCTAAATTTCCCTCGCCGCTCTCTCTCTCTCTCTCGCGTGCCTTCCTTCTTCGTCATTCGTCGGACCTCGCGCTCATGCTAGGAAAGTAAAGCAAAGGTGCTGCAAGCTACTTGGCTCGCCACTCTCTATCTCGCCACTCTCTCTCTCACTCTTGTTTCTTCCTTTACCGGCAACGCCACGTCTGACAGTTGTTGTTGTGCTTACCAACTCCCTCCAATCTCGATCGTAAGGATGACGTCTTTAATTCCTTCTATTTCATACCCAATGGTAATTCATTTCATTTTAATTTGTTATTTCCCACCGTGATCCAAACATATATTAGAAGGATTAATATTATAACGTGCAAGCATGACGCTTGCTACAAACGCCTACAGGCTGCATCCACTTGGAAAGGTAGCTGCTACATGTTGTAGGAGCTACTTCGACAGTTAACTGCTACATCTTGTAGCAACTAATTGTCCATGTAGCTGCTACAATGTGTAGCAGTCACTTGTTAAGTCGTTTTTGTAGCAGCTACATTTTTTAGCAGATATTACCCCTAAAAATATTTAAGTTGATGTATATCAACTTGGTAAAAAATTATTTGAAATTTTTTTTTTGATGCAGCGCCTTTACTTTGCTGCTAAACATTACAGCAGCAACTTCGCAGCTAACTATCCATATAGCTGCTACAACTTGTAGCAGCTAATTTAAAATGGTGGTCGTAGAAGGAAGGAATGATTTATACTACGACGTGCAAGGACAACGCAAGCTACAAACGCCTGCAACCACTTGGACATCGAATGCTACTACAAGTTATAACAGCTATTTCGATAATTAACTGCTAGCTGCTACAACATGTAACAACCTCTTGGTAAGTCATTTTTTTAGTAGCTACATTTTCTAACAGATATTACCCCTAAAAATATTTTTATAGTTGTATATCAACTTGATAAAAAATTGTTTAAAATTATTTTCATTGTTGTAGCGCCTTTGCTTTGCTGGTACACGTTGTAGCAGCTATTTCAACAAATAACTGCTACACCTTGTAGCAGCTAACTGTCCATATAGCTGCTACAACTTACAGCAGCTAACTTAGAATGTTAGCTGCTACAACGTTGTACTAGATCTTTCTTCATTTACGCTCAATAAGATATTAGTCTGCATTTTCAACCATTAATAGATCATAGCAATCTCAGTTTTTATTTAGATCAATTAAAAGAGGTTCTACACGTTATATCAGTTAATGTATAAATAGTTAGAAGCTGCTACGCGTTGTAGTAGCTACTGCAACACATTGAAGCAGCTCTGCTACACGTTGTAGCAACTTCTCAAAAGTAGCTGCTATACTGTGTAGCAATTGCTACAGATTAGCTGCTACACATTGTAGCAGCTACTCCAGAATAGCTGCTACAATGCCTAGTAACTACTGCTGATCTCCAAATAATCTTTTCTTACCAATTATAATTTTACAATTATTATGCACAAATATACTATGCAATTACCTTTTTACCCTTATCGGCCAAAGTTTTACTCCCAAACTCGCTGTGTGACAAATATTTCAAAAGAATTTTAATCATAGTAGATCGGTGCCCACACAGTGTCTTTTGACAAATATTTCGCCGAATCTCGAGAGTATCAAAGTAGATACTCCTCTATGTGTATCCGCACAAGCAAGAGATGGAGAAACCAAACAAAAAGGTGTGCTAGCACCTTTGAATGGTTCGGCCAAAGAGGAGGAGAGGGAGAGAAGAAAGCTTGAGAGGAAGAAGAAGAAATGAATGAGAATGAATTCTCACCTTGTGTAACTCCCAAGTGGCCGACCACTTTAGGCTTATAAACTCCCATGGAATATCAAGAGTCAAGTCTCTTGATCTCCTCCATGAGGTGGCATTTGGTCAAGTCAAACTTGACCAAATGAAGAAGCCTTGATGATGTGGCATTGGTCAAGTCAAAGTCAAGTCAAAACTTGACTCTTCATCTTCCTACTTAAGTCAAGTCAAACTTGACCACTTCTCTCCCTTGGTTGATCTAATCTAACCATTGGTTCAAGTTAATTTTAATTTAATGAATCTCTATTCATTGAATTAAATTAATTAAATGAGTCTAAGTCCAAATTAGACTCACTTAACACATGAACCAACTTGAGTCCAACTCAATTAGCTCAATTTGAATTACTCTTAATCTAATTTGGTTCATCACATGAACCTAATCCTTTAGGTTCATCAAATGAACCTAATCTCCATCTAATTGCCCTTTTGTGTGTGACCCTATAGGTTCTTGTAACGTTGGCAATGCTCCTAAACCCATTTAGAAGTATAAGTAATGAGCGGTATCTAGCAACACATCATTACTACCCAAGTTACAAGAATGTTGAGATCCAACATCACCTTGTGACTACTAATTGTGACTCTTCACAATATATGACATTGTCCTTCTATCCTAGACATCTAGATTGATCAATATGAGGCATAGACCGTGTCATCCTCTAATCAATCTAAATCTTGAACTCCAAGTAGACTCACTCAATCAAATGAGCTCAATATCTCATATTGACTCATTTGGGCATGGTCATGCACTTAGTGGTCTCACTCTATCAAGAATATCGATGTCACTCCTGTCATATAGGAAGAATAGATCCCATCTACATCACTCACATCCCTCCGCATAATTTGTTACATACCCAGTAATCGCCTTTATAGTCCACCCAGTTACGGGTGACATTTGACGAAGCCAAAGTACGTAACTCCTTATGTAGGGAACCATGGTGACTTCAGGTCCAAGGACTAGTAGTCATACTAATAGCCACATGAGAAAGTATATGACACTCATATAATGATCCATGATACTTTCTCATGGCAGGTCATTCAGTATACATTCTCCAATGCATACCCATGTGTCAACTTGATATCTCCATATCCATGACTTGTGAGATCAAGTCATCGAGTTGACCTACATGCTAGTCTCGTCACATTAACATTGTCCTTGAATGTTAATACTCGACTAGGAATGATTAAGAGTTGTGTTCCCTATATCATCTCACTATCGATTCAACTAACCAATTGATATAGGTAAGAATCTTCTACTCAAGGACGCTATTATACTTAGTTATTTAGCACCAATACAAGTAAACATAATAACCATAAACAAATGCCTTTATATATATAAGAATATGATACAACGAGTCCATACAACAATCATAAAATAATTGGCTCTAGGGCTCTAACTAACAATCTCCCACTAGCACTAGTATCAATCAGTATAGGCTCTAAGGCCCAATGACCTAGTGTGACCATCATGCTTTCTCTGTGCCAAAGCCTTGGTCAAGGGATCTGCGATGTTAGTCTCAGTGGATACTCTGCAAATCTTCACATCTCCTCTCTCGATAATCTCTCGAATGAGATGGAAGCGCCGTAGTATGTGTTTGGTCCGCTGGTGTGAGCGAGGTTCCTTAGCCTGTGCTATTGCTCCATTGTTGTCACAATAGAGCTCTATGGGATCAGCTATGCTAGGAACCACCCCAAGCTCAGTAATGAACTTGCGGATCCAAACTGCCTCCTTTGCTGCTTCTGATGCAGCAATATACTCGGCCTCTGTTGTAGAATCAGCAACTGTGTCCTGCTTCGAACTCTTCCAGCTCACAGCACCACCATTTATGCAAAACAAATCCTGACTGCGATCGATAATCATTCTGATCGGTCTAGAAGCTGGCATCACTGTAACCCTTTATAGCTAGCTCATCATCACCTCCATATATCAAGAAATATTCTTTAGTCCTTCTCAAGTACTTAAGAATATTCTTGACCGCTATCCAGTGACTTTCACCTGAATCTGACTGGTATTTGCTCGTCATGCTCAAATCATACGAGACATCAGGACGAGTACATAGCACGGCGTACATGATAGATCCTATGGCTGAAGCATAAGGGATCTGATCCATGTGGTCTCTCTCCTCTCTAGAAGAGAGACTTTGAGTCTTCGAAAGACTCACACCATGTGACATTGGCAGAAATCCCTTCTTGGAGTTCTGCATGACAAACCGAAGTAATACCTTGTCAATGTATGTACTCTGACTTAGGTCAAGCAACCTCTTAGATCTATCTCTATAGATCTGTATGCCTAGAATGCGGGATGCATCACCTAAGTCCTTCATTGAGAAACAAGTCCCTAGCTAAGTCTTGACAGACTACAGCAAAGGAATGTCTTTCCCAATGAGTAGTATGTCATCCACATACAATATAAGGAAGACAGCTGTGCTCCCAACAACCTTCTTGTAGACGTAAGGTTCATCTTCTTTCTTGATGAAACCAAACTGTTTGATCGCATCATCGAATCGAAGATTCCAGCTCCGAGAAGTTTGCTTTAGTCCATAAATAGACCTATGCAGCTTGCATACTCTGCCAGTATGCTGTGGATCTACAAAACCCTCAGGTTGTGTCATGTACACATCCTCGAGCAGGTTTCCATTCAGAAACGCGGTTTTGACATACATCTGCCAGATCTCATAATCGTGGTACGCTGCAATAGCAAGCATGATCCGAATGGACTTAAACATCGCTACTGGAGAAAAGGTTTCATCATAGTCAATACTATGAATTTGCTTGAAACCTTTAGCTACTAAGTGACCCTTATAAATAAGTTCATCCATGTCAGTCTTTCTCTTAAAGACCCACTTACACCCAATGGGTTTGACCCCTTCAGGTGGATCAACCAAAGTCCACACTTGGTTAGTGTACATGGATTCCATCTCGGATCTCATGGCCTCTAGTCATTTCTCAGAATCTGGTCTCATCACAGCTTTTTGATAGGAGGTAGGCTTATCCTCAATGAGCACAACGTCATCATGGTCAGACAAGAGAAATGAGTATCTCTCAGGCTGACGACATACCCTATCAGATCTGCGAAGAGGTAGGTCTACTTGAACTGGTTGTGGTTCCTCAACTACTTATGGAACACCATCATCCACAACACTTTGTGGTTCCAGTTCAACTTCCATCGAGGCTTCTGTGCTATGGTCCACATCTTGAACTTATTCAAGATTGAACGTACTCCCATTAGTCTTTCTAGAAACAAAATCCCTTTCTAGAAATACCTCAATCTTAGCCACAACTATCTTGTGTTGACTGGGAATGTAGAAGTAATATCCCTTCGTTTCCTTAGGATATCCAATAAAATAGCACTTATCGGATTTGGATCCCAATTTGTCCGAGACTTGACGTTGAACGTAAGCCTCACAACCCCAAATCCTCATAAAAGACACATGAGCATCTCTCCCAGTCCATATCCTATATGGTGTCTTTATTACAACCTTAGATGGAACTCGGTTGAGAATGAAGGTTGCTGTGTCTAGAGCATAGCCCCAAAGATACAAAGGAAGATCTGTGTGACTCATCATAGATCGTACCATATCTAATAAGGTACGATTCCTCCTTTCAGATACACCATTCCACTGTGGTGTTCTAGGAGGAGTGAGTTGAGATAGAATCCCACACTCCGCTAGATAGTCACGAAACTCATGGCTAAGGTATTTACCACCTCGATCTGATCGGAGTATCTTAATACTCTTGCTAAGCTGGTTTTGTACTTCATTCTTGAATTCTTTGAACTTTTCAAAGGATTCCGACTTATGTGTCATCAGGTACACATAACCATATCTACTGAAGTCATCAGTAAATGTAATGAAATACCTATAACTACCTCTAGCAGTGATATTGAAAGGGTCACATACATCACTATGTATAAGACCTAACAAGTCAGTCGCTCTCTCACTGTGTCCACTAAAGGGAGTCTTGGTCATCTTGCCTAGAAGGCATAACTCGCATGTCTCATATGATTCAAAATCAAATGAGTCCAGCAAACCATCTTTATGGAGCTGGGATAAGCGTTTGTCATTTATATGACCTAAGCGACAGTGCCAGAGATAGGTTTGGTTTATGTCATTTGACTTGAACCTCTTGGTACTTATGTTATAGATAGGGTTCTCAAGGTCTAGAATATAGAGTCTGTTCATCAGAGGTGCACTACAATAGAACATATCATTTAAATAAACTGAACAACATTTGTTCTTTATTATAAATGAGAAGTCTTTCTTGTCTAAACAAGAAACTGATATAATGTTCTTAGTCAAAGCAGGCACATAACAACAATCATCCAATTCTAGTACAAGCCCAGAAGGCAGAGATAGAGAATAAGTTCCTACAGCAACAGCAACAACCCGTGCTCCATTGCCTACTCGTAGGTCCACCTCGCCCTTCATCAATGCTCTGCTATTTCTCAGCGCCTGCACATTAGTACAAATGTGAGAAGCACATCCGGTATCTAATACCCATGATGAAGAAATAGAGAGGTCGACTTCTATAACATGTATATCTGAAGTAGAAATCTTATTTCTTTTCTTCTTAAGATCTTCCAGGTATCTTGTGCAGTTCCTTTTCCAGTGCCCTGCTTGTCCTTGATACAGTTGACGAAGATGTTCAACCATATCATAAACACCCATCAACTCGTGTTGCTTCTGAAGCTCAGAGTTCATGGTTGCGAGCATGAGACATGACACATCTAATGCGTCATCTTGATGCTTCTTGAAAGCATCTCGGTTAGCTTGCGTGGCAGTGGTAGGAGGTGCCTCCGGAATGGGCTACTCCAAAATGTACAGTTTACATTCTTATGTGAGAACAATTCTCAGATTCATGTACCAGTCCAGGAAATTAGCTCCGTTGAGCTTGTCCTTCTTAAGGACAGAACGCAGGGAGAAAGAGTTCGTATTTGACGTCATGACAATCTACAACAGAAATTGCAGAAAATAAATAAACATCATATTCTAGTAATCATTTAATTAGGCCTTTAATTAAATGATGCTCCCACTGAATTTTATAATTCATGTGGGACAAGATCCACATCATACTATACCCTGAGTTAGCTTTGGCTAAAATGCCCAAGACTTAGTATGATCGGTAGGTAACTAATTACCAATTACATCTCTATGCAACTCTTGTTTATATGATCAAGATCCGCATTTATATTAAAACTCGAGTTAGCTTTGGCTAATACGCCCAAGAGTTAATATAAACATGATTTTGTCCTATCTACCAACAATTGGAAAATGTCTATAATTAAACTCGATCCAATTGAGTTAACTAGTTACTCAATCTAATTGAGTTGTACTCACCCATGTGTTGATAGGCGGGACCAAGATTGTCCCTCCGCACCCTACCAAGATAGTATGCGTTGCTCTGCTTTGGCAGATTCAACAACAACATGTGATCGAGGTAGTGATGGGTATCACGGCATGGTAGGCATTTCGAGTTGACGCGATTGAGATCTAATCTAATCGACGAGGTGTATCATATACGCGATTTAGATCTAATCTAATCGTTAGGGCACATCATATACGCGATTTAGATCTAATCTAATCGTCAAGACGCTAATTAATTACTATTCTAGCATGGATCACATATACACACACAAGCAATTAATTAAATATTTTGTGATTAGTCATGACCCTACTACGATCTTCTCAAGCCAATGAGAAGATCGGATGGTCAACCTGAGGTCAACATCTTCTCAAGCTCCTTCCTTTGACCACCTTATGTTGCTCGCGCCCTCCTCGTAACTCCGTCTCGAGTGGACCTTCCACCGCTACATTTTGTACATTACAAAAGTGAAACTCGAGTTACATTCGAGTCTAAACTATTTACAACAGGAATAAATAAATAGAAAGGCACGACGCGCAGGTCGCGTATCAAATATACAACACGCACAATCACATGACGGCACGCAGACCATATTATGAATTACAACACACAATATCTAATTAAATTGGGTATTTTGGGCCATGACCATCACAAAATAATACATAATTTTAAATTATGTAATTTCTATAAATTTCTGTAATTTTTCTTACAATTTTTACAATTTTTATAAGTAAAAAAATTCCCAGCGGTCCCGTTTAGCGATTTTCGGGCGCAATCGCGGAACGAAGCCCCTTGCGGGGTCAGGGGCAGCACCCCTACCCGCGATATAACCATCGCGAGTGTTCCTAAGCGATCCTACAACGCCTTAGCCTGCTGTCCCAAAATGATTTGGGGCGAAACCTTGCCGTTTCGGAAATATTTTCTCGGTAGTCGAAGCCTACAAGTGTCTAAACACTTGTGCTTCGCTTCTACGAGAAAATTACCCACAAAATCTATAAAAATCATAAAAATACAGATATGTAGAATTTCATAAAATTCAAAATAAAACTCGTACGCGCTTCGCACGTGACTCTGATACCACTGTTGGATTTTTCGGACCGCAAAAACCGCTTTTTGGGTTGTGGAAACCCCGAAACCCCGCCAGCGGATCTGTACGAAGAAATAAAATTTCGTAAAAACTTTCACGTACGAGTTTTCTAAGCCTAGATCTACTTTAGATCTACAAGATAAGAATTTACCCTTGATGCAAAGCCCTTCTCTTAATCCTGCTTGTCCAAGGTTCGCCGGATCTCGAGAGTATCAAAGTAAATACTCCTCTATGTGTATCCACACAAGCAAGAGATGGAGAAACCAAACAAAAAGGTGTGCTAGCACCTTTGAATGGTTCGGCCAAAGAGGAGGAGAGGGAGAGAAGAAAGCTTGAGAGGAAGAAGAAGAAATGAATGAGAATGAATTCTCACCTTGTGTAACTCCCAAGTGGCCGGTCACTTTAGGCTTATAAACTCTCATGGAATATCAAGAGTCAAGTCTCTTGATCTCCTCCATGAGGTGACATTTGGTCAAGTCAAACTTGACCAAATGAAGAAGCCTTGATGATGTGGCATTGGTCAAGTCAAAGTCAAGTCAAAACTTGACTCTTCATCTTCCTACTTAAGTCAAGTCAAACTTGATCACTTCTCTCCCTTGGTTGATCTAATCTAACCATTGGTTCAAGTCAATTTTAATTTAATGAATCTCTATTCATTGAATTAAATTAATTAAATGAGTCTAAGTCCAAATTAGACTCACTTAACACATGAACCAACTTGAGTCCAACTCAATTAGCTCAATTTGAATTACTCTTAATCTAATTTGGTTCATCACATGAACCTAATCCTTTAGGTTCATCAAATGAACCTAATCTCCATCTAATTGCCCTTTGTGTGTGACCCTATAGGTTCTTGTAACGTTGGCAATGCTCCTAAACTCATTTAGAAGCATAAGTAATGAGCGGTATCTAGCAACACATCATTACTACCCAAGTTACAAGAATGTTGAGATCCAACATCAACTTGTGACTACTAATTGTGACTCTTCACAATATATGACATTGTCCTTCTATCCTAGACATCTAAATTGATCAATATGAGGCATAGACCATGTCATCCTCTAATCAATCTAAATCTTGAACTCCAAGTAGACTCACTCAATCAAATGAGCTCAATATCTCATATTGACTCATTTGGGCATGGTCATGCACTTAGTGGTCTCCCTCTATCAAGAATATCGATGTTACTTCCGTCATATATGAGGGATAGATCTCATCTACATCACTCACATCCCTCCGCATAATTTGTTACATACCTAGTAATCGCCTTTATAGTCCACCCAGTTACGGGTGACGTTTGACGAAGCCAAAGTACGTAACTCCTTATGTAGGGAACCATGGTGACTTCAGGTCCAAGGACTAGTAGTCATACTAATAGCCACATGAGAAAGTATATGCCACTCATATAACGATCCATGATACTTTCTCATGGCGGGTTATTAAGTATACATTCTCCAATGCATACTCATGTGTCAACTTGATATCTCCATATCCATGACTTGTGAGATCAAGTCATCGAGTTGACCTACATGCTAGTCTCGTCGCATTAACATTGTCCCTGAATGTTAATACTTGACTAGGAATGATTAAGAGTAGTGTTCCCTATATCATCTCACTATCGATTCAACTAACCGATTGATATAGGTAAGAACCTTCTACTCAATGACGCTATTATACTTAGTTATTTGACATCAATACAAGTAAGCATAATAACCATAAACAAATGCCTTTATATATATATAAGAATATGATACAACGAGTCCATACAACAATCATAAAATGATTGGCTCTAGGGCTTTAACTAACAGACAAGCACTACACGACAATCAAGCTAGAGAATCATAACAACCCGTCAGAGAATAATCACCACCTGTTAGGGAATATGCTAACGGACTGTGGCTCGTTGCCCTTTGATCCCTCCTCAGACCTATAGAAGGATGCCACATGTCATTCACCGCCAGACAAATCCTGACACCCGACATTTCCTGACATTCGTCAGATTCCATAAGCATCCACTGCCGTATAAAAAGGGAAGCTTTGTCTCTACGCAGATACACTCACTCGTCATTTCTCACTCGTCTTTTATTTTTCGTCCTTTCACTGTTTTTCTGGAGAAAAAGTACCTGACTTGAGCGTCGGAGGATCTGACCCGGGGACTTTTTCCCTGGTTCTGGGTTTCTAACGTAGAGGCGACTTGTCTGAGTGTGCGCAGGACCCTCGCTTCGTCATCCCCGTCATCATCCCCCGTCACCCGCCAGTGTAGACCTTTCCAGGGGGGTACCCGGTCAACCGGACGTCTCAACGACTTTCCGTCAATACCAGCGACAGCGCGACCAACCTCTGTCCGACTCAACTTTCGGACGGGATCAACCGAAGATGAAAAATTAAGTTCAAAGTAGGCACCGTGATGATACCAATTCACGAGCACTAACTTTCTTTGCCGTACACTGTTCCTAATCTGGAGAAATCCTTGCTTTTCCAATACCTAAGCAAGAAAAGAAGAGACGAAGAGTGCAAAAAGAGGGGAAATATCAACTCACTGTTGATTCACTGGAGATTCCGCTCCAAAATCGCTTTCGCTTGCTCCCCACGACGCCCATCAGCTCTTGCCCCTTGCATTCCTCCCAACCGAAAATTCTCTCCCTCGGATCGCGTGAATCTTCAACACAAAGCGTCACAGGCACGAAATCGAGAACAAGAACATAGACTCAAAGTAAACAAACAAGGTAAAGCAACAGATACGGATCAAAACCAGATCTATTAAGTCAAAGCGAGAGATAGAGGGGAAACAAAACAACCGAAGATGGAAAAGAGGCTCGCCCTTCAGCCGCTTCTCCATGCTCCTCATCATCCCTCTGAAGGATCTCGAAATCAAGAGCAGAAAGTTGGGGTCCTTCCCTTGACCAAAAGCCCAATCGCTTCTCGCCAGACCTCCCAAGGAAACTTGGAATCGGATGTGCTCGTCTGTCCAGGAGACCTCAGGGGTTCCGTTTATATCTCGTCGCGCGGGGAAGTAGAAATGAATTGTACGTCAAGATTCGTGCAGGCGTCGGAACGAATCGACGGACGATGGACATTTTGGATAATTGGTTAAAAACTTCGATCTATTTTCTAGAATTATGTACGAATTTTAAATATTTCTTTTAAAAATATTAAATTTGATTTTAACAGACATATAATTATAAGTTCATTAGTTTGGTAGCATTAAGGTAATACTAATCCATCCGTGCTAAGTCTAATATTCTAACAAACGCTTGTCGTTGTAAAACGAAACCTTCATTCTAATCACATTATTAAATCATTATGCAAAGCTCAATATATAGCTAAGGAAAAGCGAAATACACAAGTCGATCTAACTTGCTTCGTATTTGATAGACTAAGACTCGAGGACTGTATGTTCGTCATCTAACAGCCGATCTATTTAGTGTAATCTATATGCCCAAAAAACCTGCTGAGAACTTGCTGAATGCTTCTGCTGGCAGCAGTTGGATTCTTCCTCTGTGATGTAGCAGTGCAGCTTCGAGGGAGGAGGTGATTCAAGGTAAAATTCTCTCTGGAGAATTGAGCAGTAGGAGCTGAAGGTAGCAGGGGTCACATTCAATTCAAAGCCTAGGCCAAACAAGAAATCGACTTCCAAGTAGTTCATCTCGATCAAGCTGATTCCACCAAGCTTGGCAAAGTAAGCATTGTTGTAGTGTCTGAAACGCAAACAATTGGCAAAATAGTATTAAGTGTTTTTCGTCAATGGACAAGATAGATACAACGCATAATCAATGAGTTGTGTGCCGAATTCACTCTATTGATAAAAGGTGTGCAGTTTGACTTCCACGTTATGATCATTAGTTTGCAGATGTAACATTCTAACAATAATCGCAGAAGATCTTTCAAGAACATGATCATCAGGTGGACTTAATTTAAAGATGTTGACATGGAAATGACCAATTGTGATGCATTTGCAGGTAAACAGTAACATCAAACCTACTTCTCGAGCACTTGCTCTTTTTTATTGTACAAACAGATTGTAACTTTGTCTTATTTCTCAAAATTCCATCTACTATTAAATTTGAGCTTCTTAGGCTCTCAAATCTTGTGCTCAGGAATTCCAAAATCTAACAAAGTAAATGATTTTGATGGTTAAATTGATAAAGAGGAACAGAATTTAGGAGGAACAACTCAAGATCAGCCTAATCTTTCACCAACTTATGGCATCTCCACCATGTTCTTGGTTGGCAAGAAGGTTGGCCAAAAGAATCTCAACACATGGTTGAATGAATCTGTTTCACACAACTCTTTATTTCTTTCCTTAAAAGAATGCTAGGTTTATATCTTTCTCTCTATGGAAAAGAAAAGGAAACAAAAAAATCAATAATTTCCTAAAATATAAGTCGGCGCCAGCTCCTCCCCAATTCTCAAAGGCCTCAAATTGAAATATGGAACTACAAACTAAGAGAAGAATCACGAATATCAACGAGAACCAAGCAAGGAACATTCGAGATAGGGTTCATCAGCTCTTTGCTGCCATGTAAATCTTAGATCTTCGAGGAAAGAATCAAGTTTGTAATCGTGAATTTATAATCTCACATGAGAAATATCAAAATGAGAAGAATTTGCCTCTTCTACAAGAAGAGCAGCTTGATTGCGTTCGATTCAACCTCATAACTTTTTGCTGATTCCGGGAAACATAGCTCAATAGCAAGTAGCTAATAAGAAATTTCGTAAGCAATAGAATTAAGGGGGCCTTACATATCTTCGGTGAACTTAACAGCTGCGAGGACGGCGGCGATGAGGAAGCGGTGGAGGTTTAAGGAGTGGAGGGCGACTGCAGGGTGGCGGTGGAGGAAGCGGAGGAGGTAGATGTAGGCAACGGCGTAGCAGGAGGGGCTGCAGTTGGCGTACCGGAAGATGCGCTCCAGGTAGCGGCGCGCCGAGATGTCCGGCTTCCGCACGCTGTGGAAGGCCGCCGTCCGATCCGGCAGGGGGCGGAGGCCGACGGCGACGGCCGCATCATTGCGCTCCACCACCCGCTCGAGGAGGGAAGAGAGGACCAAGACCATGCTGGGGACCGCCTGGGCGTCCTCCTCCACCTCCTCTTCCTCCATCGATTGGCAGCGCAGCTTCTCTTCTCTGCGTCTTCGAGAGAAAGAAGAAGCCCCCAAAAATATCTATTTATCAACCTCTTAATTTTGATATTTTCGTCCAAAAGTTTCAAATAGGAAAAAAATAGGAAAAGTGATTTTTTTTTCCTTTTCTGTTTTTTTAGCTTCATTTTTCAAAAAAAAAAAAAATCTATTTCATGTTTTATCTAAAGATATTTATAGTAATTTTAGTTTTAAAATCACTCGGTCAAATTCACATTTTAATAAAAAAACCTCTGGATAAAATTGTTATAAATATTGGGCAAAAGTTAAAATAGTGACTTATTTTTTTTAATCATCAATTTCCATTTTTTATTAGGTGCCCTTTTCCCCTTTTCAGTCAGGTACTCCTATCTTTTTATCTTCGATTATTATTTTCTACTTTAATCTGCTATTTAAATTTTAATTTAGTCGGACGTATTATGATAATTATAATTTCATAATTATTATATATATTTTATTAATTATATTTTATAATTATTATAATATAAATTTAATTTATTAAAAATATTTATATTGTACTAGGTATAATCTAAAATTGTAGTTGCTATACCTACATATTTAAATCAGTTGCAATAGTTATAATTTTATAGCTATTACAATTATAGATTCAATCAAGTTATGATAATTATGTGACCCTGTGGGTCATTCGAGATGGCATGGAGCAGAAGTTGTTGCAAGGAGGCTGTCGAGTCGAAACTCAGTGGTAACGGGGGAATAAATCTCCTATCCCTGTATCCCACTCGGTCCGTCCCATGTTAGCTCGGGTGCTGCAATTTACTTCCCTCATAATAACCGTAGGTCCGGTCGGTGGGAGCCCTGGGGGCGAGGATTACATCTTTTACGGTAAGTTATGATAATTATAATTTTATAGTTACTATAATCTTATATTCAAATCAGTTGTAATAGTTATGATTTTATAACTATTATAATTACATATTTAATTTAATTATAATAGTTATGATTTTATAATTATTATAATTACATATTCAAATTATTCATCTAATATTCATATTCTAATAATTATAAATTCATATTTATTATAATATATCTGACTATTTCACTATCGAAATGAGAAATTTAGATAGAAAATAATAATAAAAATAATACGGACAATACACTGAGACAAAACACGTATAATATCTTTACGATTTAAAAAAAAATTAGGACACTTTTTTATTTTTGCGCATAAATATTTTAAGTCAAATTTTTTAATATTATAATAATTTAAAATACAGTTAATATCAAATCTAATATAATAATATTATAATAAGAGTATGACTTTAAAAATAAAGGTTTTTTTAAAAAAAATCCCTAATTTTTTATATTTTATTTTAAAAAAATAAATGTCAACTAATTGTTAATTTTTTTTCTTTTTTATTTTCAAAGGTAAAGGCGTAAAATGAATCGTCGGCTGGACCGTAACGAACCGTCCAGGATGGAACTCAACACGGATATTAAAGCTGACCTCCAATTACATATATGCCCCCGCTTCCACATCCTTCGTCCCTTTCGGTTCTCTTCCGGAGGCGCAGGGCGCAGCGGTGCTTCCCCAAATACGCATCTCCTGTCTCGAATCCACTCCTCTTCTTCTGCAAATCGAGGGTACCATGTCACCTGCGTTGGCGATTTCTTCATGTTTTAGGGTTTCTGCTTGCTTTCATCGTCGGAATGCTACGATTAACTGGTTTTGAGCTGTGGTTTCGGATTAGGGTTGGGAGGATCGGAGGGGGCGAGATATGTATAGGGCTGGGAACGGGTCGAAGTTGGAGAACGGACCGTTAGATCGGAAGCGGATCAACGATGTGCTCGACAAGCACCTGGAGAAGGCCTCGCCGTCAACCTCCAGGGGTTTGATTGGGAAGGACAAGGATAGGCTCACCGTGCCCCCTTCAGCCTCTATGAAGCAGCCGGAGCACCGTTCCTTGTCCAAGAACAAGGCTTCGGATGGTAAAGTTTTCCTCTTTTATTACTACTTTTTCGGGATCATTTGCTGTTATATGTTCCTCTATGAAAGTGAATTTTCGAAAAAATCTCTTATTTGTAGAAATTTCTTATCTTTTCATTTTCTTCGTTTCTCTGCTAATTTGGTTAGGCTTTTGCATTTTTTTACACTGAATATGCAATTCAAATAGACCTAGCAGCTCCAAAACATTTGAACATATAAAGACGTCCTTTTTTTTCAGAAAGAACAAAAAAGAAGGAAAGCAATGAATGCTAGATTCAGAAAAAATATTAATATATAACTTGCATCAAATATACCTTCTGGAGAAGCTGAGATACGGTTTACCCCTGAAATTGTTATGGTATATTTTCAGAAATTATGATAGCAAAGCATCATACAAAAGTTTGTTTCATATGTTATAATTAGTGTCGATTGAATCTTGTGGATTTTGTTTATTTTGCTGCTTGTAGTGATTGTTATTCTTTGTGTTTTGTTGTTTGCCATTTGTATAACCTTGGTTCAATAACTGATTACACAGAAGAGTCAGAAACAGATAGTGAAGAGTCTGACGTCAGTGGTTCTGATGGGGAAGACACCTCTTGGATTTCGTGGTTCTGTAATCTAAGAGGGAATGAGTTTTTCTGTGAAGTTGATGATGAATACATTCAAGATGATTTCAACCTGTGTGGACTAAGCAGTCAAGTTCCTTATTATGATTATGCTCTTGATCTGATCTTGGATGTAGAGTCTTCCCACGGTAAGTGACTAAGGTGTTTATAGAATTTTGTGGCTGACTACTATTTGGCTATCTGAATCACCAATTAGTCAATACATTGTTAACGTTTCCTAGCTTTATGATCTTAACCGTATTTTATGTTCTTTACTAGCCCTTCATAACCTCTCTAGATCCTTTATCAAAAAGAAGGGAAAAAATTTCCTTTTCTAGGTGAATTAAAATGCTGTTCTTTTTTATGATTGAGTTGCGTTGCTCTGATGATAATGTTTCCCTGTATGAGTGTTTTAAATATTCTCCTGCTTTATTTGTTTATTTGTATTTGTTGTGCATGTTTTTTTTTGGGTCAAGCAAGTTTGCATGACATGGTTTGTATACGCTACGGACAGAGTGTATGAAGCAAACTAGGTCATCAACAGTGTAAACAAGCTCAAGGAATATAATTACTCTTTGAAATTTCTGAAAGCTGAGAGAGTTATTGCTGTTTTCAGAGTAGCTAAGCTCACACTTAGTGAATAAATGTTTGCTAACTTTTTGCCATGACTACTGAAATAAAGCATTCTATACAGTTTCAGTTTCTCAAATGCCATGTCAAACAACTGTTATATTTGGTATCCATAACATCTCTGCACATAGCATCGGATAGCATATTAATGTGTGTACTTGCAATGAGAGAATTACACCCTAAAAGTAATATCACATCACTTCAATTTTTTATTCCTATAACAGTATTATCATACTTTGCTATTCATTTCCTATGATTCTACAATCCTATCCAAAAAAAAAAAATCTGTGTACGGGATATGTAACCAGAACCATTCAACAATTACTTAGTAAATTGTATTGCAAAGTAATATTCTACAGCTCTCTGTAAACCCACACAGATTGGGTCTTTGCCAATAATCTCTTCCTGGATTTCAATATAAACAGGAGACACTTTCACTGAAGAACAAAATGAGTTAGTTGAATCGGCAGCAGAGATGCTTTATGGCTTGATACATGTTCGATATATACTAACTAGTAAAGGGATGGCTGCTATGGTAAGACCTTAATTGTCTTAGTAATTTTTAATTTCATAATTGATTGGTCATGATATCGTTTGGTAACAATTTATCAATTTGTATAGCTAGAGAAATACAAGAACTATGATTTTGGAAGATGTCCTCGAGTTTACTGTTGTGGCCAACCTTGTCTTCCGGTCGGGCAATCAGATATTCCTCGATCAAGCACTGTGAAGATTTATTGTCCCAAATGCGAAGATATATACTATCCAAGATCAAAGTACCAAGGCAGTATCCTTTTTACCAACTAATTACTTATTCCACTAGTTATTGCAACGACTTCTACATGTAGTTTAGTATTTGAGAAACAAGTATTTATCCTGCCACAGCACCTTCAATTTATCTTTTTGGTCTATGTATCTGTGTTCACTGACCTTGTTTAGATATCGATGGAGCTTACTTCGGGACAACATTCCCTCACCTGTTTCTGATGACATATGGGCACCTCAAGCCGCAGAAGCCATCACAGCGGTATGTTCCGAGGGTGTTTGGCTTTAAACTTCACAAACCATGACAGAAGTAAAGCTATCGCCGAACACAGGGAGGGATTTCAGAATGAAGCAAGCATAGACCATTCTTAATGACTGAAAAAATATCAGCTAAATTCTAGGGTCGTCTCATGTAGGCATAATGCTGCTTGTATCTGAGATCTCACTAAAACTATTGAACTGTATTATCCTGTGATTGGTTTTTTTTCCTTATGCTTTAACTTGCGAGGTTTAGCCATTATATTGTAAAGCAGTATCTTGGCTCTATGAACACTGGCCATCCCCTAGTGTAATTTTGGAGATTTATGTTAAAAATCTAGAGGGTGTTTTTTGTTTGGTCATTAAGAGGGTGCTTAATTGTACTTTTGGCAGCTCGCCCGGCCATCATGGAGGCCTGGTGGAAGGTGACCACCCAAGAGCACCTGCTTCTATCCCCACAAGTCCACTGTCAATTTGTCCTTCCCTACGAATCCGAAGCACGCACATTAAGAGGCTGACCTTAACCTTCGTAATTGTTTTTACGGTATTTTATTGAATGGTGCATGTAAGTTTCAGATTTCTTATTTCATAATATCCAAATTAAGTAGCGTGTATATATATATATATATATATATATATATATATTCTCTGAAGAGATTCATGAGGCAATTTTATCATAAATTGTTTAATAGATTTAGAAAATTTTAAATAATTTTAAATCAAAATTAATATACTTCAAATTTTTTTTTAGATATTTATACCTTTAGATTTTAATTTGATAATGTGAATTGAGAATATTAAATTAAATTTCATATTTTAATTTGATAGTTGATCCTGTCTGAAAGTTAGGGAGGTGGATGTTGGAGACGTAGTGTTCTTGTTGACCTCCGAGGGATTTTGCTATTGCTTGCAACACAAGCAGCGTCAGTGCCGAGCTAGAGAAGGGATCTCGGTGATGGCCTTCCAACGCTCAAGTCAGTCTCCGGCGAAGCAAGAAGCAAGGGAAACTGTAGCGCAACTGTAGAGATCACGAGAAAATTATACCTCCGTCGATGCCTAGACCCCCCTTTATATAGGGTTCCTGTAACATGCGCGCATGCTTCTTAAAGCGGACGCATTGTCCCAAACCTTCCGTGAATAGTCATGTCAGTAAAGTGTCTCTGACACAGTACCTTATCTGAGCTTGGAAGGTGCCTCCAACAGGTTGGAAGGCGCCTTCAAAGAGGCACTAAAGGATAAAGTTTTATCCTTTTGCAACGGTAATATTAGCCTGGTCGAAGGCGCCTTCCACAGTGAAGGTGCGGAGGCGCACGGAGGCGCCTTGGAGGCATATTTAACTCCCTTTGAAGGCACCTCCAGCAGTATTTTCAGCGTTCTTTTTGCTCTTCTGCTGCTCCGATCGCCTGGGTGATCGCGGCCATCCAGGAAAGGGCTCACCCGAACTCATTTTCCATCCTTCTCCTCGAGTAGGCTTCCGCTAGCTTCTCGTCCCTCAAAACATCGCACACGTCCTTCTCGTCCATCGGCATACTCTTCCGCAGCACCTCGTTCTTCGGATGCACCGAGCCCGTTGGCTCCCTTCTCGTGTCATCCTTCTCGCTAGACTTCTTGTGTTCATAAGCTCCTGCACACTTAGACACAAGAATCAAACACAACAAGACCTAACTTAACATGGTTGATCACATCAGAACTACCACGGGTTTCCAACAATATAATATCCCCTTTTTGATGTGCATCAATCTAAGTATAAGTTAAGGTAAAAACAATCCAATAAAAGTATTGTAAAGAAATTACAATAATAACATTTTAGGAACATTAAGTATAATGTTGCAAAATTCAAAATTCACAAAATTAAAAAAAAAAAATCTTCCCCAAAACTTATACCTATTCCTCCCCCTTTGATCACATAAAAAAAAAAAGAAAAATAATATAAGAAGTTAGAAAATTAATTTTAGGGGTACTTAAAAACATTCCATAAAGTCATACTTTGTATTTGACAAGAAAGAATTTTAAAGAAAATATTTTGTCAATTCTAAAAATATGACTAATCCTTAAAAAATTTTAAAACTTGTTAAATGACTATGACAGTAAATCGTTTAACAGTTAGTCAATTAAACATTAAATTCAATAATTGGCTTTCAAGCTGTGGCGAGGCACTAGACTTTCTTGGATATTGGAATAATAATCACTTTCTTAGACAAAGCCTTTTAAAGCAATTAATATTGAATTTCCTTTCTAAAATTTTGACCATGTTAAAAAAATTTAGTTTGAGCATGACTTTGGAACCCAATATAGGTTCCTATCTACTGGATTAATCATAAATTTTGGAGGTATATAACTTCTAGGGATTTTTCTAATTTGACCCTTGTGAAATCGTAAATACCAATTTAGCCTACCATAATTTCTAATTTTTAATTTTTGACAGTTAATTAATTTCAAACATGCATGGTCTTTTTCCAAAGTTTCGATTTGTATTTTTAATTTATCATTTTCTAATTTTAAACTATCTAATTGTCTTTTTAAATCAATGTTATCTTTTTTTTTTTTAATTTTACCAAATCCTTGGAAAGAATCTTAATGAAATTAAATGGCTACTTGGGAGATAGTCTACGTACCTTACTTACCTCATGTTCTGATGCTCCCCCTTCATCGCAGTTTTCTTATGATGATTCTCCCCCTTCATCGATACTCATTTCTAAGCTGCTTTCATCATCTTCTTGATGATCGACCAGTAGGGCTAGTCCGGAGAAGGTCTCGATCTCAGACTCAGAGGATGATGATTCATCTCATATGACCTTCAAGTTCTTGTGATTTGGTTTGTTGCCTTTGTCTTTCTCTTTCTTCTTTAGTTTAGGGCATTCATCTTTGATATGCCCTTCCCCTTGGTAGTTGTAACATCGGACCTTTCTTTTACTCCGAAAGTGTTTCTTTGCCTATGACTTATTAAATTTATTAGATTTAATGTATTTACTAAATTTTCGTACCATTAGAGTTGCTTCATCTCCATCAATTGACTCTTCAAAGTCTGGATCGTCCGTTCTTGCCTTTAGGGAAATGTTCTGACTCGGTCTTTTTCTTTATCCTGCACACCGAGATTCATGTAATTCGAAAGTGGAGAAAAGATTTTCTAAAGTACTCACCTCAAGATCTTTGGAGATATAGTAGGAGTCTACTATAGATGTCCATTCCGGTGTTCTCGGGAACGCATTTAAAGCATACCTTAGCGTGCCCTGATTGGTTATCGTTTCTCTGAGGTTTGTTAGGCTAGTGATTAGCTCCTTGATTCTTTTATGTAGTTGAGCAATCGATTTGCCTTCTTCCATTCGGAGATTGCTGATTTGGTTTCGGAGTAGATCCTGTTTTACGAGTTTGGCTTCGGACGTACCTTCGTGTAGTTCCAGGAACATCTCCTAAAGTTCCTTTGCTGATTTGTAGGCGCCGATTCTGTTGACTTCTTACGGAGATAGCACACTCAGTAGATGGAATTCGGCTCGTCCATTTGCCACAAAATCTGTTTGCTCCTTTTTAGTCCACTGATATTCTTCTTTATCTTTCGGTGCTACAAATCTATATTTTAATATTAACAATAAATCAAAATTGGTTTTAAAAAATACCTCTATGCATTTCTTCCAAGACGTAATTTGTCCCTCTAATTTTGAACGGTAGATTGTCGGTCCAGCCATTGTTTTGGTGCTTCAGTCGGCAATTAGTCATTCTGAGAATGTTGGGCTCTGATACCACTTGTTGGCACAGCGGGGTCGACAAGAGGGAGGGAATCGCCTGTCAAAATAAAACAAACCTTTCCCGTTCTTTCAACTATAATTAAAAGTAACTATAATAATAAATGAAAATAACAACTTAAAAGATGAGGCACAAGATTTTCTTGGTTACAACCTAGGTGGTTATTAATCCAAGACCAATGAAAGCACTAAAAGAAAATCTTCTTCGTTGAAGGCGGAGAAGCCTCTTACACTCGTTGAAAGCTTAGAAAGTTGCTAGGAAATTAAAACTAGAGTTGATTAGTATTTCCTAGGTCTAGAGGTCTTTTTATAGCCCTTGGGAAACTTTATCCAAGGCTGGAAGGCACCTCCAACAGGCTGGAAAGCGACTCCAGCAAGGTGCCAAAGGATAAAGTTTTATCCTTTGGCAATGACAATATCAGCCTAGTCGAAGGTGCCTTCCATAAGGTTAGAAGGAACCTTTGTACTGTTCATCGAAGGTGTCTTTCAGCCATGAAAGGCGCGCAAAGGTGCCTTGGAGGTGCCTTCAACTCCCTTTGAAGGTGCCTCCAGCAATATTTCTAGCCTTCTTTTTGCTCTTTTGCTTCTCTGGTCACCTGGGTGATGGCAGCCATCCGAGATAGGGCTCATCCGAATTCATTTTTCGACCTTCTCCTCGAGCAGGTTTCCGCTCTAGCTTCTCGTCCCTCAGAACGTCGTGCACGTCCTTCTCGTCCACCGGTGTACTCTTCAGCAGCACCTCGTCCCTAGGATGCACCGAGCCCGTCGGCTCCCTTCCCGTGCCATCCTTCTCGCTAGCTACGTCTTCCTCTCAACTTCCTGTGTTACTAAGCTCCTGCACACTTAGACATAAAGATCGAACACAATAGGACTTAACTTAACCTGGTTGATCACATCAAAACTTATACAGGGTTCCAACACACATAATGGCCATCATCTACTTGCTAACTGATGAGTGGAGCCACCCAGACAATGTCGAGCCCCACTCCCCTAAACATCAAATCAAGATTCAAGGACTGCTAACACAAGTTTGGGCCAATGCTCGAGCCCGTATGACGACCATTTTATCGGGGGAGCTCGCGAATTGCCATACCTAGAAGGCCACTAGTGTTAGATTTTGAGGAATGTCATAAGACAATTGCCTTACAATTTTTACTAAATATAGATTCACTATTTGAGTGCATATTATATATTTGATTGTCTTAGACTCATTTGCTGGATGTCCATAATACAATTCATAGTATTAGAGAAATTATGATTGGATCACAACTAGTGATTATCTCTACATATGTAATTATGAACGTATTATAATTTCTCTAGTCGCTGAATTGATGCATTCTGACATCATCAATTTTGTAAGACTAGTACGGGTTATACTCCTTGGTTCACCAAGCAGCTATTTTCTCACTGGCTGGAGACATTGGGATGTCGAGACTTAAACGTAGATGTTAGTTTTGATAATTAGTTCATTAGAGTGACCCGTTGTAAGACTTCATATGGTTATCTATATATATGGATATGTCTATGAAGCTCTTACTACAGCTCGAGTGCAAGTTTCCTTCGACTTGAGGTATACAAGTCATCTTGGTCATGGAGACTTATACTTTGATATGTTAAGCAAGCACCTCATTGAGGTGTGGACCCGTGATGATTGGGTATAAGTTAAAATGCCCGAAGATATTTGGATAGACCACAAAGGATTCATCGCTCCTTGCGAAGAGACATATACCCTATGACCACTCGTTAGAATTATTACTCAAATTTTTTTGCTAAAGCATCATATGTTAAGAGTCCGAGACTCTTAGACACATGTACGAGTAATTTGAATCCGTATAATGAGAAAGTATTACTTGGGCTAAGTGTGACATAGTTAGTCTAGTGGGGACAGAAACATAGACCATGTCCTGAACTAAGTGGGTATAAGATGAGTGAAAGGAACAAAGTACGATTCACTGTAGTTGCTGAAGGGTTTAGAATTAGTTCTAAAATTAACTATAATTTTCTGGCTAATTAGGGATCATGATGTACTACTAGGTGTCACTCATGGTCATTCTATAATTAAGTAATTAATTATGGATGACCAAGATAAATCAGGAATCTATTAGGTCACACGTACTAACGAGTCTCTAAAGATGTAAAAAGAGTTAAAGAATATGATTCTTAGATCAAGAGATAAATATTTGATTGGACCATACATAAGATAAATATGAAAATATTTATTACAATGGAAGCGTGGATGGACTACATCTCTTATGGTAGAGTTAAATTAGTCATGAACCAACTTGGTTTAGTTGTGAACTAAACCGAGGGGTTAATGGACTAATTTTTTGTTAAGAGATAATGGGTTGGATTTGAGTTTTCTAATCCAACTCATTAAAGAGGATTATATATAGATGTAATTAGGAGAGAATTAGATACAAGTTTTATTATTTGGTTGATTGGCTTTTGGAAAACCCAATTCTCCTCTCCCTCTCCTCTCTCTCCCGTCGCCAACAAGAGGGGGTTACCTCTTGTTGTCGCGACAACCACAAGGGAGAAAAACTCTCCCTTGTGTGCTTCTCCTCTTCCTTTTGATTCATCTTCTTCACTTGTAGCTAGTAACTTCTAAAGGAGAGGTTTGTACTTATGGAGTTGTCTTGAGGTGCTCGGCGTGGATACAAATAGAGATGAGGTTCAACAACGTCACTGTGGTTGATGCCCTTCTCGTCACAGGTCATCCATAAGGTATATCTAGCGTAAATTTACTTTCCGTAATATTTTAATTATGTGATCATGTTTGACATGTTGTATCCTTGTATGCGTGTGTGGGGTGTGATGTAATAATTAGAAAGTATTATTATTTTATTTTCCTCTAAGAATGTTTACAAAACGTGTTCTAGCACGCACTCGCATCGGGTATATCCCAACAACTAGAGTACGTAGATCGCCCTCATGTTAATTTGCTTTTTTCCCCATCAACATTTACTAACTTATTTTTTCTGCAGTTCTGGGTCGCGAGTCTGACCATGTGTCAGAGGCTGGCCTTTTTGGAGCATGAAGTCTAATAGCTACGCGCCACGAGCAGCCCCTCTGAGGCCTCCTAGGCCTATGAATAACTGACTGTCAAGGTGGCTCAGCCGAATGCCAACCTAGAAAGGAGCTCCGTGCAACTTAATATGGAGAGAAGCAAGAATGCCAAGCATGCCTCACAACTCGAGTGGCTCATCAAGCAAGTCAATTCCTTTGAGGCGAAGATCAACTCCGCCAACGCCAGGAAGCTTCGAGTCATTGAAGATTTGGATAGCAAGAATAAGGAGGCTCGGGTCTTGGCACAAAATCTCAAGGAGGTGGAGGCCGCTCTAGCCACTAAACGAGAGAGTCGATCGGAGGAGCAAGTAGCCACTAAGCTTCAGCTCGATGCCAAGGATGCCAAGCTGGCTTTGCTGAAGGCTGAGTTAGAGCATCTCGAGCGGCCTTCAAAGCTTACCAAGAGGGAGAGCCAGGATGATTTGAAGTTTTCAAAGGCGATTATCTCCGGTCGGACCCCTTCAACGACCGGCTCACGGATCGGACGCTTTGCCTCTTCAATTTTGGCATCAATGGGACCCTCCAATAGTTGAAGGATGGCGGCTATCTCCCTCTCGTGATGACTAAAAAGATTATAAAGTGGGAGAAGCTCACCGAGTCATTGTCAGATGATGTAATTGACTATCTTGACTAGTCGTCTGACTAGACTTTAAGTTGCTTCTTGTGCTCCTCTCTCATGTCCTGTAAATTTTTTTTCTAAGTATCAATGAATGTACGCATGTTTGGTGCTTCTTCATTTTTGTTAAATTTTACAAGTGTCCTTTCATGCATCGTCGTTCAACTCTCGTGAAGTTGTCCGGTGTTTTAACCATCAGTTTATGCTATGTGAAAATTTTCTAAGTATGAATCATTGCGCTTCTGCTCATCTATGTATTTAGTCGATGAGACGTCCGACCACCCATTTCAGCATAGACTGAACGACCTTTTAGCCTTTGTAAATAATCCTGTCTAAGAAGCTAGGCAAGACGGAGAGCCGGCAAGAAAAAACCTACTGCTGATGGAGAATAATACCTGTAGAACAATGATCCGAGAAACCCAAAGCGGATCGGGAAAAATAGAGTCACCGAATGCCCTCCTTGCACGAAGATCCAATGAAGAGACACCCAGATTCGGAGCTTCCAAGACTTCCTGCGCACAAGAGACCAGCCAACACTATCGTCAGTGACCTAAGACCGGGGTGGGAATCCCTGGCTAGGCCCTCCGACGCTCAAGTTAGTGATCTCTCTTGGTGTGGAAGAAGGAGGAAGATGATGAACAGTAGTTGAAAAATTAAGGGTTATGAATGTGCACAATGATATGAACTAGTGAACTTGTCAACTTACCTGGCCAACGGAGAGGATTCCCCTTTTTATACCACTTCATATAACCTCCGTAGTCATGAAGTGGACCCCGGTTTGTTAGAGTTCGTTATGAGATGGCGTCAGCTGCGTACTTGTGGTAGATGATTTTTAAGGAATCTTTTTCGTACCCCAGATATACCTTCTTTGTCGTTTAGTACCTGCAAAATAATCTGGAAGCATATTTCCCGTCAAAATATAACACCTGTTATGTATTTACATATTACAGATATCTCCATTAATTATCTTATTTGAAATATTCATCTATGATCTTTCCTCATACGTCTTCTATTTACACCTCTTTCCATGTTAATATTCAGTATCTTTCCAAGGTATTGATCGATCGACCCGTACTGGCTCTCCTATTGGGGTATGTCCTGACCGATATTAGCCTAACTTTGCCTGGGAGATATGTCCCGGCAGATATTAACCTAACTTCGCCTGGGAGGTGTGTTTCGGTCGATATGGACTTATCTCCTATCGGGGTATATCCCGATCGATATTAGCCTACTTCCTCAAAAGTATATAGGTCTTTTTCCTGGGAGGTTTATTTCGGTCGATATAGACTTATATCCTATCGGGGTATATCCCGACCGATATTAGCCTAACTTTGCCTGGGAGATATGTCTCGGCAGATATTAACCTAACTTCGCCTGGGAGGTGTGTTTCAGTCGATATAGACTTATCTCCTATCGGGGTATATCCCGACCAATATTACCCTACCTCCTTCCTGCAGTTATGTCCCGGCCGATATTACCCTACCTTCATCATGAAGGTATGCCCCGACCAATATTAGCATATTTCCTCAAAAGTATATAGGTCTTTTTCCTGGGAGGCTTATTTCGGTCGATATAGACTTATCTTCTATCGGGGTATGTCCCGATCGACATTAGCCTAACTTTGCCTGGGAGATATGTCCCGGCAGATATTAACCTAACTTCGCCTGGGAGGTATGTACCGGCCGATATAGACTTAACTTTGCTGGAGAGGTATGTTTCGGTCGATATTATCCTAATTCCGCCTGGTAAGTATGTCCCGACCGATATAGACCTAACTATGCCTGGGAGGTGTGTTTCGGTCGATATGGACTTATCTCCTATCGGGGTATATCCCGACCGATATTAGCCTAATTCCTCAAAAGTATATAGGTCTTTTTCCTGGGAGGCTTATTTCGGTCGATATAGACTTATCTCCTATCGGGGTATGTCCCGACCGATATTAGCCTAACTTTGCCTGGGAGATATGTCCCAGCAGATATTAACCTAATTTCACCTGGGAGGTATGTACCGGCCGATATAGACTTAACTCTGCCGGAGAGGTATGTTTCGGTCGATATTATCCTAATTCCGCCTGGTAAGTATGTCCCGGCCGATATAGACCTAACTATGCCTGGGAGGTATGTCCCGGCCGATATTGGCCTATCTTCTTAGTTTCCTCTTCTTCTTACCAGGGACCTATAAAACCTTACCCATATCACTAGCCTTCCCTTCAAGTCTAGTCGAAGGAGGTGTAGACGACTGACTAGACATAAGTTTGGTTTTATCTTTTCCTACCCGTGACTCTGCTTCAGATATTGATATGACCTCACAGATTTTGTGTACAACTGTCCCGCTAACTCAAGTATAGTACTCCTGTGAGCCTTTTGCTCATTTAAATAGGGCTACAACCTTCTCTTCATCCACCACCCATCTCAGTTCTTTTCTTTCCTTGCCACCTTTTATTGCTAAGGCTATGGTCTCGGATCCTCCTCTTTGGGGGAGACTTTTGTTGGACAAGGTGAGATCTATATATGAGTTTATTGGGATATTTGCTCCGGTTACCTCTAGGGTTCAAGGGATTGTCTTAAGAGATGAAGCCTCACCATTCATATTTTTCATCCAAAGATGTCGATGCTCTGAAGGACTCAAGAAACTTCAGAGAGATTTTTGCTACTTATAGAGGGGTAGCCAAATGACCCAAGGGTGCTGTGTGAAGGGCACAGCACATGTTACCCTTGGGCTATACCTGGTTGCCTCACTTGCCGAGCTCAGACGGCTTGAGAGGGGAAGTGGTTTTTACATTTACTTTTCCATGATGGAATGAATAAATGTTTCCCTGTCTCGTTACCTCTGAGCCTTTCTGCTTTTGTTGCTTTCTTCGTCCCAGGCAGAATATTGCCACTTATTTGCCTTGACAAGCCTGGGCGAAGTAAACTATTTCCCTCTCTGCTCCATGGTAAGTTTGACTCCAGTGGGACTGAAATTTTCTAAGCGTTTCAAGAGCTTGTGTTTGTAAACTTTGTTATTTATCTGAGGCTTACTGTTCCGAGGAAAGATGTAATGTTATGTACTTGATCAGATTCTAAGTGTAACAACAGACTCTTGTATTAAGTCAAATGATTCTATGGAATCCTTTTGTAATTTACAAGAGTAAATGTAATGTTGTATTCTACATGTGTATCATTTATCATGACCGAGGCTGTCTTAACTATGGGCATACTTTTATATCACGACTAATTTTATAATTAAGATCATATCGGCTAATACAACATTATTTCGATCAATATTAGTTTGTATTTCATAAGGACGTTAATTTGAAATCTGTCATTCGCCTAAATCTTCATCCTTAAATATTTTTGTCTTTAGCCTGGGCTTAGTCAAAAGTTCAATCCCTTTTATTTTATTATACCCAGTTATGCATGTCTTCTTTCGAAGCTTCCTAGCTAGTGATTGGTTCTTCTTCGGGTGAGAGAGTGTTAGAAACGTACCCCGAGATGCTACCAACCCCAGTGTGATCCGACCTATCACATCCGATGTGAATGTTTTTATGATGGTATGACACATACTTTTTCTGACCGTCACGTCACGTAGGTCTTTTGCCTTTCTATTGCGATCCTCAGTGTCTGCTGAGATACCAGTGTCTTGATCTGATGATAGTTGTGCGCTTTTCAAACCCTAAACCCTTCGTCTCCTTTTAAACCTTGTCCTTCCTTTTTTCTTCTCTAGAGTTCTTTTCTCGTTGCTGCCTTCAATCATATCCTGGGCTCATCGTTTCTCGACGATCTCTTTTCTTGTCTTCAGTAAGTAACCTGTTGCTTCACTAGCTTATACTTTTGTCCATGGCTGCGGAAACAATTGCTCCTTGGTATGTCCATATGTCTTCTACCTTTGATAAGAATGCTAGATTATCCATCCGTCGTCAATATGAAATTCCTAGGGAATATAGAATCATACTCCCAACACCGAATGATCGACCTCATCATCCCCTTGATAACTGCGTGACTTTTTTCAGGGACCAGTTGATAGGGGGCTTAAGGTTCCCCATTCCTCCTTTCTTGATTGAGATAAGTCAGTATTTTGATATTCCTTTGCAGCAGTTCGCCCCTAATGCATTTCGTTATCTATGCGGTACTTACATGTTGTTTCGTCTACGGGATATTCCTCCTACTCCTCAAAATTTCTTCATGTTTTCCTATCCCAAGTGCTCGGAGCCTGGTGTCTTCTTATTCCAGTCACGAACTAAAATGGTCCCTTTTGGAGATATGCCGTCGTCTCTCAAAGACTGGAAATCTCGTTTTTTCTTTTTAAAGTTTCCGGGACCTATTCCTTGGTCTCATGCTTGGAAATCTTTCTTGCCTCCCTTGCCCGACATTAGAGAGTTTCATCTTCTTCCCTCTTTTCCTATTTATTGTGAGAAGTTATTAGGTCACCGACTCTCGATCCCGAAATGGTTGAAGGTCGAGCTTCTATACCTATTTGGTTTAAGCCCCGTCAAACCTGATACCCACATTTCCTTAGGTAACATCTTGTTCCTTTCTTCTTGCTTTTAACTGCCTAAACTGTTTTTCTTTTCTATACAGTGGAAAGTTTTTATGATGCCTTGATTGACGAAGAAATACGCGTGGAAGAGGACCTACTTCGTGCCAAGGAAGCCGAGTTTCTGGCCGCTATCACCCCTCCACCCTCAATTGAAGAGCTGACTTCTTTAGCCGAAGTACCCAGCTCTTCAGGGGTTCGTGAGGCTCCTGAAGGTTCTCCTGGGGATCCTGCTGCAGAGATCCGTCCCAATCCTATACCCACTGTTACCTCTCCAGTGGTTGCTGCTATCTCCTCATCTACCTCTCTTCCTTTCATTGAGCTCACGTCTCCTGGTAGCTCTGGTAAATTGATAGCTGAAATTTCCACGGGCAAGCGTCCAGGACGCAAACTAACCAGGGCTCCTCCCTCAAAAAGGAGGCTCATTCTTCCTGCTGACGAGTTGATTTCAGAAGGCTTTGCTTCGACTGGCCTTCCTTCTGATGAGCCGACGCTGGCAGAGCTTTATCCTTCTCTTAATTTTCCTGCCTCGCCTTTCTCCAGTGCCAGCGCCTTTGGGGATGTTTCTTTTACTTTTCCTCTATCTATACCAACTTCTGGGTCTTTACCTTCCTCGCCTTCTTCTTACTTAATCTTTGCTCCCCCCTCTATTCCTACTTCTTCCTTCTCGGCCGGTTCCTCTGCCATTCCTGTTCTCCCCATATTATTAGGGGGTTCTTTTGCCAGCTCTTGGGATGAAGTTCATCCCCTTTTTGAAGAGCTCTCTATTCTTGAGGCAATTGATCGCTTCTCTCACAAGGAGAATCAGGTATGCTTATTAACGCCTATTTTCTATTTCTCAACTATTATCTTATGACTTTTCATTATATTTCCAGCGATGGATAGAAAATATGGGTTTCTCTCGACTACTACACAACCTATACACTGAGAACAAGAGGTTGAGATCGGAGAATGATAAGTTAAAGCAAGAGGTTGTTGAATTATCTTCTGCTGCCGCCGAGGAACAATTCGAAGTATAAATTGAAAGTCTTCAGGCAAAAATTAAATCGGTTACGGACCTCAACCAAGAATTGACTTCCAAACTTGGTGAGCTGAAGGATAATTATGAAGCGTAATTGACTGAGAAGCTCAAAGCCTTGCAACTGAAAGAGGATGAGGTAGCCTCTCTGACCACCTCCCTTGATTCGGCTAAAGCCGAGGCTTCTGCCAAAGAAGATGAATTAAAGACCTCTCAGATGGCGTTGGTAGTCTACAAAGGGAACGAGGATGTTCGTTACAAGGAACGAGCCACGACCATGATTGAGTCTCCCGAGTTCAATAGACCGATCGTGAGATCCATTCTATTTGCTTTTACTGCAGGAGCTCAAGGGGCAATTCAGCAATTAAGAGAAGAGAGTTATTTATCTCGTGACCCTCCTCCTAATTTCTTAAATAGGCGCAAATTAATTGAGAACAAACCTCCTGATCTGTACCCTAGGCTGACTCTAACTTAGATTCAAGTTATTGAGATTCTGTAATGATAAGCTCGTGTGACTTTGATTACCCCCTTTGGGTTGTGAATCTTACTCTTTCTCAGGATAACTATCTATTTTCTGTAAATGTATCTAATGTTATTTGGTTTGCCGTAACGCGACATTTCCCTACGGGTCGTTTCTTAATGATCGATCGGTATATATTAAGATTGATAAATACCGCCCGATATTTTATAACTTAGTTATGTCTCGCCCGATTGGACATATTTCTATCATGGTATTCCTAATATTGGTCAATCTTTTCTGATTGATCGGCTTGCCCTCACTAGCTATCTATTCTGTATGAATGTGTTCAATGTTGCTTGGTTTGTCATCATACCATCTTTCCTAACAGCTCGTCTCTTAATGACTGGTCGATATATATATTAGGATCGATAAATATCGCCCGATATTTCATAGTTTAGTCATATCTCGCCTGATTTAACACAGCTTTATTATGCTATTCTTAATATTGGTCAATTTATTTTACTCGGCCGGTTTACCCTTGTGTCTTCATATGTCTTTTTCCACATAGTAATTGGTTCTCACGGGGTTTTATTATAGCGTATATTATTCGCCTTATTATAATAAGCCTTTGGTCAATATATTTTGAGTGATCTTTATCTCGGCCGATTTATCAAAATCGTCCGATTTTTATCTATGGATCTCGTCTATTAACTACTATCTGACGTTCAACTTCCATTTTATTATACCCACGCCTTAAACTTATAGTTACTGTACTAATTTCTATCTGTCCTTGTCAGGGTTTCCTAAGAATATTTCTAAGGAAACTCACACCTTTTCCGAGGTAGCTTTTTTAACTTTACTTCTTTCTCTTGATTTTATTCTTTAATATTATTACCTATTTATGACGATTGATACTCCAAGCACCTTTTACTCTCCTTTTTCCCTTTTTCCGTTTCAGCTTAGGGGTTTTAGCACAAGGCAAAAAAGAGAGATAAGGGTTTACGAAGTTTTCTCCTGTTTTTCTTCATCTTTCGTCTTCTTTCTTGATTCCTTCTTCTGTGATTGCTTCTCCCTATGGCGGTTTCTTCTCCTGCGTGGTTTCTCTCATGCTCTTCCGACCTCATAGATACAGAAGAAGTGGACTTACAGGCAACCTATGGTTTTCCTTCCTATATCATCCGTCCCGCTCCTCATGAGGGTCCACATCTTCCCCCATTAGGATGTATCTCCATCTTCAGGGACCAAGTCTTACAAGGTTTTAGATTTCCCCTTCATCCTTTTTTCTGCAATGTCAACCGTTATTTTGATATCCCGCTTAACCAGTTTGTCCCTCAATCTTTTTCTATTCTAATGGGTTTCATTGGGGTATCAAAACTGTTGGATTTCCCCTTGTCTCCCAGTCTTTTTCATCACTTCTTCATTCCTCGCCGAGTAGATGTTGGCGTTTTCAAGTTCCAGTCTCGTCCCAAGGCCATTCTGTTTAACCGTATTCCTCCTCAAGGTGAATGGTATCGTAAATTTTTCTACATGCGTCTCCCTTCTCCCCCTCCGTTTCCTATTCAATGGATATATGATTTACCTCCGCTTCCTGACACCCACGATCTTCTTAACGATCCCTCTGTTGCTTCTGCTCTACCCAAACTGTGAGGAGCAAAATTCAGTTTGCCACATCTAATCGAAGAGGGCTTGATGTTTCCCTTCGGGATAGGCAACATCGACACTCCTTTGGATAGTTCCTTTGGTGAGTATAATTATTTCACTTCGCCTTTACTGATTAGCATATCTCTTTGATAATGGTGTTTATCCTCTGTATTTCAGGTGATGCTCTTCTTCCAGCTTTTATGTATAAGAATTCTGCTATGACTAAGTCTTTTGTCAATAATCTTGGAGAAAAATGATTATTTGCTCGCCGATCCAATCCTAATCCCTCTACTTTGGGCTTGCTTTCCGAAGAAGAATGACGGGCAGAGGGTGTTGCACTCATGGAAGAGGAGGAAGAAGATCCTTTTGTTACCTTAGTTAAAAAGCCAAACCTCACTAAGGACTCTCCCTTCGGCGATTTCTTTGGTACTTTTGCGCAAGCTCCTCTTGTCCCGGCGCCTATTTATTTTGAGAGAGGTAAGGCACCGATAACTCCCACCCATATTATCTCCAATCCTGCTCTTAGGATGATGAGGCCCGGTCTACTTATCCCTTCTTCTTCTATTATTTCAGCTCCTCCTGCTCCTGCTTCTGAGATGGCCGTTATTCCTCCTGTGTCTTCTGCATCCTTGGCATTGGCTTTGCCTCCTTCGGCCTCTAAGCCTCGAGCAAAACGGACGCCTTGCCGGAGATCCTCTCCAAGTGTCAGTCTTCCAGTCGTTAGTGTTCCCACAACTACTACAGTCCCTCCTACACTGTTACCTTCTATTCCATCTGGTTCTTTCCCCGTTCCTCTTGTTCCTACTATTCCTTTCCCTTCTATTGCATCTTCTTCTTCTTCCCCTCCTTCTTCTTCCCTTCCTCGTCCTTTATTTAAACTGGCCGCGGGCTTACCTTCTCAATTGGGATAGCCTTCTAGTCCACCTATCTATGGCACTTTGCAACTACAAGGTTTATTGGCCGAATCTTGGATGCAGGGTTATGAGCAACTAAGAGGTCTTAGTCTCCCATATCGAGCTGATCGCCATAGTCGTCAGGCAGTAGCTGTAAGTATTCCTAGTTATATGTTATCAACTTTATATCTTCATCTTTAACTTACATTATCCTTTTGTTTAGTTTCTTGCCACAAGTCTACATATCGATCAACTACTTACAGCTAAGGATCATGAGAACAATAAGTTGAAAGCTCAACTGGAGACATTGAAGGCTGCTTCGCCTTCTTCTAACAACGATATGGCTCAGTTGCAAGAGAAGGTGGCCTTGCAAAATCAACAATTGGGAACCTTGAAACAAGAATTGGAGGAATGTCAACAAATGTTGAAAGACAAAGAGCTTGCTAGAAGGACGTTAGAATTACAGGTGGATAGGTTACACTCTGGTCTTCGACTAGAGATTGCTTTGAAAGAGAAAGCTCTCTCAGATGCTTCTCAAAAAAGTCTTATTTTAGAGAAAGTAGAGAAGCTCCATAATGCCTGTCTTTCTGATCAAGCTCAGGACTTAGCCTCTCATGATTTCATTCTCCTACAGGAACAAGAGCAGAGAAAAGCTCAAGAGGTTGAATTATCACTGCTTCAGAAGGAATTGGAGCAGCTTAAATCAGAGAAAGATGCCTTGCAAGATCAGAACGCGAGACTACAAACTGATTTTCAAAATTACAAGGACTAAGAGAAGAGCCGGTGGGAAGAATGGCGTCAGACTTATTTGAAGTCTTCAGCCTTTGCTCGAGAATTTGTTCGTAGGATAGTAGGTGCTCTAAACCATTCTGTATCGGGAGTTCTTCAACAATTAAGAGAGGGGGGTTACCTACCCAAAGAACCTCCCCTTTCTTTCATAAATCGCCGCAAGCTTAACGAAGAACTGCCCGCGGATTTAAAAGGCCCTTTTCCGAATGTTTAAAGAGATCATTTATAAAAGACTTGTACTATAGGAACTGCTAATGGAAAAAAAAAGTGTGGTTAAAGCTGTGTAACTAAGTACTTGCAGTATATAAGAAAATTTTGATACTTACTTGCTTCTTTATCATGCTGATTTGAGAATACCCCTTCTAAAATACTTTTGAGTATTGAGTATAAACTTTATTCGAGAATTCCCGGCTTATCTCTGGAAGTTAATCTTTGTCCTGATGAATTCTTCTGCAGACAACATCCGGTATACTTCATAATCCCAAAAGAATGCATAATTTCAATTGATCTCTAGATAAAGAGATGTGTAAAATTCCTGAGTTCCGAGCTGAACATATTATTCCAGGCAAATTTTAAATAAAGACTTCCAAATGGATAGGCCTCCAAATGAATAATGTATCATATGTATAGCATCCCTTTTGAATTCCAGCCTCATGTCCGCATAATCTCGGTTGATTAGGTCTTGAAATTATAAGATCTCTTACTGGTGATTTGTGATGGTTTAGAAGACCCGTTCAAGTTACTTCATAGAATTTCCCGATCAATTTCTACTTCTGAGATGGTTTAGAGTCTCTGGTTCCTCCTATGAAGACCCGACCGAGTTACTTCATAGAATTTCCCGATCGACTTTTGCTTCTGAGATGGTTTAGAGTCTCCGGTTCCTCCTATGAGGACCCGACCGAGTTACTTCATAAAATTTCCCGATCGACTTTTGCTTCTGAGATGATTTAGAGTCTCCGGTTCCTCCTATGAAGACCCGACTGAGTTACTTCATAGAATTTCCCGATCGACTTTTGCTTCTGAGATGGTTTAGAGTCTCCGGTTCCTCCTATGAAGACCCGACCGAGTTACTTCATAGAATTTCCCGATCGGCTTTTGCTTCTGAGATGGTTTAGAGTCTCCGGTTCCTCCTATGAAGACCCGACCGAGTTACTTCATAGAATTTCCCGATCGACTTTTGCTTCTGATATGGTTTAGAGTCTCTGATTCCTCCTATGAAGACCCGACCGAGTTACTTCATAGAATTTCTCGATCGACTTTTGCTTCTGATATGGTTTAGAGTCTCCGGTTCCTCCTATGAAGACTCGACCGAGTTACTTCATAGAATTTCCCGATCGACTTTTGCTTCTGAGATGGTTTAGAGTCTCCAGTTCCTCCTATGAAGACCCGACCGAGTTACTTCATAGAATTTCCCGATCAACTTTTGCTTCTGAGATGGTTTAGAGTCTCCGGTTCCTCCTATGAAGACCCGACCGAGTTACTTCATAGAATTTCCCGATCGACTTTTGCTTTTGAGATGGTTTATAGTCTCCGGTTCCTCCTATGAAGACCCGACCGAGTTACTTCATAGAATTTCCCGATCGACTTTTGCTTCTGAGATGGTTTATAGTCTCCGGTTCCTCCTATGAAGACCCGACCGAGTTACTTCATAGAATTTCCCGATTGACTTTTGCTTCTGATATGGTTTAGAGTCTCCGGTTCCTCCTATGAAGACCCGATCGAGTTACTTCATAGAATTTCCCGATCGACTTTTAGTCTATGCAAAAATATGACTCTTGTACTAACCTCTTGACAGTTTTTAAGGTTTCTTGACTTTGAGGGGAGCTAAATAGGCCTTTTAGGATTTCCTCCTATTGATTGCTCGAAATAGAAAATGAAGGTTCTCTGGATATTTATCAATCTGTGTGAACCATACTTATTTTCAGTGATGATATTTGTCTTGCCTGGCTTTCATTAAAAGAAATAGGGTACATAAACTGTAGGTATACTCGTCCTCAGTTCACCAGGGACTTCAAATAATTGTGAACACCTTCTTAAATAGTATGATTTGGTCAGGTTCGATAAGGCTGTAAATGATTAGCGCTCCAGGGGCGTTCCAAAATTCTCCCTTCAGCATCTTGAAGATAATATGAGCCTGATGCGAGCTTTTCTACCACTTTGTAAGGTCCTCTCCATTGTGGCACCAGCTTACTGACATCTCCAACAGGTTTAATTCGTTTCCATACCAAATCCCCTACTTGAAAAAAAATCTGGGGATCACTCTTTTGTTATAGTTTTGCCTCATCCGTTGTCGATATGATACAAGACGGGTAGTAGCTTTATCTCTTATTTCCTCTATCAAATCTAGCTCCATAAGTCGTCGACCTCCATTGTCCTAATCATATAATCGCCGTCTATCAGACTCTACCCCCACCTCGATGGGAATTATTGCTTCTCCTCCATAAACTAACTGAAAAGGCGTGATTCCTGTAGCTTCCCGGGGTGTAGTGCGGTAAGCCCAAAGAACACTGGGTAATTCATCTACCCAGCTACCTCCAACAAGATCCAATTTGGTTTTTAGACCTCTAATAATCTCCCTATTAGTTACCTCTGCTTGGCCATTGCTTTGTGGGTAAGCTACGGTGAAGGCCTGTAATATGCCATAACTTGAACACCAATCTAAAATTCCCTCCCCTTGGAATTGCCTTCCATTATTAGAAACTATCTTGTGAGGAATGCCGAACTGACACACTATATTTTGCCATAGAAATTTAATGACAATCTGCTTTATTATCTTAGCGAGCAATTTTGCTTCCACCCATTTAGAGAAATAATCCACCACCATAAGTAAGTATTTCCTTTGACCAGACGCCATTGGGAAAGGCTCTATGATGTCCATGCTCGACTGGTCGAACGGGCATGAGACAATCGACGCCTTCAAAATCTCCATAGGCCGGCGAGGTATATTTTGGTGCCTCTGACATAATAGACAAGTGGCAACCATTCGAGCTGATTCTGCTTATAGAGTGGACCAAAAGTATCCGGCTAGTATAAATTTACGAGCAAGCTATCGACCACCCGGATGGCTTCCACCTAAACTTTGGTGCACTTCTTGTAAAATAAATTGAATATCTTCCGTTCAATACACTTAAGCAAAGGTCTGGAAAAAGCCCTTTTATATAACTGTTCTCCCACCATAGTGTATTGAGCGGCCCTCTTCTTAAATACTCTTGCCTGTTATATATCACTAGGAAGAATACCTTGCTGCAAGTATAATATGATCTGAGCCCTCCAATCGCTTTGAATCTCTGCTTCAGCATGTCTTTCAATACAAGATACCAACAGAGTTTGTTCCACGGGCCTATCTAAACTCCATGGTACTATAGCAGAAGCCAATTTAGCCAATTCATCTGCTACTTGATTTTCAGATCTAGGAACCTTTTGTATATTTACTTCTTGAAACTGGGACTTCAACTTATCAAACGCTTCAGCATATAACTTAAGCCTATCATTATTGATTTCAAAATTACCTGATAGTTGTTGAGCTGCTAATTGAGAATCGGAATAGATAAGAACTCGAGCTGCCCCTATATGACGAGCAACTTGCAAGACGGCTATTAAGGCTTCATAGTAGCTCTGTAATTCAACCTGATGGAGAGTTGCAGTCTGTCTTCCCTTGGAGATATAAGAAGAACACCAATTCCGCTACCTTGTCTAGTTGAAGAACCATCTACATAAACCTTCCAGGTGTTTTCTTCCTCGGGGCCTTGAACTTCTATGATGAAGTCTGCTAGAGCTTGTGCCTTGATGGCCGAGCGAGGTTGATATTGGATGTCATATTCCCCAAGTTCAGTTGTCCATTTGATCAGCCGTCCTGCTGCCTCTGGGTTGAGTAACACTCGCCCAAGAGTGCTGTTAGTTAATACAATAATCTCATGTGCTAAGAAATATGGGTGCAACCTCCGAGCAGTCAATGCTAGGGCGTAAGCTAATTTTTCTAGTGTAGTGTATCTACACTCAGCTTCTTTTAATAAATGGCTAGAAAAATATACAGGTTGTTGCTCCTTTCCCTCTTGTCTAACTAGTACAGAGCCTATGACGTTTTCATTAGCCGACCAGTATACCCACAGGGTTTCTCCTACTATAGGTTTAGCCAACACAGGGAGAGTAGCCAAATAATCTTTCAATTCTTGGAAAGCCTTATCACACTCCTCATTCCATTGAAACTTATTAGCCTTTCTGAGTATTTTAAAGAAATGGAAACTACGATCGGCCGATCTAGAAATAAATCTAGACAAGGCTGTGATTCGGCCTGTCAATCTTTGAGCTTCCCTCATGTTGCGCGGTGGCTCCATGTTTTGCAGTGCCTTGACCTTGCTCGGGTTGGCCTCTATCCCCCGTTCGGACACCATATATCCTAGGAATTTTCCTCCCTTCGCGCCGAACAAGCATTTGCTTGGATTTAACTTGAGCCCATATTGTCTTAAGGTCTCGCAAGTTTCCTCTACATCCCTGCACAGATCAGCAGCTTGAAGAGACTTAATTAAGATGTCATCAACATATACTTCCATATTTCTACCAATCTGCTTCTGGAAAACCTTATTCATAAGCCTTTGATAAGTTGCTCCTGTATTTTTTAGTCCGAAGGGCATAACATTATAGCAATAAGTACCTTCAGATGTTATAAAACTGACCTTTTCCCGATCTTCTTTGGCCAAAGGAACTTGATGATAACCTTGATAAGCATCCAACATAGAGATATATTCGCATCCAGCGGTGGAGTCAACAAGCTGATCAATCCTGGGTAACGGATAATAGTCCTTCGGGCAAGCTTTGTTGAGATCCCGAAAGTCAATGCAGACTCGCCATTTATTTTTTGGTTTAGAGACTAACACCACATTAGCCAACCAGCTTGGAAACTGTACTTCCCTAATGTATCCTGCCTCCATAAGTTTGGTTATTTCTTCTTTGATGATTTGATTTTGTTCCGTGCTAAAACTTCTTTTTCTTTGCATGACCGGGCGGGCATCTGGGAAGACATGCAAGGAATGTTCCATGATGGTAGGAGAAACGCCCGAGACCTCTTTGGGAGTCCAGGCAAATACATCATTATTCTTCTTCAAACACTGTACTAATGCAGCTTTCAGAGTAGGCTCAAGATCGGCCGCGATATATGTAGTAGCTTCAGGTCGACCGGCCTGGATCTGAATTTCTTCCTTCTCTTCATAAACCAGGACGGGCTATTTTTCCCTAATGGCGTTAACCTCCATTCTTTGAATCTTTCGGGCGGTGTTAACTTCAGCTCGAATTATCTCTACATAACATTTTCGGGCTGTCTTCTGATCACCCCGTACCTCTCCAACTTGATCATCCACAGGAAATTTGATCTTTTGACAAAAAGTAGAAACGACCGCCCTAAACTCGTTTAAGGCAGGTCGACCCAATATCACATTGTAAGAGGATGGAGCGTCTACCACCATAAAATAAGATCTCCTGGTTCTCATCAAAGGCTCTTCTCCCAGTGAAATGACCAACTTTATTTGACCTAAAGGTTGTACTTCATTGCTCGTGAATCCATACAGGGGAGTAACGATTTGTTGAAGTTCACTTGGATCAATTTGTAGCTGATCGAAAGCCTTTTTGAATATAATATTGACGGAACTACCCGTGTCTATGAAGGTACGAGCAATGGCATAGTTGGCTATCACATCTTTGATGATCAGAGCATCATCATGAGGTATTTCTACCCCCTCAAGATCTCTGGGCCCGAAACTTATTTCAGGACCGGCTGCTCGTTCCATGCTGCACCCTACTGCATGAATCTCCAATCTTCGGGCATGTGCTTTTCTGGCTCTATTAGAATCCCCATCAGTGGGTCCGCCCGCAATCATATTGATATTGCCTCGAGCAGCATTGTTTCTGTTTTCTTCCTGTCTAGTCATCACAGCTTCAGAAGGTGTTTTTCCTGATACTTGACTAGTACCGGCCGGGACTGGTATTGCCTCCTGCCGAGTCTTGATCGGGCGATATTCCAATTTGGGTGGACTTTGCTGCCGGGGGTATTGCTGTCGATAGTAGTTCTGCCTCTGATATCACTCCCTATTGACTCGTCTATTTCTTAAAACAAAACAGTCTTCAACATGATGACTGCTAGTTTTATGATAAGTGCACCACCTCCTTGGTGCCTCTGGTTGTATCTCCACATGTTGTACAGCTTGTGGACGATACTCTGGTTGTCGATGGGGTGGATGAGTTATTATAGGACCTCTTGGTGGAGGCACAGGGGCTGGAGCTTTCTCTTTAATTTGGGTAGGAGAAGAGGTGACACCCTCCTTTTTACAAGCAGCTTGAGCTTCTTCTACATTAATAAACTCAGTAGCCCGCTCAATCAAGGAATCAAAATTAACAGGGGGATTTCTTACCAAATCTTTAAAGAAATAATTATCATTCAAACCTTGAGAGAAAGCGCTTACTAATATCTCAGTAGTAGCATTAGGCACATCAATAGCTACCTGATTGAACCTTTTGATGTATGCTCGGATAGATTCTTTAGACGACTGCTTGATTGAAAACAAACTCCAAGGAGTCTTATGATACCTCTTATTGCTAGAGAAATGGTGTAGGAAGACTTTCTTGAAGTCCTTGAATTTTCGAATAGATTTTTCTGGTAATCTCTTGAACCAGCGCTGTGCAGCTCCTCCGAGGGTAGTGAGAAACATCCGACACTTCACTCCATCAGAGAATTGTTGTAATAATGCTACGTTCTTAAATTTCAACAGATGATCTTCTGGATATGTTGTTCCAGTATATTTCCTGATCTGCAGATTTTGATACCGCTTAGGAAGAGGATCATCCAGTACACTTTGAGAGAATGGGGAGATGACCTTCTCAGGTGAGCTATCACTAGTTATCATTTTGATCTTACGCTTTTCTTTATCGGGTGCTTCACCAGAGGATTCTTGGAACACAGGCCTTCTACCCCCTGCTCCATAGGAGTGCGAAGGAAGGCTAGGGGACGCCTCGTCGGAGAAACAGCAGTTGGAGGAAAATACGCATGTTCCTCTTCTTCTAATTCCTTTCCTTTCCGATGCTCAGTAGTTGATATTGCCGGATTATGAGCTGTTGGCAGAGTAGCTCCGGTGTGAGCTTGAAGTTGTTGTTGTTGTTGCTGCAAGGCTTTCTGGACATGGGAGTTGATGAGAAAATCCAAATCCTCCCGACTGATAGTAAGTAGGTTTGATTTTCCGGCCTCTTCCATCGTGTAGTCTCAGATTCAGGTGAGATTCCCACAGACGGCGCCAAATTTGATCCTGTCTAAGAAGCTAGGCAAGACGGAGAGCCGGCAAGAAAAAACCTACCGCTGATGGAGAATAATACCTGTAGAACAATGATCCGAGAAACCCAAAGCGGATCGGGAAAAATAGAGTCACCGAATGCCCTCCTTGCACGAAGATCTGATGAAGAGACACCCAGATTCGGAGCTTCCAAGACTTCCTGCGCACAAGAGATCAGACAACACTATCGTCAGTGACCTAAGACCGGGGTGGGAATCCCTGGCTAGGCCCTTCGACGCTCAAGTTAGTGATCTCTCTTGGTGTGGAAGAAGGAGGAAGATGATGAACAGTAGTTGAAAAATTAAGGGTTATGAATGTGCAAAATTATGTGAACTGGTGAACTTGTCAACTTACTTGGCCAACGGAGAGGATTCCCCTTTTTATACCACTTCATATAACCTCCGTAGTCATGAAGTGGACCCCGGTTTGTTAGAGTTCGTTATGAGATGACGGCAGCTGCGTACTTGTGGTAGATGATTTTTAAGGAATCTTTTTCGTACCCCAGATGTACCTTCTTTGTCGTTTAGTACCTGCAAAATAATCTGGAAGCATATTTCCCGCCAAAATATAACACCTGTTATGTATTTACATATTACAGATATCTCCATTAATTATCTTATTTGAAATATTCATCTATGATCCTTCCTCATACGTCTTCTATTTACACCTCTTTCCATGTTAATATTCAGTATCTTTCCAAGGTATTGATCGACCGGCCCATACTGGCTCTCCAATCGGGGTATGTCCCGACCGATATTAGCCTAACTTTGCCTGGGAGATATGTCTCGGCAGATATTAACCTAACTTCGCCTGGGAGGTGTGTTTCGGTCGATATGGACTTATCTCCTATCGGGGTATATCCCGACCGATATTAGCCTACTTCCTCAAAAGTATATAGGTCTTTTTCATGGGAGGCTTATTTCGGTCGATATAGACTTATATCCTATCGGGGTATGTCCCGACCGATATTAGCCTAACTTTGCCTGGGAGATATGTCCCGGCAGATATTAACCTAACTTCGCCTGGGAGGTGTGTTTCGGTCGATATAGACTTATCTCCTATCGGGGTATATCCCGACCGATATTACCCTACCTCCTTCCTGCAGTTATGTCCCGGCCGATATTACCCTACCTTCATCATGAAGGTATGTCCCGACCAATATTAGCCTATTTCCTCAAAAGTATATAGGTCTTTTTCCTGGGAGGCTTATTTCGGTCGATATAAACTTATCTCCTATCGGGGTATGTCCCGACCGATATTAGCCTAACTTTACCTGGGAGATATGTCCCGGTAGATATTAACCTAACTTCGCCTGGGAGGTATGTACCGGCTGATATAGACTTAACTCTGCCGGAGAGGTATGTTTCGGTCGACATTATCCTAATTCCGCCTGGTAAGTATGTCCCGGCCGATATAGACCTAACTATGCCTGGGAGGTGTGTTTCGGTCGATATGGACTTATCTCCTATCGGGGTATATCCCGACCGATATTAGCCTACTTTCTCAAAAGTATATAGGTCTTTTTCCTGGGAGGCTTATTTCGGTCGATATAGACTTATCTCCTATCGGGGTATGTCCCGACCGATATTAGCCTAACTATGCCTGGGAGATATGTCCCGGCAGATATTAACCTAACTTCGCCTGGGAGGTATGTACCGGCCGATATAGACTTAACTCTGCTGGAGAGGTATGTTTCGGTCGATATTATCCTAATTCCGCCTGGTAAGTATGTCCCGGCCGATATAGACCTAACTATTCCTGGGAGGTATGTCTCGGCCGATATTGACCTATCTTCTTAGTTTCCTTACCCCCCTTTTTTCTTCTTACCAGGGACCTATAAAACCTTACCCATATCAGTAAACAAAAATCTTAACTGTTAATCGTCTGTTGAACAGATGTTTATAGTCGTCGCTCGACTTAGTTGACGTAGACTCTCAGGTTTATATAGGGGTGTCAAAAATGAACCTGATCCGAAGACCCAACCCGAGTCGACCCGAAAAAAATTAGATTCGGGTTGAGTATTTTTAGGTTCGGGTCGGGTTCGGGTTGGAGGGTTAAAATTTTTTGGGTTAGGTCGGGTTGGATTCGGGTTGACTTGGGTTGACCTAAATATAGGGTTTAGTAGATTTTTTTAGGTTAAATCAAATTTTATTTTAAAAATTAAGATGTTTTTATGTATATTAATATCATATTTGTATGATAATGATGGAGTATTGAGACAAAAGTGAAGAATTATAGGGAAAATAGCCAAAAAAAAAAAAGAAGTCATTTTGAATTGGATTTTCGGGTTATCCGGGTCGGGTTCAGGTTTGTCAGGTTTGGTTTCGGGTTAGGTTAAAAAAAACTCAACCCAACCCATCGCAACCTGACCCACTCGAATTGACACCCTTAGGTTTATAGCCATTGCTCGGTTGTTAAATTCGTCGCCTTAAAGGTTTATAGTCACTGCTCGACTGCTAAATTCGTCGACTCAAGGGTTTATAGTCACCGCTCGACTATTGATTTATAGACAAGGGTTTATAGTTGTCGCTCAACTGTTGAATTCATAGACAAGCATTTATAGTTGTCGCTCGACTATTGATTCATAGACTCAAGGGTTTATAGTCTTCGCTCGACTTTGTCAACGTAGACTCTTGGGTTTATAGCCGTCGCTTGGCTGTTGAATTCATCGACAAGGGTTTATAGTTGTCGCTCGACTGTTGATTTGTAGACTTAAGGGTTTATAGTCGCCACTTGACTTAGTCAACATAGACTCTTAGGTTTATAGCCGCCACTCGACTGTTGAATTCGTCAATAAGGGTTTATAGTCATCGTTTGACTGTTGAATTTGTAGACAAGGGTTTATAGTCACTGCTCGATTGTTGAATTCATAGACAAGAGTTTATAGTCATCGCTTAACTTTTAACTTGGCTGAATGATACAAAAGTCTGGGACACTTGGAATTTTTATTCATTGTTCCCCTACACTTACAGGACATACGTTTGTACAATTATATCTGGATTTAATTACACACTTCTCACCCAGCCCTATAGGGCTGGAGATGATTTACGCTCCAAGGCCGCTCAAGCTTTCTCTTATCTTTATCTTTAACCTCCCAAGCGGAGCTTCTAAATGACTTTGTAGGATCCTCTCCACGGGGTTTCTAATTTGGTGATGTTGCCGACCGATTTCACTCTTTTCCATACCAAGTCGTTGACTTGGAACGACCTCAGGATTAGCCTCTGGTTGTAGCTCTGTTTCATGCACTGCTTGTACGCCATAAGTTGGATGGTGGCCTTATCCCATACTTCATCTACTAGGTCAAGTTCCATGAGTCTCCTTTCGGCGTGTCCATCGTTGTAGAGCTGCACACGGTCGGACTCTACTCCGACTTCCACTGGAACCACTGCTTCACCCCCGTACACCAGATAGAATGGGGTTATGTTGGTCACCTCTCTTGGTGTGGTGCGATGAGCCCACAATACGCTAGGGAGTTCATCGGCGTAGCTGCCTCCAACATGATTGAGTCGAGCCCGGACTCCTCTGAGGATCTCCTTGTTGGCGACTTCCGCCTGGCCATTATTCTACGGATAAGCTATTGAGGTGAAAGCATGTACAATGTCATAGCCTTCACACCACTCCTTGAGCCTCCGTCCTGCGAACCATCTTCCGTTGTCCAAGACAAGCCGACGAGGGATGTCAAACTGACACAAGATGTTTTCCATATAAATTTGATAACCATATGCTCGGTTATCTTGGCTAGCGGTTTGGCTTCCACCCATTTTGAGAAATATTTTACCACCACAAGTAGAAATCTTTGTTGACCGATAGCTATGGGAAATGGACCAACGATGTCCATGGTCCATTGGTCGAATGCATAGGACACCGTGAATGCTTTCATCTCCTTAGTGGGTCGGTGTGGGATCTTATGATACTTCTGACATGATAAGCAGGTGGCCATCGTCCAAGCTGCGTCATCTTGCAATGTGGGCCAAAAGTACCCCACCAATAGAATCTTTCAAGCTAGTGATCTACCGCTCGGATGACTAGTGCAGAAGCCTTGATGAATCTCTTGCATGATGTACTTAATGTCCTCCAATTCGACGCACTTGAACAATGGCCTTAAGAAAACTCTTTTATATAACTGATCTCCAATTAGAGTGAACCATCCGTGTTGGGGATAGGTGGTCGACTTGAAGGGGGTTGGATAGACGGCACCCCCAAATCGATAGCTTCCTACACTATTGTTAGCTTGCGTAGCGGAATAATACAAAAACAAACAAGTAAACCCTAAAGGAAAGAAACAAGCAAACCGCTAACACGTTGTTTAACGTGGTTCGGAGATTAGGGCTCCTACTCCACGGTGTGTCCTTGAGGTGGACGATCCCGATCTGTCGGTGGATTAGCCCCCGGCAAACTTCGACTATCTCAAGTAGCTCCTTGTGGGTGGAGAAACCTCACCACAACACTCACAAACACTTGAGAACAAGTAGACTACTAATTAGGGTTTACCACCACTAATTTCGTCAGGGATAACCAAGCTTCCAAGCCTTGGTTATATAGGCCGCGGGTTGAAAACCCCGCCTACCAGTCGACTGACAAAACATGCAGTCGACTGCCCTCTATGGAAATTCGACCGTTACATCCCAACGGCTCGATACCAGTCGACTGCTAAAACTTGCAGTCGACTGCTAAAACATGCAGTCGACTGATCCACACCGACCGAACGAACAGAACCATTCTGTTCGCACCCAGTCGACTGCGCGGTCGACTGCACTAGTCGACTGCTAAAACATGCAGTCGACTGCTACAGTATTGCTACAGTAACGCTACAGTACTGCTGCAATACTGCTACAGTAAAACCTTAAAACTAGGATTTTACTCCGAGTACAATCTCTCGTGCACTCGTACCCTCACCCTTATGACTCACTTGACGCTTCTTTGCAGCCTTGACCTCTTACCTTCAAGCTTACTTCCTTTGGCTCTCGTCCCTCGGATGCATTCAAGCCCGTGGCTCGTCCCCAATGCCATCCTTCGCGTATGCCTCGAAGTCGCTTCCCTCTGTTAGGATGTATACTAAAAGTCTAGCTTTTGGTATAAACATTTATCTAGAAATAAGAATCACATTGGTCAAATGTCTACATGTAATTGTTCAATTAATTTATATTGTAGATAATATGGTGTGTGGTGTCACACACGGAGGATCATGTTATCTGTACCTTATAAATTATAAACAGTAGCTCACGACCAAAATGGAAAGGAACAAACCATTGGAAGGTCGTAGTGTAATTAGGTATTAGTTTATCTTAACTATATAATTACACTAGTACACTTAGAGTGTATTAAGTAGGACCATTAGAGGTCGTTTCTTTTATACTGACTTTATAAAGGAACAAAGACCTCAGTTATTATGGAAGTGTGTGCTCTTAATCCTAATATAATAACAAACACATATATTTGATATTTATTTCTTTAATTTATCAATGGGTGAGATTTAGTTCGATAAATCAATAAGCCCGATAAGTTGGGAAATGATATCACTTATAGTGTGTGTTGTTGATTATAGAAGGAAACTGTGTCCTAGTAATCTAGGTTGAGAATGCCCCCAAGAGGAGCTCATAAGGATTGTCATATTAAACCCTGTAGGTGGACTTAGTCCGACATGACGATAAAGTTGAGTGGTACTACTCTTGGACTAAGATATTAATTAAATGAGTTGTCAGTAACTCACTTAATTAGTGGGCATTCGACATCTTAAACACAGGGAGACTAACACACTCATAATAAGAAGGAGCCCAAAATGTAATTTGAGATTGGTGCGGTAGTTCAATAATAGTTCTCTAGTGGAATGAATTATTATTGATAAAATTAAGTTGTGTGTTCGGGGCGAACACGGGATGCTTAATTTTATCGGGAGACAAAAACCAATTCCTCCTCTCGGTCCCTATCGTAGCCTCTTAATTATAGAGTACTATACCCACCTTCTTACCCATCCCATAAGGGCCGGCCAAGCTAGCTTGGAGACCAAGCTAGGGCCGGCCAAAGTTTGGTTCATGGGTGCTTCAAGGTGGCCGGCCCTAGCTTGGGTTCAAGCTTGGTGTGGCCGGCCCAAATTAAAATAAAAGGATTTTTATTTTTTAAAATTTTCTTATGTGGATAACATGATTTAAAAGAGAGTTTAAAAATTTAAATCTTTCCTTTTATAAGATTCTACAAAAGATTAAGAGAAGAGCTAAATCTCTTTCCTTATTTGTAGATTAAAAAGATTGATTTTAATTTTGGTAAAAACTTTCCTTTTAACCATGTTCATGATTTAAAAGTTTAAAAATTAATAATTCTCTTTTATTAATTTCTACAAAAGATTAAGAAAAGATTTGATATCTTTCCTTATTTGTACATTGAAAGGAGATTTTAATTTTTAGAGATAACTTTACGGAAATTATTCACATGTTTAAAGAAAGATTTAATTTATAAAATTTCCTTTTAACCAATCATGAAGGGATAAAAATTATTGGAGAAATTTTTTATAAAATTTCCGGAAGCAAAATAAGGAAGTTTTAATTTGTGTTTAAAATTTTTATTTGCTTGGAGATTTGGTTTGGCCGGCCATTATAATAATGAGAAGAAAAATTATTTTTAATTAAATAAAATTTTCCTTTTCATGGCAAAAGAATTAAGGAAGTTTTTATTAAAATTTCCTTATTTGCCCAGACCAAGGATTATAAAAGAGGAGGTCGAGGAGCCTTCATGTGTGAACAACCTTTATTCTTTTCCTCCCTCTCTTCCTTGGTTTTGGTGGCCGACCCTATTTCTCTCCTCTCCTCTTGTTGGCCGAAACCTAACTTTTTGGTGGAGCTCTTGTTTGTGGCCGGATCAAGGAAGGAGAAGAAGAAGAGAAAGCAAACCTCAGCTCTAGCATCCCTTGGAGCATTGGTGGTGGCCGAAATTTTTCATCCTTGAAGAAATTTATTGTGGCCGAAATCTAGAAGAAAGAAGGAAGGTGGAAAGGTGGTTCTCATCTCGGAAGATCGTTGCCCACACAACGTCCGAGGTTAGAAGAGGAATACGGTAGAAGATCAAGAGGTCTTTGTCTTCAAAAGAAAGGTATAACTAGTAATGTTTTTCCGCATCATGCTAGTTTTATTTCTTTGTAAAAATACCAAATACAAGAGGCATGCGATTCTAGTATTTCGAATTAGTTTTCAATGTTGTGTTCTTTTGTTTTCTTTTCGAACTTATGCTTCGATTGCTCTTTTTGGTTGACCTAGAGTTATTTAAGGAAATTAAATATTAGCTTTCCTTAAAAGGCTTTGTCTAGTCGGTGGTGGTTGTTCCCATATCCAAGAAGGCCATGTGCCTCGCCACGTCAGTACTGGAAGCCAATTTTGGAAATAGATATTTAATTGTCTTTGTAACCTAGGTGATTTGGATCAAACGTGTTAAGTTCCGCAGGAGATCCAAGTCTAAACCTAAAAGAACAAATAAGTTAAACTTAGGATCAAACGTGTTAAGTTCCGCAGGTGATCCAAGTTTAATTTAAAAGAACACATGGTAGCTAGGAAAAGGTTCAGACCTTTGTACAAAATTTTTGTACAGTGGAACCGTTAGGCTTTCCGAGTAGCAACCAACACCCTCGGCCCTTGTCCTCGCTGCCTTGTCCACGGTCCCTCGGATGCTCCTTCCTTCACCGGACCCCGAAGCCATCAACCTGAGTCACATGTGTATCCTGCATACCTGCACACTCACATACACATATCAAATACAAGGGTGAACCTAACTTAAACCCTTTGCCCAAATATCAAAACACATGGTCGCATGGACCATTGGGATTGCTCCAACAATCTCCCCCTTTTTGATGTTTGGCAATACGTTTAAGTTAGGGAAAACATAATAGCAAAACAATACGCTAAAATAAATGGACTTACGTTGCCAAGGCTACACACTTGGACTTACACCGCCGAATGGACTTACGATGCCAAGACTACACACTTGGACTTACAATGTCGAATGGACTTACGATGCCAAGGCTACACACTTGGACTTACAACGCCGAATGAACTTACGATGCCAAGGCTACACACTTGGACTTACTCCATCGAATCACAAACAATGAAACATGCATTTGAACCTATTCCAAGGCTCCCCCTACACCTACGCTCCCCAATGAGCTAGGATTTTTACAACAAGCTTTTTAAGAACCTATCCCAAGGCTCCCCCTACGCAAAGACACTTTCAGGTTTTCCCAACTAAACCTTACTTCTCCCCCTTTGCCTAACATCCAAAAAGTTCTCCAATAATATCCCAATTGTTGAAAACTTGTCATCCAAATTGACCCTAAACTCATGTATTAACCCCCCATGGATTTCATACACATATAAGAGCTGACCCGGTCAAAATACAGTGCTGAAAACACTTTCAGACTGGTATCAGTCGACTGACAGAAGTACCAGTCGACTGCCCCCATGAAAACGAGTTTACAGAGACATTCTGTGTTCATGAACAGTGTTACCAGTCGACTGGTAACTGTACCAGTCGACGGATACACTGTTCATGCAAAAAATTAACCTTTTCTGGCCAACTTCAGAAATGCGCCAGAAATTTCACAGACCTCCAAAAATTCTCAAATTTTATGGAGAGGTCTATTTTATCAATGTCTAATTGGGAAAAATATCTATAAAAATATATTTATCACAAATCCCAAGATTGACACAAAACACAAAACTAGCTAAAAAGTTCAATTGAACCTTGACCTAAAGTCCTAGTTTTGGCTTCCTCTTGATGTATTTGCCCATACTAACCCACAATGCATCCCTAGCATTGGTTTATATGACATCTATACATCCAAAACCAATTATCATGCTATATAACCCTAATGTCATATTTCCAAGCATGAAACAACCCATGTGTGCCAATTCCCTAGGTTTGAGACTCAAATCCGTCTCCAAACCACTTGGCACATTCCATGACCCAACCTAGAGCTCAAACCCACTTGAGATCCATTTTCCATGGGTCCAAAATTGACTCTTTAAGCTCCCCCTAGAGCTCTTAACCTTAGCCACCTCCCTAGGTGGCTCACCCACAATGGCTAGGCCACATCGGTGCACCTCCGGTGACACTTGACCTACAAACCTAACTTTCTTAACCTTGGACACTTTTTCCTTGGTTATTTTTCCTTACCTTTAAATGACTTTCCCTTGCCATTTATTGGCTTTTCCTTGCTGTAGTCATATGCAACCCTAGCATAAGACTTTCCCTTAGCTTTGGATGATCCTCCCTTGCCATGATCATTTGCCACCCTAGCATATGATCTCTCTTTGGCCTTTGAGGTGCTAGATCGGTATCCTAAACCCGATCTATCATTGTTGGGTCTTTGGCTACCCAACACCATACCTAAACCCTTAGATCCAACATTGAATCTTTCTAGGGTTTTCTCCAACTTATCAAGCTTTGCCTTCAAAGCTTGATTTTCCCTTTCTAGGTTCCTAACCCTAGAGTCAACATGTCCACCATGGACATTCCTAGACCTACCCACTTTTCTAGACATATGTCTCCCCTTCTTGGGATTAATGCATTGGGTCTCTTTAGGTCTATTGTTTCTAGATTTTTCATGCATAGATTTCCTAGGGTTTTGATCGACAATTACCCTACTTCTATCATGATATCTAAATCCAAAATTTTTCATTGCTACATGATGATAATCATTATTTTTCCTAGCATGCATGGAGGAATTTAAATTTAAATTAGGGTTTACCTTACCCTTTACCTTTGGAGCTCCCCCTTGACATGAGCCTCCATTCTTCCTCCACTTCTTTTCCTCCTTCTTCAAATGTGCCAACTTTTTGATCTCTTTCTTCTTTGGGCATTTGGTGTGGTAATGACCCCGCTCACCACACGTGAAGCACACTATGTGCTTTTTCTCCTTCTTCTTCCTACAACTTAAATTAGATTCAAAATAAATTGAATTGAGTTTAGGAGATACCTTCTTCTTACCCATAGGACATCTATTCTTGTATTGTCCCTTTTCATTGCACCCGAAGCATATTATATGGTCTTTTGACTTCACTTCGGTGGAGGTGCTTGCTAGGTTGATTTCCAAGACTTCTTCTTCTTCTTCACTTGTCTTGGATTGTTCTTCAATCTTTGAGGATGTCTCCTCATCCACACTAGTGGATGGCATTTCTTCATCCTTCTCCTCTTTCTCCTCGGAAGTTGAGTGCTCTTCACCTTCCGGTTGCTCCTCCTCTACTTGAGCTTCTTCATCCATTTCTTCGGATTTTTCTTCTTCTTGTGTAGGCATAGGTTCTTCCCATTGAGCCTTCTTTATCTTGCTCCACAAATCGTGAGCATTCTTGTATTTACCTACAAGGCTCATTACGTCATTAGGTAAAATATCAATTAATATTGATATTACCTTGTCGTTTGCCTTTGACCGAGAGGTTTGCTCCTCCGTCCAATGTCGTGGTCGGAGCTTCTTCCCTTTCTTATACTTCGGGACTTCGAACGGCTCTTTTACCACCATCATGGTGTCCCAATCCGTGTTGAAGAAGACCTCCATCTTCATCATCCCATATGTGATGTCCCATAAGCCTCTACCTTCAAGCTTTGGCGGTTCAATTAAGCCGGTTATCTTTGCTTCCTTGGCGGTTAGTCCAATGGAGAGCGGTCTCGCTCTGATACCACTTGTTGGGGATCGGTGGCCGTCTTGAAGGGGGGTTGGATAGACGACACTCCCAAATCGATAGCTTCCTACACTATTGTTAGCTTGCGCAGCGGAATAATACAAAAACAAACAAGCTAAACCCTAAAGGAAAGAAACAAGCAAACCGCTAACACGTTGTTTAACGTGGTTCGGAGATTAGGGCTCCTACTCCACGACGTGTCCTTGAGGTGGACGATCCCGATCCGTCGGTGGATTAGCCCCCGGCAAACTTGTCACGCCCCAGAGGAGTCCCTGTCCGAAGAAATTTCGGCAGCATCTCCCCTGTACGGCGGACAATCTAAAACTTTCTACATCCCATATACCTCAGCCACATGCGGCTGGAATAAACAACAATAATAAATAGACAATCACCACGCAGTTAATATAATTCTCAACCTCTGGCTGACACAACCACGCAGTAATAAGATGACTCGAAATCAACCATACTCAACTACACTCGTAAAGCTCAAATCCGAAGAACTCACCTCTTCTGCCGTCCAGGCAGGCATGTAGTAGAATAAATCCAAATCATACCAAATAAATCCATCAAACGATAAGAATCCATACAATATCCATAAGTAAAACAATACAAGACTAAAAACAAAGTCTGATAGAGAAACTAAGATAAAATAACAACTCAAGACCAGAAAAGGACTAGCACTACGTGCAGATGGGGACTAGCGACTGGAACTGCTCCGGACAGCCTCAACCTGAAAATATAACAACAATGGAGGCGGGGTGAGTCCAACACTCAGCAGGTACAATTGATATGCAAAGTAAGGAATTAACATCTAGCACTAATCATGCGTACAGTCTCCTGATATAAGAAGGATAAAAATGCAACTGAAGCAAACAGGAGAAAACTGTACTAACCAGGACTTGGTACAAGGACAAAACAGTCCGAGAGGTATAGAAATCCTGTATGCATGTCAAGCATGGGCATCCAACCAATATGCAACAAATAAATGCAGCAAACACAATCACAAGAAATAAATGCATCAATGTGTATGATGCCAATGTCATGGTCACCCCTGACGCCAGTCAGCCAACTCACAACAAAAGTGGGACCGAGTGGGTAGGACTGTGACGACCGCGCACTCTGCATCACTACTCCTGATGAGTGACCGAGTGGACGGGATGCTGTCGGAGTACACACATACTCCTACCCCAAATCATAAATGGGGGAGAGCAATGCTCTCATCTCCCGGTACATGATGACGGGGAGGGGTCTCGACGTGCTACTACACTGCAATCACACTACCCATAAGTGGACTAACGGAGCACCGAACGAGCAAACTAACGTGCTACCACGCTGCGTCACGCTACCCATGAGCGTCAACAACGGAGCACCGAACAGTGATGAAACTGGCGATGTGCTCGACAATAATGGAGCAATCTATCACACAGCATGCAATCATGCGAATGGTGCATGACACTAAGCATGGTAATATACTAAACCAATCTATGGACATATAATGATGTACACCATAGTGAACAAATCATATCAAAGTACACTGTTCAAATAAGGTATCAAACCTAGGTCCTGAACATGGTGAAACATGGTTATATCACTACCCCTATGAGCATGTGTAATCAGGTACATAACAACACGAAATGCAAAACAAACAATCAATCAAGCAGGTAACAGGTAATCAGGTAGTGATTAACCGAAATAAATGAGGAACATAATTAATGCAACTTATTAATTTCATTACTATGCATATCAAAGACAATAAGTCAAAAGTACCCGCCTCCAATAAAGTGGTCCAAATCTGACTCCGAGATACTCGTCTCGCGTCAAGATCCTGTATTACCAATTGCATATATTTTTATTTAGCTACATTCTCATAAATAGCTAAATAACTCCCTAACCCTAAATTAGGGCAAATCCCTGACCAACACATAAACCTAATTCAACCCATACATGATCAATAGCATATATCAAATTCCTATGCCTTACCTGAAACTCACAGCCGTTTATCACTGTTGGAAGTAGGATTTATTTGCTGCTGGAATCTATCTACTGCTGGAGATCAAACGATGTTGCAGAGAAACATTCACTACCACAGTGATCAATCCCACAATACAGCACAACATTCTAATAAAAACAGTAGATAATCCAAAAGGGAAGCAATTCATCAAATCCTTGAGTCTACATAATTCCCAGCCAACAATTGAACCTCACCGTGGACTGATCAAGAGCAGTGACAAGTTTGGTGGCCGGCACAGAGGTGATCGCTGAAAAATAGAGGGAAGAAGCAATTTTGCTCGGCAGTGGCAGCAAGCGGAAGAACTAGGGCTTAGATTCCACATTAGGGCACCCTCAAGAGAAGTGTGTCTGCGCTAAGGCACAGATAGGGCCGGCTGTGCTCGGATGTCGCCGTAAAGATGGGTGTCGCGACTGAGGCTAGGGCACCGGCAGCAGGGAGAAGAAGACCGGCCCGACGCTAGGGCACAGAGACACCAAGTCTGTAGAGGAAGAGGACTGTGGTGGCACCGGCTAGGGCTCAGGCGACTGGAGTTCCTGTGGCCGGCGGTGTCTCGGCGGTGTCTCGGCGTTGGAACGACAGTGGCGCGCGTGAGGGAGGAGAGGCTAGGGCATGGGGTGGCGTCGGGAGGAAAGGCTCGGCTTCACCGAGAAGAGGAGAAGATGAAAGGAGGAATCGCTACAGCCGGCGGTTAGGGCTCCTTTTGGCGTCGGGTTCGGGAATGAGGGAGAAGAGAGGAGCGGTGAGGGCACGGGGAAGAAAGGGCTCGGGTGCGCGAGGAAGAGAAACGGAGGAATTAAGGAAAAGGGTAAATAAATAAAAAGAAAAATGAATTTAAGAAATAAACATTTCCTCGCTTAAATGGGTAGCCCAAACAGGCTTTTCCGGGTCCCGTTTTTATCCCCGTTAACTTGTTCGTACGAGCTCCGAAAAATTCCCGAAAAATTTTCAAAAATTTTGGAAAAAACCCTTATTAATAACCGCCTATTTTCCGGTATTTTACAAAACTGCAGCTATCTCAAGTAGCTCCTTGTGGGTGGAGAAACCTCACCACAACACTCACAAACACTTGAGAACAAGTAGACTACTAATTAGGGTTTACCACCACTAATTTCGTCGGGATAACCAAGCTTCCAAGCCTTGGTTATATAGGCCGCGGGTTGAAAACCCCGCCTACCAGTCGACTGACAAAACATGCAGTCGACTGCCCTCTGTGAAAATTCGACCGTTACATCCCAACGGCTTGATACCAGTCGACTGCTAAAACTTGCAGTCGACTGGTGCAGTCGACTGCTAAAACATGCAGTCGACTGATCCACACTGACCGAACGAACATAATCATTCTGTTCACACCCAGTCGAATGTGCGGTCGACTGCACCAGTCGACTGCTAAAGCATGCAGTCGACTGCTACAGTACTGCTACAGTAAAACCCTAAAACTAGGATTTTACTCCGAGTACAATCTCTCATGCACTTGTACCCTCACCCTTATGACTCACTTGACCCTTCTTTGCAGCCTTGACCTCTTGCCTTCAAGCTTACTTCCTTTGGCTCTCGTCCCTCGGATGCATTCAAGCCCGCGACTCGTCCCCAATGCCATCCTTCGTGTATGCCTCGAAGTCGCTTCCCTCGGCCTTTGTCCTCACTGCCTTGCCCACGGTCCCTCGGATGCTCCATCCTTCACCGGACCTCGAAGCCATCAACCTGAGTCACATGTGTATCCTGCATACCTGCACACTCACATACACATATCAAATACAAGGGTGAACCTAACTTAAACCCTTTGCCCAAACACCAAAACACATAGTCGCACGGACCATTGGGATTGCTCCAACAATTTGACCCTCTTTTTCAACAAATGAGCTTCCTCCTGATTGGCTTGTGTGATGCCCGATTAGAGGAACTCTATCAGTGGCGTCCTCCAGTCGCTCGGAAAGTTTATCCCATCCGTCCTGTCGATGTGTGCCACCAGTGAGACTTGTTCGATCGACTTATCAATGATGATCGGCAATAATGAACTGGTTAACTTAGTTAGCTTGTCAACAACCTAGCTTTCTAACCGGGGGATCTTCTGTATAACCACTTCTTAGAAACTTTCCTTCCACTTCTTGAAAGCTTCGGCGTATAGCTTGAGCCGGATGTTATTTATCTCGAACGTGCCCAATAGCTTCTGAGCTACCAGCTGAGAGCCTGAGTGGATGAGGACTTTTGTGGCTCCTACATATTGTGCTGCCTGTAAGCCAACTATCATGGCTTTATATTCAGCTTCGTTATTTATAGCTCGATAATCCAACTGCATGGGCAGTTGCATCTTGCCCTCCTGCGGTGATATCAAGAGGATGCTGATCTCGTTACCTTGTCGAGGGATGAACCATCTACATATATCTTCCAAGTTGGGCTGGCTTGGCATTCTGGACCTCGGTGACAAAATCAGCTAAGGTCTGGGCCTTGATCGCCATTCACGATTGATATTGTATGTCAAAATCACTCAGTTTTGTGGTCCATTTGATCAACCATTCGGATACTTCTGGGTTAAGGAGAACTCTTTCCAGTGCGCTATTAGTCATCACCACGATCGGATGTGAGAGAAAATATGGACGAAGTCTTTGAGCGGCGAGTACTAGCGCGTACGCTAATTTTTCAAGACTAGTGTAGTGGGATTCTGTATCTTTTAATATATGACTTAGAAAATATACTGGCTGTTGCTCAGAGCCGTTCTGTCGTACCAACGCCGAGCCAACCGCATCCTCCATGGATAATAAATAAATCCAGAGCGGTTCACCGGTGTTGGATTTTGCCAATACAGGTAAGGAGGTAAGGTACTCCTTAAACTCCTCCAGCGCCTTGTCGCACTCAGCGTCCCACTGGAACTTCATCGCGCGACATAGTACCTTGAAGAACGGGTGACTTCGATCAAATAATTTGGAGATAAATCTTGATAGTGCGGTGATCCGTCCGATCAGCCGTTGGGCCTCCTTCAAGTTGCGAGGCGGGGGCATGTCTTGCAGGGCCTTCACCTTGCTCAGATTTGCCTTGATCCTCCGTTCAGTGACAATATAGCCTAAGAAGTAGTCACTCGTCGTTCCAAACAGGCACTTGTTCAGATTTAGCTTAATTCCATATGCCCTCAGAGTTCGACAGGTTTCTTCGATATCTGCGCAAAGGTTAGCGGCTTGGAGAGATTTTATTAAGATTTAATCAACATATACCTCCATGTTACGACCGATCTGCCATTGGAACACCTTGTTCATCAATCTTTGATAAGTGACATCGATATTCTTCAATCTGAACTGCATGACATTGTAGCAGTAAGTCCCGTTGATTGTAATGAAGCTGATCTTCTCTTAATCTTCACAGGCTCGAGCATCGGCCTTGTTAATCCTTTGATTATTGGCACACGACAGTTATCGAGGGAAATGATGCCAGAGATAGTTCACTCAATCTCTTCCTTAGAATATGTCGCGATCAGTGAATGGGAAAAAGATGTAGAGTGTTAGAAGGGATCTTTGCAAAACTCTTCATCTTGTGTAGCAGTCACAGATAGGCTACTCGATAACGAACCATCGGAACTACATCTCCACTGACTTAGGTAGGAAAAATGAAAGGGGCATGAAGGAAGATGACACAGAGATTCCCTTTTTGATGGTTATATAAGCATCTGTGACGTTAATCCCAAGGTATGATGGTCTTCTTCTTTTGACCAGCAAAGGGATCCTCTTCTTCTTTAAATTCTTCTCCTTCTTTGTGTGCTTCTATTGTTCTTCTTTTATCTTCACGATTGACTGCTGACTTGAGCATTGAAGGGGCCATGCCGGAGGAGTCGACCCGACGCTTACTCGTGTTAACATCTCAAATCATAGATCCCATCATATTCTAATTGAGGGAGTTGCTCGAGTAGGAAGAAAAAGGAGTCATCAATAATAATATTGAACCGTACGAACCGTGAACTAAACCATGAATCGTAATTGTCTTGAACAGTTAAGGTTAAGGATTGACCTGTCAGGAACCATCGAATTAGTAGTTTCAAACCATCATACCTGTAAGTACCCCAGATTAGTTTTGATGTGGTTAACCAGGTTAAGATGGGTTCTGTGTTGTTTTGATGCCTTGTGTCTAAGTGTGTAGGAACTTAAAAACACAAGAAGTTGAGCAAAATACGCTACAAGCGAGAAAGATGTCACAAGAAATAATTCAATGGGTTCGATGCATTTGAGAGATGAAAAGCTGAGGAATAGTACACCAATGGATGAGAAGGAATAAGCATGACACATCTGAGGGACGAGAAGCTGGGGAGGAAGCCTGCTCGAGGAGAAGACCAAAGTTGGGTTCAGGTGAGCTCAATTCTTGATGGTCGTAGCATCACCCAAGAGAGCATGGGGAAAAGAATGGTCAATATGGCAATTGGCCATTCAGATGAACAATGCTCGAGGCACCTCCAATGGCTTTGGAGGTGCCACAAGCTTCGGCAGCAAACCTACCTCATTCAGGACCCGAGGTGCCTTCAATGTGGCTGAAGCGCCTCTAATGAACAATGTTAAGGTTCCTCCAATCACATTGAAGGTGCCTCCAACGAAGCAGAGCCTTTGGTTGGCCATTGTAATGTGAATAAAATTTATCCACTTGGAGGCATCCTAGATGGTTTTGGAGGTGCTTGTAACTTATGTTGGCACAATGGTAACTTTTTTCATGAGGCAATAGCTCCTAGAGTTAGGAATTAATTAACAATCACTGTATTTAATTCCTAATTAGTTTCTGAGTTTTCAAAATCTGTATGACACTACTCCGCATTCACAAAGGAGTTATTTTAGTGGAATTTTTCAACTATCTTGGATTAACAACCATTTACGTGGTAACCAAGTAAATTGTTGAGTCTTCTTACTATTTTTCTTATATAATTCTCTTTAATGTTATTTTGATTATCTAATATTGTGTCTTTACTAGGTTCAAAAAGCAAGAGATTCTGCCAAAAAATTTTTTAGGACTATTCACCTCCCTTTAGTCGGCCACCAATAGTCCTATAATTAGTATCAAAGTCAGATCGCTCTAGAAGGACTAAGCTCCAGCTAAAGCAAAGAAGATGATGGTCAAATCAAGCATTCATCCGCCAAAGTTCAAGGGGGAGTTCGTACTTTGGAAGTGTCATATAGAGGTATTTTTCTTGCTTGATTTTGAAATTCTTCTTACCATCAAATATGATTTTGTAGCACCCAGAGATCAACATAGGGAAGAAAAAGAAGAATATCCCTAGAGCAAAAAGGAGTAGACTGACTTTGTGGCCAATGACAAAGTAGAGTTTTATCTGCTGAATGTACTACCGCCACAAGAAGTCAAACCGATCGACACCTACAACTTGACTAAAGAATTTTGGAAAAAGTTCCTAGAGATGCATAAAGAGACCTCGAAGGTTAAATTGGAAGATGAGATCTACTCCAAAATTGACTAAGTAACTTCTGGATGGAAGAAGGAAAAAAGATGGCTCAACTGCGTACCAAGATCATAGAACTGATTGTTGGAAGCAATCTTGCCTCAAGATGGTCCGGTGTGACCATGGATTTTGATTGTTTGGGCAAAAGGGTTTAAGTTAGGTTTACCCTTATATTTGATATGTGTATTTGAGTTGTGCAGGTTTGTAAGATACACATATGACTCAGCTTGATGGATTTGGATTCGGTAAAGGATGGAGCATCTGATGGGACATTGGACAAGGCCACAAGGACAAGAGCCAAGGGAAGCGAACTTCGAGGCATATGCGAAGGATGACATTAGGACAAGTCGTGGACTTGAATGCATCTGAGGGATGAGAGCCAAAGGAAGTAGGCTTGAATGCAAGAGGTCAAGGTTGCGAGGAAGAGTCAAGTGAGTCATGAGGGTCTGAGTGCTAAGAGATTGTACTTGGGGTAAAACCCTAGGTTTAGGGTTTACCAATTGACTGGTATAGTTAATTGGGAGCGAATAGAATGTTTCTTTTCGCTTAGCCAGTGTGGTGCAGTTGACTGGTATCGAACCATTAGATTGTAACGGTCGAATTTTCACAGAGAGCAGTTGAATGATATACTTACCAGTTGACTGGTAGGGGGGTTTATAACTAGTGTCCTATATAACTAAAGCTTTGGAGCTTGATAAGGTTGACGAAATAGATATGGTTAACCCCTATTAGTAGTCTTCCAAGTGCCCTACCTTCTCAAGAGTTCTTGTGAGAGTTATGGTGAGGTTTATTCACTCACAAGGAGCTACATGAGCTAGCCGGATATTTTTCAGGGAGTCATCTATCGACATATCAAGATCATTCACCTTACAAACAACCGTAGAGTAGAAACTTTATCTCCGAACCACGTAAATCGGCATGTTAGCAGTTTGGTGTTCTTCTTTATTGTTTAGCTTTGTTTATTTGTATTTCCACTGTGCTACTAACACGTGTAGGAAGAGAGAACCACGGATTGAGAGCACCATCTATTGAACCCCCTTCTAGTTGGCCAAGATCCTCAACACTAATCACCGAACTCAACAACCTCGAAGAAATGGTAATAAATCAGGATTCATGCATTTCTGAGAACATTGACATGGACATCTATAGTAGACTCTTATTATATCTCTAAGGACCTCGAGGTAAGTACATTAAAAAAAATTATTTTTAAATTTTGAATTTCACGAATCTCGATGTGTAAGTTTTAAAGACATAGAAAATTCAAATAACAATATCACCCTAAAAGTAAAGAAGATCGAGCCAGAGTTTGAATCATCGCTCAACGAAAATGAAGAAGTGTATATGGTAAGGAAATTTTAAAAAAATTATTTAAGACTAACAGTTTTGATAAGAAACAAGCCAACAAAATTCTCCAGGAAAAGAGAAAAGTCAGATGCTACAACTATCAAGAAAAAGGGTATATTAAGGATAACTGACCAAAACTGAAAAGCAAGGAAAAAGACAAAGGGCTAAGATGATCAAGGCACAATAACCTAAAAGCTACCTAGGATGAATCATCATCAGAGTCCAATATTCAGGCATACACCGAACTTGTATTAATGGCAGGTCACTAAGAAGAAAAAGAGAACAAAAGCTCGTCCGACATGAGCATCGAGAGCATCGATGAAGGGGGAGCGTCGAACTACGAATATGATATAGTAAGTTAGATGTGACTCTTACATCCTGATCAACTTTATGATGAAATACAAATGTTATCTAAATCTTTATGTAAATTACGAACCAAGTATGTTAATTTAAAAAAGGATAATATTGAATTTAAAGTTAACTTAGCTAATACATGCCTATTAGAATATTTTGACAAAATTAAAACTGAAAATGTAAAACTAAAAGATAAAATAAAATTATTAGAAAAGAATTCTATATGTAGAAATTCAAACTTAATTATTATAAAACTTTTACAAAAATAATATTTTTATAATTAAAAATTCTCAAAATTTTATTATTTTTTTTAAAAAAAATTGGATAAAAATTATATTTTATATGCTTATAAAAATTAGCAAGATTTTTCTAAGTCTAAAAATGTTTTTAATTATTAAATTTTAAAAATACATATTTCTGTTCTAAAATATTTATTTTGGTTATGACAGTAAATAGTATTTTTGTGAAAAATTTTGTTCAAATACGAATGATACTGTATAACACTGGAAAAAAATCAATATTTTTTACAACTTAACATAATTTTTAAATTATTTTTTTTTAAAAAATAAGAATTATTTCTTAAAAATTATTTTATGTAAAAAATTATCTCAATAATAATATAGAAATTTAGATACTTAGCAAACAAACCCTCAAATTTTTCTGGTCTTTTGTGTGGTTATTTTTTTTATCCCGTATTTTTTATATGATCAAAGGGAAAAAATTGTAGGGGGTTAAGGGGGAGATTAAATTTGTTTTTGCATTATTTTATTATAAATTTATTTTTGGTACTAAATTGCAATATTTCTTGTACTAAACTTTATTATTAGTTTAACCTTAATCTTAATTCAGATTGATGCACATCAAGAGGGAGATTGTAAGTATCCAAATTAGTTTTGATATGGTCAACCAAGTTAAGTTAGCTCCTATGTTATTTTGATGCCTTGTGTCTAAGTGTGTAGGAATTTAGGAACACAAGAAGTCGAGCAGAAGACATGACAAGCGAGAAATATTGCACAGGAAATGAGTCGACGGGCTTGGTGCATTTGAGGGACGAAAAGTTGCGGAAGAGTACATTAGTGGACAAGAAGAAATTTATGCGGTGCATTCGATAGATGAAAAACTGAGGAGGAAACCTGCTCGAGGAGAAAGTTGGAGTTGGGTTTAGGTGAACTCAATTCCGGACGGTCGAAGTATGACCCAAGTGAGCATGGGGAAAAGAATGGTCAATACAACAATTGACCATTCGAATGAACAATGCTAATGCACCTCCTGTTGGATCTAGTCACACATGAGAGGGGGGGGGTTGAATCACATGATTTTAAAAAATCGATCTTTTTAGTTTTCAAATCAAAGTATGAACGCAGCAGAGAATAAGCTACAAAACCATACGAACACAAGCGATTTACTTGGTTCGAAGCATTCGGCTACTCCTACTCCAAGACTCAGGTCGCGTGGACGTATCAATGGATAATCCACTAAAATACCTCTTCCGGTATCTTCGAAAGAGGAAATTGAGTACAAGGAAAGTTAGAACAAGTGCAACATACCGCACTTTGTCTTGTGCAATAATTAAGTACAAGGAAATAATTCTGTTACCAACACTTAGATGTGAGAGAGCTCGTGTGTCGATCTACCTGTCGTGATAAAAAAATCCTTGAAGTAGTAGTCGGGTGCAGCAGCTTCGCTGCAGAGTTATAGCAGGAGCCCGGAGCAGTCGAAAAGCCGTTTGGATGCGTAGAAGCTCGTATGAGTGTTGTGTTTGAAGCTTTGGGTGAGCATCCTTAAAAAGAGTTTGGAAGGCGCCTTCCATAGCCATAGAAGGCACTTCCAACACAAGAAATCTGATCCCGCACAGCCCGGCTTCTATCCGCGATGAGGTCTGAATTCTATCCTGAGGAAGGCGCCTTCAAGCTATTAAAGGTGCCTTCTATGAATAGTGCGAAGGCGCCTTCCATAGCCATTGAAGGCACCTTCGGGTATTGTTCATTCGAATGCTTTTTGCTCCTTTTACTCTACAAGTTGTGTTAGACCAAAACTAAAATATTTAACCTGCAAAACAAAGTTAGCACAGTGAAAAATAAGAAGTAGTAATTAGTTCCTGTCCTCCCAAGACCAAGAACTAGTCAAGATCTCATATTAGGGATCCAAAATAGACCTAACCTAGACCGACACCTACTTTCCCTCACCGGGACACGCCCTCATAAAGTCACTCTCCTCTAGTGACTTACCTTTACTTATCATCTTGCAGTTGGTTTGACTAGTCTTCTGACCCATCAGGTCTTCATGCCAGTTGTCCGACCCGTAGACCTAACTGAACTTCTACTGATTGTCCGGTCCCGTAGACCCAACCAGACTTCCTGACAGATATTTGGTCAGCCCGTTGACTTATCTAGACTTCGCACCAACTATCTAGTCCACGGACCTAGCTAGATTTCAGCCTAGTGTCTGGTCCATTGTACTCATCAATTCCTGCACACTCGATAAAGCAATTAGATCATAAAAAACACCTAATTTAACTCATTTGTCATTCATCAAAACCTAGTTAGACCGTAGGCGCAAAATGCACCAACACCTCCAATGGCTTTGGAGGCACCTCGAACTTCGGTAGCGATGCTGCCACATTTGGGATGTGAGGCATATCCAATGTGTTTGAGGCATCTCCAATGAATAGTATCGAGGTGCCTCCAATGAAGCAGAGTTGTTGGCTGACCATTGTAATGTGGATAAAACTTTATACACTTGAGGCACCCTAGATGGCTTTGGAGGCACCTCCAAGCCACATTAGCATAACAGTAATTTTTTTCAGGAGGCTATAAATAGCCTACTGGAGCTAGGAATTAATTAACAATCACTGTATTCAATTCCTAATTAGTTTATGAGCTTTCAAAGTCTGTAAGAGGCTACCTCGCCTTCACGAAGGAGTTATTTTAGTAGAGTTTTTCAACTGCCTTTGATTAACAAATATTTAGATTGTAACCAAAAGTCTTCATACTATTTTTCTTATATTATTCTCTTTAATTAATGTTATTTTTGATTATCTAATATTGTGTATTTTGCTAAGTTTAAAAAGTAAGAGATTGATCAATTTTTTTTAGAGCTATTCATTCCCCTCTAGCCAACCATCAATGGTCCTACAGTGCCGTCTATTTTGAACCGGGGTCAGATCTAGTTGAGCTGATGGGTCGCTCATTGAGAGTGCTTCCTGATTTACTATGATAGCCGATGGAAAAACTTTCATGGGACATAATCGATCACCCTAAAATTAATCGATATAAGTTAAATACATAGTATTAAAATAAAAAAATATATAAATGGTAAATTGCTTTTAAATCCCCATGCAAACTTAAACATTTACATTCAGTCCCCATGTTAGTATATATTTGTTTCCAGTACCTGACCAAACCTGTTTATTTGTTTCAACTCCCTAACCCTGGCAAAATTACTATATTGTCCTTTAGATTTAAAACGCTCAACTGAATACATTCTTTGCCAACGTTTGACGCATCACTTCATGACTCTAAACCTTGGCGATGCACTCCACCTCCGCGGCTCCAAAACTCGTCGACGCACTCCACCTCTGTGACTCCAAAACTCGACGACACACTCCACCTTCGTGACTCCAAACCATCGGCGACACACACTCCAGCTTCGTCCCTAACTAGACCCTCTAAACCATCTCCATCGACGTTGAAGGCAAAAATCATAGAGGTGGCAGAACCTAACTAGACCCTCTTAAACCCTTGAATCATCGGCAAGTAAAAATTTTATGCCCTAGATTTTGATTAATTTGTTATTCCTCTACGAAAAATTAAAGCTTTAGTTCATGGATGTTTTCAATTTTGTGAGGTTAAGGTTAAATAAAATTAGGTTTAGGTGTCTGTATTGTAATTTTATGAATGAGTTTGTATTGCACCTTTTTCAATTCAAAGAATGTGAGATATGTGCAAATTTTGTAGTGATTATCAATAAACTAAGTAATGTACTCAATTTAAGCACTTTGATGATCAAAATCGGTAGGGTTGTACTTTAGGGCTATGAATGGGTAAATTGTTATAATTATTGATGTTGTCCATTCTGCTGACTCGGATAAAATTAGTTTTGATTTTCGAATTGCAGTTTTATGATTGTGTTTTATCTTCTTCAATTGAAGAATTGAAAGATATATATTAGTTTTAGATATTCATTATCAATAAACTGAATAATATACTCAATTTAAGCGCTTTGATGCCCAAAATATTTAGGGTTTGTACTTTAGGGTATAAATGGGTAAATAGTTTAATTTTTTGATGTTGTTCAATCTGCTAACTAAAATAAAATTAGTTTTGATGTTCGAATTATAATTTTATTATTGTGTTTATATTTTATCTTATTCAATTGAAGAATTGAAAGATATATATTAGTTTTGTGTATTGATTAGCAAAAAACTGAATAATATACTCAATTTAAGCGCTTTGATGCTCATATTTTACATGACTTGTACTTTATGGTATGACTTATAAATTGTTCTTGTTGTTTGAGTGTGGTTGATTTTATTAGTTTGAATAAAAATGGGTTCTAGATTTCTAATTGCAACCTGTTTTATGATTGTGTTTATGTTTTATCTTCTTCAATTGAATGATTGAATGAGATATGTGGTTATTGTATAGTGATTATTAATAAATTGAATAATATACTTGCTTTGATGCTCATATTTTCCATGGATTATAGTTTATAGTATAAATTGTTAAGTAATTTATTTTATGCAGAAATGGGAAAGAAAACCAGAGTTATAAAATTAAAGGAGGTTAAGGGGGGAAATCTGTGGAGAAGAACAAGAGCAAGAGCAAGAGCAGTAAACAATCATGTTCACGTTGTTCACCGATATATTTCAAAGTAGTGATGGATGAAGTATTACTCAATTTGGGTAATAAGAAAAAAGAGAGGATCAAAAGTACTCCACTTGCTCCATGGCTCGAGATTCTTGAGATGCCAATTAGTAAAACCAGAATATATTTAGTATTAAACAGATTCTAGCAGTCTTCACATTCTTTCTTGTTTGGTGACAACATTGTAGTTTCATTCACATTGACCGAGTTTTGCATCATCCTTGGTTTGGCCCATGTGGGGCAACCTATTGATTTGGATGCCAGCATGGAGTCTAAATTTTTGACTCAATTATTTGAAAGAAAAGTCGGCAACGTAAATAGAACTACAATTCATGATAAAATGCTTGTATTAGCTGGATCAGAGAATGATTTTAAAGTGGATGATTTTGTTAGGCTGTTTATTTGTCTTCTATTTAATTGTGTTATTTTTACTATTGGTAACTATTTCATTCCTCGATTTATTATGTCCTACATTGATAACCTGATGAGGTCCTTTGATTACTCATGGGGAGATGCAGCGTATAAATTTTTATATCACCAACTTATTTTACATATCACCAGTAATGGTTAGTTTTTAATTTTTAAAGTGCGATTGTGATATATTTCATATTATTGTAATAATATCATTGTGTATTCAAGCCTGGTTATATAAAAGAATACCTTCATTTGGGCATGCACGGTCATTATGGTGTTTTCCCCGATTGTTTTGTTAGGAAAGGAGTAAGATTTCCATCCAACGTAATGTTGTTAAGAGATTATTTATCGGCATTGATTTTAGCAGGGTAAGTTGCTATGTTTTTAGTATGTTTTTTCTAAATATGATTGTAGAAGTGATATTTTGTTGTTTATAATTATAAAAAGGTGTTGGATATAGTACCATTTCTGGATGAGGAGATTTTGTTAAGTGGCAAACAAGGAAGTTCTTTGGTAAACATAGAAATAATGATAATATTTATGTTAAATAATGATGATAAGTATTTTTTTTTTGACTACATTACTCTTATTTTGATGGTAAAAGCATTGTGTGAGATGTCATGGATTAGCTAATAAAAAGATAATAACTGAACCAAGCAGTGAAGAAAAAAGTAATCATGTTGTAGAGGCAGAACTAGTTAGTGAAAAAATAGGTGGTGAGAAAGAAAATTTTAATTTTGAAGAGAATAAAAATATTGAAGTCCAAGTTGGTGGTGAGACTGAACTTGTCGGGTTATTTGAGTTGAATGTGGAAGTGGATGAAGATCTAACTCCTAACTTGGATGATAATGTTGATTTGATGGTAAAAGATGTTATTTCTCAATTGAATAAAGAAAACACTGGATTGGTAGGATCTGATGGTGATGGATTGAAAGTAGAAAAGAATAGTGGTTTAAGTGAAGAGCATGTTTCTGGCAGTGACGTTGCTACTTCAAAAACAGAGAAGATCAGTCTTTTTCAATCTTCTATTGTGGATACTGTGAGGAATAGGGTTGATCGTGTGGTGAAAAGAAAGGCGTCAATGTTTGTAACTCCCCCTATCTCAACACCAAAACGCAGGAGGAAGGGAAAAAAATTAGTAGATGGAGCATAACTTAGAATGGTTATTTTGAAGTCTACTAGTTTTTGTGTGTTATTATATATTGTTGCTAAACATGCATGAATTTTAACTTATATTACTAAATATGTTGCCACATAGATAAAATCCATCGTAGATGTTGAGAAGGATAGCAAGAATCCTGCCAAGAATAAAATGGATACATATAAAGGCAGAAGTGATTTCTATGGTCATGAAGAAAGATCAAAAGAAGAGAGAAAGATGTTGACATAATTTTTGTCTAGGGATGAATTGGAGTAAGTTTAATTTGATTATGTTAAATTTTGTCTTAATACTTCTTTCTCAATATTTGTAATGGAAATAATTTTTCTCTCCATCTAGTGTTGTTATTTGGTAAGATGACTTCCTGAGCTTAACAGGACCTGTATTCTGTCCTTTTTTATTTGGTAAGCCGATTGATAGTCAAATCATAAATGTTTACATGGGGGTTTTGAAAAAACAGAGCCCGAGTTATGGGTTTGAGATATACTATATGGACACTACTGTGTAGGTTTGTAGCACAGTTGACATTTTATTGTACTTCTTATTAGATTAAGATGGATTAAGATAATATTTGTACTCTGTTTTAAATATCTAGCAAGAAGTGTTGCTGCATTTGGAGGTATATGGCAAATACAGGCAGTTACAAAACATGGAATACGAACCTTTTATTGCCAGGTTGACATCGACCACCAGGAGAAGACTGCAGGATCTAAATGAAGATATATTTATAAGATGCAGATATATAATTTTCCCTATTAATGATAGGTGGCATTGACATCTATTGGGTTTTTGAAGTATCTAAAGGAAAATTCAAACTATGGAATTCAAACCATGATTCCTTTTTAGCTGGGATAGCCAGAGTATATGTGAGTTTGAAAATATTCTATTACCTTAAGTCTTAAGACCGAGCATTAAAGCATTTCCTATTTTATCGGCATGGTTTTTGGCTGGTTTCATTGCTCATCTTTCAGGTTTCACCATAGACAGTCAGGAGGCGATCAGAGTAGATTGCCGTCATCGAGGTGCCACTCTTGATTGTGGTATCTTTGCCTATATGTGGGTCGAGTGTCTATCCCATGACACTGATGATTTCTAAAGGTTTGCCAATGACATGAAGATGAACAATTATCGGGGACGTGTTGCATCAACGATATTATCAAATGATAATGGATTGTTGAAAAAAAATATTTGGCTAATTTTTCTCGTCCTCTGAGTTGTTTATAGAAAAATAGATGTGATGACTAATTCTTCTCATACTGTTGGTTTTTGTGTTGTAATGATGACAGATATATGGTTTTTATTCTGTAGAAATTCTGTTGAGTGAAGATAGCCTAAGCACACAATTTATAAGTACAAAAGGTCAAAAATAAGGTATACCACCTCCAAAATTTTGGATAATTTATACTAAAATCTAGTATATTTCGTAGCCAATTAAGCACAATCAACAATAGGTCGATAATAACCTTAACTATTGCTTGAAATATTATTAAGAGACATCATTGATGAAAATTATACATAATGGTCAATGATGAATCTATTAATTAGGTACGAAATATAGCTACAAAAAGTCCAAAATCAGGTATATTTCCTTCTAAATACAACACAATGTTTACTAAATCTAGTATAATTCCTATCAAAGTGAGCACTATCTACAATAGGACTATCAAGACTTATTAGAGCCATGTGACTAAGATTTAGGTACAAAAAGTCAAATATTAGGTGATCTGGCGGTAAGCATAGGGGGACCCGCATGGGTAAGGGTCAACGACACGTGGAGGTTAAGGTCAGAGGGGTCAACCTACGGGTTTGGCCGGTCGGAGAGGTCTCATGACCACCCGGCTAGGAGAAGTCTCATGGCCGCTCAAACAGGATCACGCCAGGGCTGGAGCGAAGACAGCTCGACCACGGGTCGAGCTTCCGACGCTCATAAGTTGCCAGTACAAAGAAACTGCCAAGCTGAGTGTCCTGTCCGCTCGACTGAATTACAGCTCAACCAAGGAGGCATTCTCGTTCGGTCTGTCCTACCTTCAGGCCCGAGCCCTATGGTGCCGAGCGGCTCTCCCGCTCGACCCAAAACAGACAAGGCGCAGAAGGGGACAAAGGGAGCAGCGGAGGATATCCTTCTCGGGACGTGTGTCACCAACAAACAGTAGGGTTGACGGCTGGACCGGATAGAGAATCGTACGGTGGAAGTTTCCACTATCACGTCAGAGATATGCCCGGACGATTGCGGCATGACGCCAGGCGCGCTTTTTTGACACGACCATTCCAAGTATGCTTTGAGGTGCGTGTACGCTTTGGGATGTGTACACGCATCCTCCCGAGAGCCCTATATAAGGACCCCCAGGCTTCGACGGAGGTATGTATTCCAGATCACTGTAGCTGCAGTTTTCATTCTCGTCATTCTGCTTCGATATCTTCCCGCCGGAGCTGACTTGAGCGTCGGAGGGCCGTCGCCGGGAACCCCTTCCCGGCTCGGTTTTGTGCTTGCAGGTTCTCGCTGGAGGTTCACAACAGACAGAGGTCTATACGCCATCAATGGGAATGTCATGTCCCCAGCGTTCGTCGGCTCAGCACACGGACAGGATCAAATTGGTGCCGTCTGTGGGAACGCACCTGAATCCGGAGCCGAGACGATGGAAGAAGCTGGATGTCAACACACCGTAATGCTCTCCCAGGAAGAGCTCGACGCACTCATCCAGGCACGAGCTGCGAAGATAGTGGAGCAGCAATAAAAGGCCCACGCCGAGCGGCTGGCACAGCAGGCCACCTCAGTATCGGGTGGTCGAGCAGCGCCAGAAGATCGACCGGAGTAATTTTCTACCTGGGCATAGAATAGAGGACAGACCGACACCCCAGGAGACGCGCCGCCTGCCCCCGTTCCTTTCCATAGGGCCTTGTTCCAGATTCCGTCCGAGCTGGCCCAAGCCCATCAAGGGTCATTAGATGAAGTGCCCGTGCGGGATGCTAGGAAGGGGAAGACGCCTCGGGCCGATTTATCCCCTGAACGGATCAACCAACAGTTTTCCGATGCCATTCTTCAGGATCCGCTCCCAAAGCATTACGCCCCCTTGGCAATCGGAGAATATAACGGCACGACCGACCCGGACGACCACTTAGGTAAGTTCGATAATGCTGCCACTCTGCACCAATACACTGACAGAGTTAAGTGCCGAGCCTTCCTCACCACCCTGTCTGGCTCGGCACAACGATGGTTTCGGAGACTACCGGACGGATCGATTCGGAGTTTCAAGGATTTTCGAATGGTTTTCCTCCACCACTTTACAAGCAGCAAGTGCTACCAAAAGACTAGTGTCAGTTTATTCTCCATGAAGCAGGGGCCGAGGGAAACTCTCCGAGCCTATATCCAGTGATTCAACCAGGCCGCCTTGGATATCCCCGCCGTCTCATCCGAAACAATGATGCATGCCTTTACACAAGTGCTGGTGGATGGAGACTTCTTCCGCTCACTCATCAGGAAGCCTCCACGTGACTACGATCATATGCTGAAGAAGGCCAGTGAATACATAAACGTGGAGGAGGCACAAGCGGTCCGAAAAAAGGAAGCGCCATCAGAGTCAACGACGCCGGCCGAGCGGAGGTTGCCTACCAGCTATCAACCACCGAGAGGACCCCGAGCCGAGGGGATGAGGCCTCACCAGGAGTCAAGGCAGCACGTTGTCCAGCACATGGCGACCGAACGACCTAAGCCAAAGGGAAAGGTATGGACTCCCATGTTTTGCTCGCTTCATCAGTCGGCGACTCACAACACCCGGGACTGTCGGAGTCTCGGCCCGGTCACTCAGCCTAGGAGCTATCATTGCCTATCGCTTTCGCCCGACCGACGACATAATCCTCAAAATATCGAACGACGAGCACCCAGACAGTCACTCGAACGGAGACACCAGCACCAACCAAAGAGCAGCCCTCGAGCCTCCCATGAGCAAGCCAGACAGTCTGCTCGGGAGGAAGAAAATAGAAGCAACACCGCCCGAAGGGAAATCAACATCATCGTTGGTGGACCAACCAGCGGTGACTCCAACCGAGCCCACAAGTCATACACCCGATGACTGGAAGTACATGCTGTGGGATGTAGCCAAGAGAAGGTGAATGGGTCGGCGATCAGCTTTGGCCATGGTGACCTCTAGGGAGTCGAAGTGCCGCACGACGACACCCTCATCATCCGAACAATAATCGCAAACTACACTATTCACTGCATCTTTATTGACACAAGGAGTTCGGTCAACATCATCTTTGAGAAGGCGTTCGACCAGCTTCAGATCGACAGGGCGGAGCTACTACCAATGACCACGCCCTTGTTCAGATTCACTAGTAACGAGGTTCAACCAGTCGGTCAGATGAAGTTGGCCATTTTGCTCGGGGAAGAACCGCTCAAAAGGACGCGGACCGCTGACTTCATCATCGTGGACGCACCCTCGACGTACAACGTCATTTTGGGCCGACCGGCCCTCAACGAGTTTCGAGCTGTCGTCTCAACTTTCCATCAGAAGATCAAGTTCCCCGTGGAAGACCAAGTGGGAGAAGTTAGAGGCGATCAGTTGGCGACACGGCGTTGCTATGTGGAGATGGTCCGTGCCGAGTCGAGGTCCGCTCGGAAGGCCCCCCGGATCGAGGTAAATGCTATAACTGAAAAGCCTCCCACCTTAGTGTATGAAGAAAAGGAGGAAGTACATATTCGGGAGGGCTGACCGGAGGCCACCACCTTCATTGCGTCCGATCTGGAAGAAGAACGGAAGGAAGAGTTGGTCAGATGCCTCCAGCAGAATCACGACGTCTTCGCGTGGTCAACGCACGAGTTGCCAGGGATCTCGCCGAACGTCGCGCAACACAAGCTCCACGTCCGGTCGGACGCTCGTCCCGTCAAGCAGAGGAAGCGAGACTTCAGTGCCGAGCAGAACGTCATCATACGGGTGGAAGTCGAGAAGCTCCTGGAGGCTGGCCACATACGTGAGGTAAAGTTTCCAAGCTGGTTAGCGAACGTGGTACTGGTCGCCAAGCCTGGCAACAGATAGCGGGTCTGCATCGATTTCCATGATCTAAACAAGGCGTGCCCAAAGGACTTCTACCCTCTGCCCCGAATTGACCAGATGGTGGATTCGGCCGTTGGATGCGAGCTGATATGCATGCTGAACTCTTATCAGGGTTACCACCAAGTGTCGCTCGCTCGGGAAGACCAAGAGAAAGTGAGCTTCATTATGGCGGGCGACACTTATTGCTACAATGTAATGTCGCTCGGACTAAAGAACGCAGGGACTATGTACCAGCGGCTCATGAACAAGGTGTTCCGGAAGCAAATCGGGCAAAACCTTGAGGTATATGTTGATATACTCATTAAATCACACCGGGCGGTCGACCTTTGTGCAGATGTAGAAGAAACCTTCCAAACACTGCGGACGTACGGGGTCAAGTTGAACCCGCAGAAGTGTCTGTTTGGAGCTAAAAGTGGTCGTTTCCTAGGCTACATAGTCACCGAGCGAGGCATTGAAGCCAACCCTAGCAAGGTCAAAGCGCTACAGGATATGCTGCCGCCCAGAAACATGAAGGAAGTCCAACGCCTTACGAGTCACATAACAGCATTATCCCGGTTCATCTCTAGGACGACCGATCGGAGCATGCCCTTATTCAGGATCCTACGTCGAGCAACCAAATTCTAGTGGGTTGAGGAATGTGACCGAGCGTTCGAAGAATTGAAGGTCTACCTAAACTCATTACCTGTATTAGTTAAGTCGTCTGTTGGTGAGCCTCTCCGAATTTATTTGTCTTCAACCGAGCACGCTGTCGATTCGGCACTAGTCCGGCAGAATGGCGAAGAGTAGCCTGTGTATTTCCTTAGCCACATTCTAAAGGATGCTGAGTCTCGCTACACTGGTCTGGAGAAGCTTGCCTTCGTACTTATTCTCACTGCTCGGAGGCTCTGACCCTATTTCCTTGGGCATACGATCATCGTCATGACGAATAGTCCCTTAGGCTGAGTCCTGAATCCTGAGGCGTCCGGACGACTGATCAAATGGACCACAGAGCTCAACGAGTTCGACATACAGTATCAGCCCCGGACGACCATCAAGGCGTACTCATTGGCAGACTTCGTCACTGAGGTACAAAATCCTGAGCCAGAAGCCACCTGGAAGGTGTACGTAGACGGATCGTCCACTCGATAGGGAAGTGGGGTCGGCGTGCTGCTGGTTTCCCCCCACGGAGAATGGATGCACCTATCCGTGTGGCTGGACTATCGAGCAACCAACAATGAAGCAGAGTATGAGGCGCTAATAGCGGGGTTGCAGGCCGCTCGGCACGTGGGAGCCAGCAATGTCTTGATCCATTCAGATTCACAGTTGGCAGCTCAGCAACTTTCGGGAGCATTTGAGATAAGCAACGTCAGGTTCAAGCTTTATGTGGAAGCCTTCGCAAAGCTGAAGGCCGGTTTCCGAGAGGTGCTGATACAGAAGATCCCTCGAGCGGAGAATCAGGCTGTAGATGAGATGGCCAAGCTAGCTAGCTCGATATCATCGATCGTCATCGAGCAACCGATCGAGCAAGTGTCTCTGGTCGCTCACATCAACCGGATGGAGGGGCTCACATTTCCAAATGACTGGAAGACGGCCATAACGGAGTTCCTAAAGATAGGAGCAACACCGTACGGTCGGGAGGAAGCGCGTCTGCTTAGGAGAAGAGCTGGTCGGTTCGTCCTCATTGGCGACCAGCTCTACAAAAAAGCATTTTCCAGGCCTCTCCTCAAGTGTGTCAGTCCGGATGACGTGGACTATATCCTACAAGAGGTGCACCAAGGCTCGTGCGGTGGGCATCCGGGCGGCCACTCGTTAGCAAGGAAGATTCTTTTGGCCGGCTATTTATGGCCAACTCTACAAGAAGATGCCGCTCGGACTGTCGCCATGTGCCTATCTTTCCAGAAATACCATAACTTCTCACATTGCCCTGTGGAGGAACTAAAGACATCCACAGTATCCTGCCCGTTCGACCAATGGGGTCTGGACATTGTGGGGGCATTTCCAATGGCGATCGGACAGCGGAAGTTCTTGCTAGTAGCAGTTGACTATTTCTCTAAGTGGATCGAAGCCGAGCCGTTGGCGAAAATAACAGACGAGATGGTCAAAAAATTTATATGGCAGCATATCATCTGTCGGTTCGGCATTCCACGGTGGCTCATCTCCAACAATGGGAGGCGGTTCTCGGGACAGCAACTCAGGGATGGTGCAAGGGGTACGACATCCAACAAGGCTTCACCTCAGTAGCGTATCCCCAGAGTAACAGGCAAGCTGAAGTCACCAATCGGAAGATTCTACGAGTTCTTCGGGCTCGACTCGACCATGAAGGTGGGAGTTGGGTAGACGAGCTGCCCGGGGTATTATGAGCACTCCGGAAGCGCCCAAGGAAGGAACGGGAGCGACCCCCTTCCACTTGGTGTATGGGGGAGAGGCCATCGTCCCACTAGAAGTCGGGGTAGAATATGATCGGATCCAAGTCTACGACAAGAACAATGCTGAACGAAGGCATTTGGAGCTAGACCTGGTAGACGAGACGCGAGCTAAGGCCGTCGTCCGGCTAATGGCGTACTGGCAGAGGATGAAGCAAAACTACAATAGACGGGTAATTCCTAGATCTTTTCAGGTCAGCGACCTCGTTTGGAAGAAAGTCAAGCCGGTCGGCAATGTGACCAAGCTGGGAGCTCCTTGGGCTGGACCGTTCAAGATTGTAGAAAAGCTCCGTTCGGGCGCCTATTACCTCGAGGATGAAGACGGACGGAAGCTAGAGTGACCCTGGAGTGCAAGCCACCTCTAGCCGTACCGAGATGGATAAAAGGTGCGCCAATGTAATACACAACATATATTTGTCACCCTTTGTTTCCTTCAACCGCGGGAAGTAAAAATAGAAGGATTTTTGTAAAATCATGGCCGAGCGGCTAGTCTCCCCAAACCGTCGAGCGGCGACGTTAAACTCTAGGGTCGAAGCGGCGACCATAAATATCCTGCTCGGAAGACTGTCGAGTGGCGACGTTAAACTTTAGAGTCGGTGCGGCGACTATAAATACCCCGCCTGAAGACCGTCGAGCGGCAACGTTAAACTCTAGGGTCGAAGCGGCGACCATAAATATCCCGCTCGGAAGACCGTCAAGCGGCGACGTTAAACTCTAGGGTCGAAGCGGCGACCATAAATATCTCGCTCAGAAGACCGTCGAGCGGCAACGTTAAACTCTAGAGTCGGCGCGACAACTATAAATACCCCGCCTGAAGACCGTCGAGCGGTGACGTTAAACTCTAGGGTCGAAGCGGCGACCATAAATATCCCGCTCGGAAGACCTTTGAGCGGCGACGTTAAACTCTAGGGTTGAAGCGGAGACCATAAATATCCTGCTCGGAAGACCGTTGAGCGGCGACATTAAACTCTAGAGTCAGACCGGCGACTATAAACCGCCCGACTCGTAGATCGTCGAGCGGTAGCCAGAGGGTCCAGCCTTGGCATCGCGTAATCCTAAGGAAACTTACGGAAGAGTGATGGTCTTGTACTCGACTGCCGAGCGGTAACTCGCAAATTGAGAGGCATAGACTCACAAGAGTCAGACAGCTCGATTGTACACGACGGTTAGACAAGCAACCAAGGAAGGGCCATAGAAGGTTTATTGATTAAAATTAGCCGAGCGGCGAGTACAAAAGGTGAAATAGGACGAACGACCAATATACATCCACGACTTCACTCTAAGTAATTAAAAATCTCATCTAGAATTGTGGTCAGAAGGTCAGCATGATCGCGGACTGGAATAGTGAATTCTTCAGGCAGCCGACCCTTGGTCTTCAAGTAGTCGACCGTGGCAGTAATGGCTAGCTCAAATGCGTGGACAAGCCGAGTGCAGATTTTCTCCATGAATTTCTCTGAGCGGATGTAGTTTTGCTGCATGACAGCAACCCGGCTCGGCTCGACATCCTGATATTCTTTGAAGGCAGCTCGGGAGGCCTCCAGTGCATCTTGAAAGGTCTTCAGATCACTCTGAAGAGTAGCCACCTCCGCCGAATGCCCGTTCTTCTCGGTGGTAAGCAGGTCGGTCAACTTGTTGACTTTCACCTCGAGCGCCCGGGCCTCAGCATTCTTCGCCTCTAGGTCGGTGATTGCCTGATTCTTCCTGTTGGTGGCCAAAGTGATCTTCTTGTCATATGTTTTGACCTGGGTCTCGAGCCGGTCCACCATGGTCTGCAAGCCCAAAGATTTGTGCTGCTCGGCCTCCAACAGTTTGTTGGTCTTATCCAGATCGGCCTTCAGCTCGGCATAAGAGGGGCCTTGAAGGAGAGCTCCACCTGAAACCTTGAGCTTTTTGAATTCCTCTTCAAGAAAAGCCAAGCGGTGGCATACCGCTATACTTTCCACCCAATGCTGCAACCCGGTCAAAAGAAAAACAGTTAGTGTTGAATGGGGGCTTAAAAATAAAGGCTTGTGAGAATTACCCCGGTGGTTTGTTGCAGATAACTGTTGTTGAGCAGCCCGGGGGGCATCACGCCCACGCGCGCTCGGGTGTCCTCCCAGACTTTTGTGAGGGGTCCCCGAATGGTTATCAAGTGTTCGGGGCTCGACAGCTGCTCGACCTTCTGCAAATATTCCTCTGTCGGTAGGTGGAGCAAAGCCTTGATAGTCCTGTGCTGGCCCGGAGTTGACTGAGCGGACACGGAAGGGGCAGAAGATTGTCCGACCGGCTCAGAGCGAATGAGAGATCGCTTGGTTATCTTGCGAGTTGGAGGGAGCGAGCTGAGAGGCTGAGCAGCGACGGGTCGGAAGGCCAGTCTCCTTGAGATATGGTCCGGTCGGACGATAGCGCTTCCACAGGCGTTGGAGCTAGAGGAGGATCGCCCATCTGTTCAGACACGTGAACAGCTGAGGTGGCCGAGCGGGTTGGGGTGCTCGTTCGGTGGCGTTTGCGCCCAACCAACGGAAGCTCATCATCAGTAGACTCGGCTTCCTCAAGCCGAGTGGCCGGTTGCGCACTCGATGGAGCGGTCTCCCCGGCTGCATTAGTGGTAACCGTCCGAGCGGCAGACGTCTCGCCCACCGTTTGCGCCTCTTCACTTTCGCCTTCATGCGAGCCGATCGGGGCAAGGCCAAGTTTCTCCGCCTCCTGCGCTGCAGCCGCCTCTATCTCGGCGGCCTTGCGTTTCAGCATGCCAAACACCACCGATTTCATCATGGTCTCGGCTGCAGGAAAGAGAAAAGAAATTAGTTAGGCGCAAAGAAAAGGAGGGAAGGTTATTCCTTACCAGGGTCGTTCAGAAGTCGCATTTAGATCGGGCTTAAGCCGAATAGGTACATCATCCCTTCGGCAACAGCTTATGGATGTCCAGCTTCAGCCCGGCTAACAGGTTAGACGCATGTAGAAAAGCGGGCTCGACCTGGTACCTTTTCAGGTCGGGGGGAGTCGGCAACGAAGTTGCCATTTGGTTCGGAAGGGTGGCGGCTCGGGAAAACTCAGAAAGAAGAAATGATCCTTCCAATGCTTGTTGGAAGTAGGCATTTTATCAAAGAAAACTAGGCCGATCCGAGATTGAAATAAGAAGGTGCCCAGCTCGGATTGCTTGGGGTAGTAAAAATAATGAAAAATTTGAGGCTTAAGGGGAATGTTGTGCACTCTGAAGAGCACAACTACGCCGCACAGCAGCCTAAAGGAATTGGGCATGAGCTGGCCGAGCGGAATACGAAAATAGTTGCAAACTTCTATGATGAATGGGTGGATCGGAAACCTAAGGCCACCTATAAACTGGTCGCGGAAGAAGGTAACAATGCCGACCGGCAGGTCATGAGGCTGGTCGGATGACTCGGCCAAAGTTAGTTTATGGTCAGCAGGGATGTCATAGGTATTGATTAGTTTAAAGGCATCCCCCGAATCAAACCGACTCTCCATGGTTTGATACCAAAGGCCGGGAGAGGGGGCAGAAGAACTGGCCATTACCGGGACAAGGGGCGAAGCGAAAGAGAAACAGCAGGGTTTACGGGAAAGATGACTGGAACAGTGCCAAAAGGGCACAAACACTACGAGAGTGCGAAGAAAAACGCAAAAGAACGGAAAGGTGATGGGTAAAGAAGCCTTACAGAGGAGAAGGTGATCGAAGGAGGAGACAAGGGATCGCCGGAATGCTGAAGAACGAAGCCGCCGGAGCACCAAACGTGAGCAAGAGCTTGAGAACACGAAAGCAAGTAGCGGCGAAGGAAGCGATAAGAGCATTATAAAGGTTGGTCTCGTTTACTCTGAGTCGTTGGATTCAGGTCACATGGCCCGGGAACCGGATCCTGCCGTGAAATTCAAAAGGCCAAGGGTCGCATCAACCCTGACAGCCTGATCGCATGGTGTCGGCGGCCGCGCCACGCGTCGCTCACTCATATGAGCACATTTAATGGGCTCCATTACTGAGGCATGGCCGCATGCTCGCCCTCAATGGTGAGGATTTACGCGAATCCCGAGGAAATCCTAAAGACGTCAGCATTGACCGCCGTTGGATCGGCGAGGCAGATGGTGGCAAACCAAAACTCTCAAAGTCCCAGGGAATGTTCTGCCGAGCGGCAGGGTTCGCCTCCAGGGTTCCCGAGAAGTTAAGCATTTTCGGCAGAGCGACTGTCAGATCACCAGGCTAATAGTCCAGTCAGTCGGACTTGAGACCTCCTTCGACTATATTTGAGGGGGAAGCACGTGATCTGGTGATAAGCATAGGGGGACCCGCATGGGTAAGGGTCAACGACACATGGAGGTTAAGGTCAGAGGGGTCAACCTACGGGTTTGGCCGATCGGAGAGGTCTCATGACCACCCGGCTAGGAGAAGTCTCATGGCCGCTCAAACAGGATCACGCCAGGGCTGGAGCGAAGACAGCTCGACCACGGGTCGAGCTTCCGACGCTCATAAGTTGCCAGTACAGAGAAACTGCCAAGCCGAGTGTCCTGTCCGCTCGACTGAATTACAGCTCAACCAAGGAGGCATTCTCGTTCGGTCCGTCCTACCTTTAGGCCCGAGCCCTATGGTGCCGAGCGGCTCTCCTGCTCGGCCCAAAATGGACAAGGCGCAGAAGGGGACAAAGGGAGCAGTGGAGGATATCCTTCTCAGGACGTGTGTCGTTGACAAACAACAAGGTTGACGGCTGGACCGGACAGAGAATCGTATGGTGGAAGTTTCCACTGTCACGTCAGAGATATGCCCGGACGATTGCGGCATGGCGCCAGACACACTTTTCTGATACGGCCATTCCAGGTATGCTTTGAGGTATGTGCATGCTTTGGGATATGTACACGCATCCTCCCCGGAGCCCTATATAAGGACCCCCAGGCTTCGATGGAGGTATGCATTCCATATCACTGTAGCTACAGTTTTCATTCTCGTCATTCTGCTTCGATCTCTTCCCGTCGGAGCTGACTTGAGCGTCGGAGGGCCGTCGCCGGGAACCCCTTACCGGCCCGGTTTTGTACTTGCACATTCTCGCCGGAGGTTCACAGCAGTCGGAGGTCTATACGTCATCAACGAGAGTGCCACGTCCCCAGCGTTCGTCGGCTCAGCACATGGACAAGATCATTACGTATACTTCCCTCTAAATGTAGCATAATGTTTACTAAATTTAGTATAATTCCTACAAATTGAACACTATCTACAATAGGACTATCAAAACTTGTTAGAGCCATGTGACAAAATTTAGGTACAAAAAAATCCAAAATCAAGTATACTTCCTTCTAAATTTAGCCCAATGTTTACAAAATATAGTATAATTCCTATCAAAGTGAGCACTATCTACAATAGGACTATCAAAACTTGTTAGAGCCATGTGACAAAATTTAGGTATAAAAAGTCCAATATTAGGTATACTTCCCTCTAAATGTTGCACAATGTTTACTAAATTTAGTATAATTCCTATCAAATTGAGCACTATCTACAATATGACTATTAAAACTTGTTAGAGCCATGTGACAAAATTTAGGTACAAAAAGTCCAAAATTAGATATACTTCCTTCTAAATCCAACTGAATGTTTACTAAATATAGTATAATTCCTATCAAAGTGAGCACTATCTATAATAGGACTATCAAAACTTGTTAGAGCTATGTGATAAAATTTAGATACAAAATGTCCAATATTAGGTATACTTCCTTTTAAATGCAGCACAACGTTTACTAAATTTAGTATAATTCCTATAAAATTGAGCACTATCTACAATAGGACTATCAAAACTTATTAGAGCCATGTGATAAAATTTAGCTACAAAAAGTCCAAAATCAGGTATACTTCCTTCCAAATCCAGCCCAAGGTTTACTAAATATAGTATAATTTCTATCAAAGTGAGCACTATCTACAATAGTATTAGAGTGTATACTAAAAGCCTAGTTTTTTGTAAACATTTATTTTGAAATAAAGAATCACATTGGTAAAATGTCTATATTTGTATGCTAAGTGTAGTTGTTCAATTAATTTATATTGTAGATAACATGGTGTGTGGTGTCACACACAGAAAATTATATTATCAATTCCTTATAAATTATAAACAGTAGCTCACGACTAAGATGGAAAGGAACAAACCATTGGAATAGTCGTAGTGGAATTTGGTATTAGTTTATCTTAACTATAAAATTATACTAGTACATTCTGAGTGTATTGAGCAGGATCATTTAAGGTAAGTTCTTTTTATACTGACTGAATAAAAGAATAAGACCTTTGTTATTATGGAAGTTTGTGCTCTTAATCCTGATATAATAACAAGCACATATATCTAGTATTTATTTCTTTGACTTATCAATGGGTGAGATTTAGTTCGATAAATCAAGAGGCCCGATAAGTTAGGAAATGATATTATTTATAGTGTGTGTTGTTGATTATAGAAGGAAACTATGTCCCAGTAATCTAGGTTGATAATGTTACCAAGAAGAGCTCATAAGGATTGTCATGTAAACCCTGCAAATGAACTTAGTCTGACATGATTATAAGGTTGAGTGGTACTACTCTTGGAGATAGATATTAATTAAGTGAGTTGTCAGTAACTCATTTAATTAGTGGACATTCGATATCTTAAACACAGGGAGATTAACACACTCATGATAAAGAGGAGCCCATATAGTAATATGGGATTGGTGTGGTGGTTCAATAATAACTCTTTAGTGGAATGAGATATTATTGATGAACTCGAGTTGGGTGTTCAGGGCGAACACGGGAAGTTCAAGTTCATCGGGAGACCAAAATCAATTCCTCCTCTCGGTTCCTGTCATAGCCTCTTATTTATACAATCTTATACCCACCCATACCCACCTTCTTGCCCACCTTAAGGTGGCCGGCCAAGCCTAGCTTGGAGCCCAAGCTAGGGTGGGCCAAACCAAGGTGAGTTGGTGGCCGACCCTAGCTTGAACCGAAGCTTAAATTGGTCGGCCACATTAAAATAAAAGGATTTTATTTTTAAAATCTTTTCTTATGTGGAAGCCATGACTTTAAAACCGAGTTTAAAATTTAAATCTTTCCTTTTATAGTTTTCTACAAAGATTAAGAGAAAGGTTTGATATCTTTCCTTATTTGTAGTTAAAAGGAAGATTTTAATTTTTGATAAAACTTTCCTTTTTTAACCATCTTCATGATTTTAAAAGAGAGTTTTAAAATTTAAATATTTTCTTTATAGTTTCTACAAAAGATTAAGAAAAGATTTGATATCTTTCCTTATTTGTAGATTGAAAGGAAGATTTTAATTTTAGAGAAAACTTTCCTTTTTGTAAATCATCGACATGTTTTAATAGAGAGATTTTAATTTATAAAAGTTTTCTTTTATAACCAATCATGAAGGGAATTTTTAAAAGAGAAATTTTATTTTAAAAATTTCTTGAAACAAATTAGGAAGTTTTAATTTTATGTTTAAAACTTTCCTTGTTTGGAGGAGATTGTAGGGGTCGGCCATTAGAAGTTTGATAAGAAAATTTTAATTAAAATTTTCTTCTTAAACATTGGCAAGGAGTATAAATTTTATTTATAAAACTTTCCTTATTTGCCATGACCAAGGAATATAAAAGAGAGGGTAGAGGTGCCTCACCTCATAATACATAATCTAGTATTCCCCTCTTCTATTCCTTGGTGGTGTGGTCGACCCTCTCATCCTTCATCTTCTCTTATTCTTCTTCCTTGGTGGCCGATGGCATCTCATCTCAAGGAGCTTGGTGGTGGCCGAATTTTGTTAGAGGAAGAAGGAGAGATAGGAGACTTTGTTTCTAGCATCCCTTGGAGCTTGGTGGTGGTGGCCGAACCTCATCTTCTCTTGGAGTTCTTGTGGTGGCTGAAACTTGCTTGGAGAAGAAGGAAGCTTGGGTGGATTCTCGTTTCGGTAGATCGTCGCCCAAACGACGTCCGAGATAAGAAGAGAAATACGACAGAAGATCGTGAGGTCTATAAGCTATAAAAGGTATAACTAGTTATTAGTTTCCGCATTATAACTAGTTCATCCTTTTATTTAGATCTTGAAATACCAAACACAAGAGGCTAATGAATCTAGGTAATCGAATTTATGTTTTTGATTTTGTGTTTCTTTTGTTTTTCAAATTTGTGATTTGATTATTCTTTTTGGTTAAACCTAGGGTTACTATAAGGAAATTAAATATTAAATTTCGTTGAAAGGCTTTGTCTAGGAAGTGGTGGATGCTCCCATACCCAAGAAGGCCTAATGCCTCGCCATGTTTAACCTGGAAGCCAATCTCTGAAATTAATATTTAATTGAATTTGTAACATGGGTGGATTTGGATCAATAATGTCAAGCATCGTTTGTGATCCAAGTCCAAACCACTAAGAACAGATAAGTTGAATTTGGAATCAATAATGTTAAGTTCCGTTTGTGATTCCAAATTTAATTTCTGAAGAACACAATAGGTTGTTAGGAATGATTCAGGACTTGTACAAAATTTTTATACAGGGGAACCGATACGATATTCCCAGTAGCAACCAACAATTGGTATCAGAGCTAGGGTTTGCCTCTGTGTTTGGTTTTTAGTTTAATTATGCACATGACATACATAATTTAGGCAAGATAATAGTAGGATGTGCTAACTCTGTGGTTACAGGCTTTAACTATTATGGCTTATAGATATTGTGTGTGATTGGACCCTTGGACATGTCAAGGGCATTTTATGTGTGTGTATGATTGTATGTATTAAATACAGCAGGAGCTATATTATTTTTAGGATTTTACATCTTTGTTTCGATCTAGATTACATGTACATTCCTTTGTGGAATATAGGATCGATATATGTAAAATTCTATTTTTGTCGCGGATTATATCCTTGAGAGGCATGGTACTATTTGTGGACCAGAGGCGCAGTGGAAAAAGAAGCAAGATAGATGCGACAACTAGACCCAATTGCGGTGGCTAAAGATGGCAGCAACTAGGGTTAGCAGCACACGGAGGACAGTAATGGAAGAAGCCATAATAGTTGAAAAATTAATTTCCATATTTATTGCTTTTATTTACTGTGATGTGTGTGATGTGTGCTTGCATGGTTAAAATTCCTCACCTTAAATAACTAAGTGGGAGAGGGATTAGTAAATAAATTCCACGGTCTCCATTACTGGTTTGTAAGTGATGCAACAAACTTACGTGTTGGCTCTGAGTGCCTCCCTCCACAACAGATGAGTTTGTTTGTGGATCACTAGATCAAACTTCCTTTATGGATGGTTATAGAAAATTAGTTAGGAGCATGTGATCTTCTCCAACTGAAGGGGCACAATCCTATTTAATGGACTAAGTATCAAGTAATGGTATACACTTAGGCACATTTAATAGTATCCTCCCTAACGGAGTTACTGTTATATTTGTGTAACCAAAAGATTACCAACTATTAATTTTATTTATCATAAAGTTAGGATGACAAGATGATAAAATTAATGGGCAAGACCCCCCTCTTACAAATGTTTGATTTTGTATATGTCCACACTAACGTGACATGTAAAATTCATGGTGTTTTGAGGTATTGGTAAATTTAAATAGTATTGTTTGAGGAATCAATATTATTTTAAATTTAGAGTCTTGACCAAAACTTATTTTGTGATTCTTAGGATGGCTTTCAACCCACTGGCTATTATATTGAAAGAAAACAAACTTACTGGTCCTAACTACATAGATTGGAAAAGAAACATGGACATTGTTCTAACTGCTGAAGGCTATAAGTTTGTACTGTTAGAGACCTGCCCTGATGCACCTAATAGCGATTCTAGTGAAGAGGAGATTGGTATCATAAGAAATGGGTAAAAGCATATGAGATGGTACGGTGTTACATTTTGACTTCAATGTCAAATGTGCTGCAACATTAGCATCAGGACTTACCAACTGCTTATGATATGATGAGCAATCTCAAAGAACTTTTCGGACACCAGAATCGGGCTGCTAGGCAAGAGGCAATGAAAAAATTAATGACAGTCACCATGTCAGAGGGGACACCCATAAGGGATCATATCCTAAATATGATGGTTTATTTGAACGAAATACAGATCCTTGGAGCTGAAATCGACGAGGAAACCCAGATCGATATTATTCTCCAAACGCTATCCAGAAGTTTTGAGCAGTTCCGCCTGAACTATAACATGAACAAAAGGGCTTATACGTTGGCGGAACTTCTGACAAAACTTCAGGCAATAGAAAGTATATTTCGTCATAGTTCTCAGATTCACTTTGCTGAAAATGTTTCTACTTCTAAGTCGAAAGGCAAGAAGAAGAAGAAATAGGTTGGCTCAGCAAAGAAGGTGAAAAGATCTCTAGGTACTGGACCTAAAGCTGGAGTGAAGAAGCTAAAGGGAAAGTACTTCATCTGCAAGCACTCGGGACATTGGAAGGTGGACTATCCTCGTAGGAATCAGGACAATAAAGGTATATCTTATTCTCTAGTAGTTGAAATATGCTTAGCAGTGTTATCTACCAGTACCTGGTGTGTAGATACATGAGTCACTGATCATGTCTGTAATACATTGCAGGGGTTCCAGGAAACCCGACGACTATTTGAGGGAGAGATAACCGTCTACATGGGCAATGCTACGAAAGTGGCGGCTGTTGCAGTGGGAGACGTCTACTTATCATTTGATAGGAATAGAAGTTTAGTTTTGAGAAATTATCTTTATGTACAAACTTTTAGAAAGAATTTAATTTCAGTTTCTAAATTATTTATGGATCTTTTGATGACAAAGTAGTTATCAAGAAGAATAGGGTTATTATCTATTCTGGTACATTAGTAGGCAATTTGTATACTTTAAATCTAATTTCTCCCACAAAGCAACAAATGGAAATTAATAACACATCTTCTAATTCTAATAAGAGAAAGGAACCTTCGGAAATGAACCAAACATATCTTTGACATCTAAGGCTTGGTCATATTAACTTGAGTAGGATTCAAAGGTTTATAGCCGATGGACTCTTGGGTTCATTAGTGTTGGAAAACTTTCCAACTTGTGAATCTTGCTTGGAAGGTAAAATGACCAAGATACCTTTTAAGGCCAAGGGGTATAGAGCCAAAGATATGTTAGAACTGGTTCATTCTAATTTGTGTGGTCCTATGTCTATCTAGGCAAAAGGTGGTTTCGAATATTTTGTATATTTTATAGATGACTATTCGAGATATGGGTACATTTACTTGATGCGCCACAAGTCTGAATGTTTTGATAAGTTCAAAGAGTACAAGGCTGATATGGAGAAACATCATGGTAAAAGTATCAAGACATTACGGTCTAATCATGGTGGTGAATATCTCTTTGGAGAGTTTAGGATAGGGATGGCAATGGGTCGGGTTCAGGTCGGATTATATATCCTCCGTCCCCATACCCATCGGGTATAGGATCTCCGATGGGTATACTCAGACCCATTAAATGATCGAATATCTTCTATAGTTATAATTTTTCTTCTTTCTTTCCAACTATTATCATTCAACAAAAATATATTAGAATTAACAACCTATTAATATATATATATATATATATATATATATATATATATATATATATATATATATATATATATATATATATATATATATATAATTTAAAAAAATAGATTAAACATCTATATAGTCTCCTCCTAATATCAACAAAAATAGTAAGTTGATTTTAGGAAAAGAAAATTTTCTTTAATATATGTATATATATTATTTAATGTGGTATTCGGGTCGGGTATCGGGTATTGATAGTCCCTCCATACCCTCCTCCATTCGGGTCGGATCTCGGATCCTTCATCGAGTTCGGGTGAAATTGTCATCCCTAGTTTAGGAATTACTTATCAGAGGTTGCGATACAATCCCAATTGTCTGCACCTGGTACACCCCAACAGAATGGTGTGGTAGAATGAAGGAATATGACTCTTATGGAAATGGTTAGATTAATGATGAGTTATTCAGAATTATCAAATTTATTTTGGGGATATGTTCTGGAAATAGCAGTGTACATTCTGAATATGGTACCTTCTAAATCAGTACCCTTTACTCCCATGGAATTGTGGAATGGGCGTAAACCTAGTCTGGGTTATATTCGGATATGGCGTAGTCCAGCACATGTGCTAAAGGGAGATACTGACAAGTTGGAATCACGTACAGAAGTTTGTCTATTTGTAGGATATCCTAAGGGAACGAAAGGTAGTTTATTTTACAATCCTAAAAATCAGAAGATCATTGTTAGCACCAATGCTCATTTTTTAGAGGAAGATTACGTAATGAACCATAAGCCCATGAGTGAAATTGTTCTAGAAGAAATGCGAGAGGACACGTCTACTTTAGTACCAATAGTGCAAGATGAAATATCATAAGAAACTGCAACACGTATCACAAATGATACACAACAATAGACAATGCCTCGTCGTAGTGGGAGGGTTGTTAGGCAACCTGAAAAATTCATGTTTTTGGGAGAGTCGTCGGATTTTCTCCCAGGTAAACATGAACCTGATCCCAGAACATATGATGAAGTACTCCAAGATATAGATGTAACATCTTGACAAAGAGTGATGAATTCTGAAATAGAATCTATGCATTCTAATAAGGTCTGGGAGGTTGTAGAACCACCAAATGGTGTAAAAACTGTTGGATGTAAGTGGATCTACAAAAGGAAAAGAGGGACAGATGGGAAGGTGAAAACCTTTAAAGCAAGGCTTGTTGCGAAAGGGTACACTCAGAAAGAGGGAATCAATTATGAGGAAACTTTTTCGCCGGTGGCCATGCTTAAGTCTATCCGGATACTCTTATCCATTGCCGCTCATATGGATTATGAGGTTTGGAAAATGGATGTCAAGACAGCTTTCCTTAATGGAAGTTTTGAAGAAAACATCCATATGAAGCAACCAGAGGAGTTCATTGAAAAAGGCAAATAGCATTTAGTGTGCAAGCTAAATTGGTCGATTTATGAACTAAAGCAAGCTTCAAGATCTTGGAACATCTGGTTTAATGAAGTAATCCAATCATATGGATTTATTCAGTGTCCAAATGAGTCTTGTGTATATAAAAAGTGTGATGGAAATGTGGTGGTATTCTTGTACTATACGTAGATGACATTTTGTTAGTTGAAAACAATATCAAAGTGTTGTCGGAAGTAAGGGTATGATTGTCCAAACAATTCGATATGAAGGACTTAGGAGAATGCGTACATACTCTTGGGATCAAAGTAATAAGGGATCACAAGAAAAGGATGTTGTGATTGTCCCAAGCTTCATATATCGATACAATCCTTGCTTGTTTTAGCATGCAAGACTCCAAGAAAGGTTTTCTACCTTTTAGGTATGAAGTAGCTTTATCTAAAGAGATGTCTCCGAAGACATCAAAGGAGATAGAGGAGATGAAGGCAGTTCCTTATGCTTCGGCTGTCGGAAGCCTAATGTATGCTATGTTGTGCACGAGACCGGATATCTGTTTTGTCGTGGGCATGGTTAGTATATATCAAAGTAACCCTGGACAAGGACATTGGACTGCTGTAATGCATATATTGAAGTACCTGAGAAGGACTAGAGATTATATGCTAGTTTACCAAGCAGATGATTTGCTCCCTGTGGGTTACACGGATTCTGACTTCCAATCATATAGGGGCAATAGTAAGTCTACATCAGGCTATGTGTTTACTTTAGGAGGTGGAGCCATTGCATGGAGGAGTGTTAAGTAGAAATGCGTTTCTGACTCAACCATGGAAGCTGAGTATGTGGCAGCCTCTGAGGCAGCCAAAGAAGCTATGTGGCTCAGGAACTTCCTAATGAACTTAGATGTGATTCCTGGTTTGCCCAAAATCATCATAATTTATTATGATAATAGTGGTGCAGTAGCAAACTCGAAGGAACCACGAGCCCATAAGGCGAGTAAACACATAGAGCGCAAGTACCACCTGATACAAGACATCGTAAAGTGAGGAGAAGTTGTTGTCGCCAAGATTGCATCAACAGATAACTTGGCAGATCCTTTCACTAAATCCCTTCCGGAGAAAGCTTTTGATCGGCATGTTGAAGGAATGGGAATCAGATGTATGGCAGCATTTATGACAGCATAGTCTTTTAGTATAAGTGGGAGATTGTTAGAGTGTATACTAAAAGACTAACTTTTTATAAACATTTATTTTGAAATAAAGAATCACATTGGTCAAATGTCTACATTTGTATGCTAAGTGTAGTTGTTCAATTAATTTATATTGTAGATAACACGGTGTGTGGTGTCACACATAGAAGATCATGTTATCAATTCCTTATAAATTATAAATAGTAGCTCACGACTAAGATGGAAAGGAACAAACCATTAGAATAGTCGTAATGGAATTTGGTATTAGTTTATCTTAACTATAAAATTACACTAGTACATTCTGAGTGTATTGAGCAGGACCATTTAAGGTAAGTTCTTTTTATGCTGACTGAATAAAAGAACAAGACCTTTGTTATTATGGAAGTTTGTGCTCTTAATCCTGATATAATAACAAGCACATATATCTAGTATTTATTTCTTTGACTTATCAATGGGTGAGATTTAGCTCGATAAATCAATAAGCCCGATAAGTTGGAAAATGATATTACTTATAGTGTGTGTTGTTGATTATAGAAGGAAACTGTGTCCTAGTAATCTAGGTTGAGAATGACCCCAAGAGGAGCTCATAAGGATTGTCATGTTAAACCCTGCAGGTGGACTTAGTCTGACATGACGATAAGGTTGAGTGGTACTACTCTTGGAGCTAGATATTAATTAAGTGAGTTGTCAGTAACTCATTTAATTAGTGGGCATTCGATATCTTAAACACAGGGAGATTAACACACTCATGATAAAGAGGAGCCCATATAGTAATATGGGATTAGTGCGGTAGTTCAATAATAACTCTTTAGTGGAATGAGATATTATTGATGAACTCGAGTTGGGTGTTCAGGGCGAACACGGGAAGCTCAAGTTCATCGGGAGACTAAAATCAATTCCTCCTCTCGGTTCCTATCGTAGCCTCTTATTTATAAAGTCTTATACCCACCCATACCCACCTTCTTGCCCACCTTAAGGTGGCCGGCCAAGCCTAGCTTAGAGCCCAAGCTAGGGCCGGCCAAACCAAGGTGAGTTGGTGGTCGGCCCTAGCTTGAACCCAAGCTTAAATTGGTCGGCCACATTAAAATAAAATGATTTTATTTTTAAAATCTTTTCTTATATGAAAGCCATGATTTTAAAAGAGAGTTTACAATTTAAATCTTTCCTTTTATAGTTTTCTACAAAAGATTAAGAGAAAGGTTTGATATCTTTCCTTATTTGTAGTTAAAAGGAATATTTTAATTTTTGATAAAACTTTTCTTTTTTAACCATCCTCATGATTTTAAAAGAGAGTTTTAAAATTTAAATCTTTCCTTTATAGTTTCTACAAAAGATTAAGAAAAGATTTGATATCTTTCCTTATTTGTAGATTGAAAGGAAGATTTTAATTTTAGAGAAAACTTTCCTTTTTGTAAATCATCCACATGTTTTAATAGAGAGATTTTAATTTATAAAAGTTTTCTTTTATAACCAACCATGAAGGGAATTTTTAAAAGAGAAATTTTATTTTAAAAATTTCCGGAAACAAATTAGGAAGTTTTAATTTTATGTTTAAAACTTTCCTTGTTTGGAGGAGATTGTAGGGGCCAGCCATTAGAAGTTTGATAAGGAAATTTTAATTAAATTTTTCTTCTTAAACATTGGCAAGGAATATAAGGAAATTTTATTTATAAAACTTTTCTTATTTGCCAAGACCAAGGAATATAAAAGAGAGGGTAGAGGTCACCTCATAACACATAATCTAGTATTCCCCTCTTCTATTCCTTGGTGGTGTGGTCGGCCCTCTCATCCTTCATCTTCTCCTATTCTTTTTCCTTGGTGGCCGATGGCATCTCATCTCAAGGAGTTTGGTGGTGGCCAGATTTTGTTAGAGGAAGAAGGAGAGATAGGAGATTTTGTTTCTAGCATCCCTTGGAGCTTGGTGGTGGTGGTTGAACCTCATCTTCGCTTGGAGTTCTTGTGGTGGCCGAAACTTGCTTGGACAAGAAGGAAGCTTGGGTGGATTCTCGTCTTCGTAGATCATCGCCCACGCGACGTCCGAGATAAGAAGAGGAATACGACAGAAGATCGTGAGGTCTATAAGCTATACAAGGTATAACTAGTTATTAGTTTCCGCATCATAACTAGTTTATCCTCTAATTTAGATCTTGAAATACCAAACACAAGAGGTTAATGAATTTAGGTAATCGAATTTATGTTTTCGATTTTATGTTTCTTTTGTTTTTCGAATTTGTGATTTGATTGTTCTTTTTAGTTAAACCTAGGGTTACTATAAGGAAATTAAATATTTGATTTCGTTGAAAGGCTTTGTCTAGGAAGTGGTGGATGCTCTCATACCCAAGAAGGCCTAGTGCCTCGCCATGTTTAACATGGAAGTCAATCTCTGAAATTAATATTTAATTGAATTTGTAACATGGGTGGATTTGGATCAATAATGTTAAGCATTGTTTGCGATGCATGTTCAAACCACTAAGAACAGATAACTTGAATTTGGAATCAATAATGTTAAGTTCCGTTTGTAATTCCAAATTTAATTTTTGAAGAACACAATAGGTTGTTAGGAATGGTTCTGGACTGGTACAAAATTTTTGTACAGGAGAACCGGTACGATATTCCCAGTAGCAACCAACAAATAGAACTATCAAAACTTGTTAGAGTCATGTGACAAAATTTAGGTACAAAAAGTCCAATATTTGGTATATTTCTCTCTAAATGTAGCCCAATGTTTACTAAATTTAGTATAATTCCTATCAAATTGAGCATTATCTACAATAGGACTATAAAAACTTGTTAGAGTCATGTGACAAAATTTAGGTACAAAAAGTCCAAAATCAGGTATACTTCCTTCTAAATCCAACCCAATGTTTACTAAATATAGTATAATTCCTATCAAATTGAGCATTATCTACAATAGGACTATTAAAACTTCTTAGAGCCATGTGATAAAATTTAGGTACAAAAAGTCCAAAATCAAGTATACTTCCTTCTAAATCTAGCCCAATATTTACTAAATATAGTATAATTCCTATCAAAGTGTGCACTATCTACAATAGGACTATCAAAACTTGTTAGAGCCATGTGACAAAATTTCGATACAAAAACTCGAAAATCAGGTATACTTCCTTCTAAATCCAGCCCAATGTTTACTAAATATAATATAATTCCTATCAAAGTGTGCACTATCTACAATAGGACTATCAAAACTTGTTAGAACCATGTGACAAAATTTAGATACAAAAAGTCCAATATTAGGTATACTTCCCTCTAAATGTAGCACAATATTTACTAAATTTAGTATAATTTCTATCAAATATCAAATTGAGCACTATCTACAATAGGACTATTAAAACTTGTTAGAGCTATGTGACAAAATTTAGATACAAAAAGTCCAAAATCATGTATACTTCCTTTTAAATCCACCACAATGTTTACTAAATATAGTATAATTACTATCAAAGTGAGCACTATCTATAATAGGACTATCAAAATTTGTTAGAGCCATGTGACAAAATTTAGGTACAAAAGGTCCAAAATTAGGTATACTTCCTTCTAAATCCAGCCCATTGTTTACTAAATATAGTATAATTCCTATCAAATTGAGCACTATCTACAATAGGACTCTCAAAACTTGTTAGAACCATGTGACAAAATTTATGTACAAAAATTCCAAAATCAGGTATACTTCCTTCTAAATCCAGCCCAATGTTTACTAAATATAATATAATTCCTATCAAATTGAGTACTATCTACAATAGGACTATCAAAACTTGTTAGAGCCATGTGATAATTTAGGTACAAAAAGTCCAAAATTAGGTATACTTTCTTCTAAATCTAGCCCAGTGTTTACTAAATATAGTATAATTCCTATCAAATTGAGCACTATTTACAATAGGACTATCAAAACTTGTTAGAGCCATGTGAAAAAATTTAGGTAAAAAAGTCTAAAATCAAGTATACTATTAGGGTCAATTTGTAGCTAGAGTGGGGGAGGGGGGTGAATAGCTCATCGCGCTTCGGTGATGTGCTTCTTCGATGATGTGCAGCAGAATAAGGAACAAGAGAACACACTCACAACACTAACAAGTAGATTTACTTGGTATCCACCTCAAGAAGAGGTGACTAATCTAAGGATCAACACACGACGCTCCCTCCACTAATAAAAACACTCTTTCTCAGTAACTACCGGAGGTGGAGAAACCTCTTCCAACACTCACACATACAACAACTCAATACAAGAAGAAAGATATAATGAATACAAATGAAAAACCCTTTCTTCTTGCTTACTTGTCGCTTGTTGTTGCCTCTTGAACCTTGGAAGTGCACCAACACTTGTCTCCAAGAGCCTTCAAGAGTTGGCTATGAGCAGTGGAGAAATCGCGTGAAGAATCGGGAAGAATCGCGCGTGAAAGCTGCTAAGAAAAATGCTCGTAATGGCTATATATTGTGCGCTCCTATGGCTCCCAATCGATTAGGCTTCGTCCTAATTGATTGCCACATCACATCCCAACCATCGCAGTTGTCCATTGCCTACATCCTGTGCAACGATCGAATTCCAATCGATCGGTTGATCGATTGGGGAGGCTTGAATCGATCGGTCGATCGATTCAGAGTGCCTCTGTGCTCTCTAGACGAAGGCTTGAATCGATCGACCGATCAATTTAAGCTTCCTCGCGATCGCGCAAGAAAACCATATGTCAATTGATTGGTTGATCAATTAGCGGTGCCCAATCGATCGACTGATCGATTGGGAATGCTTTTGTGCGCGCGATATAAGCTCCCAATCAATCGGTCGATCGATTGGGCTGCTGTTTATTGCAGCACTCTCCCAATCGATCGATTGATCAATTGGGCTTCGGTTCAATCGATCAACTGATCGATTGATACCCCTTGACTTGCCTAACTCAAGTCCAAGGTTCCGCAATTCCAATATCCGATCAACCATGACCTGTTGGAACTCCTCATGCCTAGTATTCGATCAACCTTGACCTGCTGGGACTTCTTCACTAAGTGCCCGATCAACCCTTTAACCCACTTGAACTTTTCTCCTCATGCTGAGTGTTTGATCAACCTTGACCCACTTAGACTTTCCGTCTCGTGTCAAGTGTCCGGTCCTCCATGTCCCGCTTGGACTTCCACCAGATGTCCGGTCACCTTTGACCTATCTGGATTTTCTCGTGTCAAGTATCTGGTCAATCCTTTGACCTACTTGGCCTTCCCAACACCAGGTGTCCGGTCAACCTTAACCCACCTGGATCTCTACGTGTCTGGCTTCACTCACCAGGTCTTTCCTTCTGCCTAGCTTCACTCACTAGGGATTTCTATCTACCTAGCTTCACTCACTAGGACTTTCACCTAGGTTCACTCACTAGGGTTTTCACCTGGCTTTACTCACCAGGATTTTCCCACTGCCCGGCTTCACTCACCAGGACTTTCACCTGCCTAGCTTTACTTACTAGGTCTTTCACCTGGCTTCACTCACCAGAATTTTCCCTTGCCTAACCACCAGTTAGGACATTCCCAGTCAAGTATCCGGTCAACCTTGACCTACTTGACTCTTCTTCACATCTAACTGGTTAGTTCTTGACCAGAGGAGAATTGTACCAACAATCACCCCAATTAGACGATTGCATCTGTAATCTCCATGTATTGTCAAACATTGAAACCTAAACTTCAATGTTGGTGCAACCTTAGGTCAAGGTTGACTTGGTTGAACTGACTCGAGTTGGTCAAGGGTGACCTGACTCGAGTTGTATTTTGATGTTTGACAATGTTTCACGAGAGTAGAAAAGTTGTATTCTGATGTGTTGACAAGAATATGAACTTGGGAGATTGTTGGTGCAACCGTAGGTCAAGGTTGACCTGGTTGACCTGAAAAGTCCAAGCAGGGAGCTTGGCACTGGAAAAGTCCAAGTATGGAGACTTGGCACTGGAAAAGTCCAAGCAGGGAGCTTGGCACGCGAAAAGTCCAAGTATGGAGACTTGGCACTGGAAAAGTCCAAGCAGGGAGCTTGGCACGAGGGAAAGTCCAAGCAGGGAGCTTGGCACGCGAAAAGTCCAAGTATGAAGACTTGGCACTGGAAAAGTCCAAGCAGGGAGCTTGGCACGAGGGAAAGTCCTAACTGGGATGTTAGGCAGTTGGAAAGTCCTGGTGAGTGAAGCCAGGCAATGGGAAAGTCCTAACTGGGATGTTAGGCAATTGGAAAGCCCTGGTGAGTGAAGCCAGACAGTGGGAAAGTCCTAACTGGGATGTTAGGCAGTGTGGAAAGTCCTGGTAAGTGAAGTCAGGCAGTGGAAAAGTCCTAACTAGGATGTTAGGCAGTTGGAGAGTCCTGGTGAGTGAAACCAGGCAAGGAAAAATCCAGATGGATCAAGGGTGATCGGACATCTGGTGTTGAGAAGGTCAAGTAGGTCAAGGGAGTGACCGGATACTTGACACGAAGAGAAAAGTCCAAGTGGGTCAAAGGGATTGACCGGACACTTGGTAGGGAGTCTTAGCAGGTCAAGAGAGTGACCAGATGCTAAGCATGAGATACCAATAGGTCAAGGTTGACCGGATATTGGGTTGGAAGACTTGGAACTTGGTTTGGGCAAAACCCAAGCTCTGGATCGATCAGTGGATCGATCCAGCGATACGCTGGGTATCTGATCGGTCTGGTGACCGATCAGATAACGATCAGTGGCTTACTGAGGTTCTTCTGATCGGTCTGCAGACCGATCAGAAAGCGAACAGAAGGCAAAGAGAAAAGGAGGGGATCGGTCTGTGGACCGATCCACATGCACCCTGATCGGTCCACAGACCGATCAGGAGACGATCAGAGAACTTGGGCGAGTTCTCTGTGAAGAGTGCTGATCGGTCTGGGGACCGATCAGCACAGGTCCTGATCGGTCCCCAAGACCGATCAGAGAGGATCTGGACCGATCAGGCTTCAGCCTGATCGGTCCACGCACTAGCCGTTGCGTAGCAACGGCTAGTTCTCTGCTCTTCTTCTTCGCAGGTATAAAAGAGGGCTACAGGACTTCGGTGAGATGCTTTTCTTTAGCTACTTCTTCTTCCTTCTGGAAGTTCTCTCCTGCCTGAAGCTTCTGCTTTGTTGAGCTCGTTGGGTGCTAAAGCTTCGCGTGAGCTTCTTCCTGTTGCTGGTTTTCTAGCTAGGCTTGGATCCGAGAAGCTGCTGCTTCACCAGGGTTCCTGCTGACTTCAAGAAGGCAAGCAAGTGTTGTTTACATTTCTGTTCTTGTTTTCTTGTTCCTATTTGTACTCCTATTGCTGTTGCAAAGATTGTGGTGAGGTTTCTCCACCCACAAGGAGTATCTATTAGCCGGGTTTCCGGGGACTCATCCACCGACGGATTGGTAGGCTTCGTCCACCTTACGGACACGCCGAGGAGTAGGAGTTCATCTCCGAACCTCGTTATATGGTTTGTCTTTCTTCTCCTGTTTTCTTTCTACATTGTATTTCCGCTGCACTAACCTAATCGTAGGAAGAAACGAGAAAGATTGGGGTCGGCTATTCACACCCCCCTCTCTAGCCGTACGAAGGATCCTAACAAGTGGTATCAGAGCGAGGCCGCTCTTCGACGGATCAACACCCATGGGAGCAAAGCTAGAGAATGGATCTCTATGGAGAAGACGTCATCATTCCACCCTTCTACGAATGCGGCGACTTCGCGTATTGGAAGGTAAGGATGAAGTACTTTCTTATGACTAACATAATGAATTGGTTTTGTGTACAAGAAGGCTTTTCTCCTCCGGTGGATAGGGAAGGAAAACCTCTTGAGAAGAAGGAGTGGACCGGAGAACAAATTCACAAATCCGAAATCAACGAAGAGGTAACGAAAACAATTGAATTTTCATTACCTACTAATATTTTGTGTAAGATAGGTAAATACAACAATGCCAAGGAGTTGTGGGATAACTTGGCCAAGTACCATGAGGAGAGCTCCACTTCAAGCCATGAAGAGGAGCCTAGTGAGTCAAGTAGCTCACATCATGGAGGGAGTGAATTGGGAGTTGAGGGCTACTCAACATCCAAGGAAGAAGAGGAGGAGAGTTCCTCTTGCTCAAGTTCGGAGCAAGAAGAAGAAGTTTCCACCTCCGGAAGGGTTGAAGAAGAAAGCTCATCTCCATCCACAACCCTAGGTAACTCAAACACTGTGATTTTAAGCAAATTACACATAATGTGTTTTGAGTGTAGGGAACATGGACATTACAAGAGTAAGTGTCCAAAGAGGGTAAGAAAGACTCCACCGGCGCCAAAGGTCAAGGAAGCCGGAGTCCCGAAACGCAAGGGCAAGGAGCACATTGTGTGCTTCCATTGCAAGCAAAGGGGACACTATAGGAGTCAATGTCCAAGGGGGAGGCAACCTCACAAGGACAAAAGGCCAAACACATGTAAAGGGGGAGCTAAGGCAAACCCTAAGGTAACCTCTAAGGTTCATTTTTGCAATTCTAATAAAATGCATGCTAGGAATTTTATTGCACTTGTCGATAATAACAAGCATGATAACCTTAGGAATCAATACATGTGCTTAGGAGCTAAACATGTGAATCTAGATAAGGATAATTCTAGAAAGGCTAACCCTAGGATCAACCCATCTAAGGCTATGGATAACCTAGGTAGGAATCCTAAATCAACTAGACATATGCCTAGGAATACCTCAAGGAAGAGTGATAAATCAAAAATTGAGGTATTAGAGAAGGAGAATCAAGTCTTGAAGTCAAGACTTGATACTTTGGAAAAGACTCTTAAGAACATGGAGAAGTCATCTCTAGGGTTTAAGAGTCAAAAACCCAAGTCCAAGGACAAGAAAGGTTTGGGTTACAAACCTAAGTCCCAAATGGTCAAGCCCACTTATCATAATGTTCCATTCGATTATGGAACAAAACCTAGGGCTAGGAAGACCACCACCAAGGTCACAAGGGGAGTCACCCCTAGAGTTGATCTTGATGAGTCCCAAATGACCAAGGCTTTAAAGCCTAAGAGGGTCATTAGGAGGGTTGCTAGGGAAGTTATCCCTAGTGAATATTTAGTGAACCCAATGAGCTCGAATAGGTATTGGGTTCCTAGGAGCATCTTCTCTACCCCATAGATGGGTTAGAGAGTGTCAACTCCGATTAGAAGGGTAGTTAACCCAACTTTGAGGAAATTGACACTCAAGGAGCATTTTCAAGGTTTTGAGAACTTTTGAAAATGAAATGGAATTATCATTTACTCCTTTGAAGAGTTAAATGTGCCTAAAGATTGGAAATTTCATTTTTAATCTCAATTGGCACAATTTGGGAAAATCTAGAGAACTCTCGAGGAAAAATGAAACATGCCAAGTCTTGAGGATAAATTTGATCTTTAAGTGGCATGAATTAATCTAGAGTTCAAGAAGTGTCAAAATTAGGATTTTGGCATTTTAGGGCAATCAAGGGTTAAATTTTAGGTTAGCTAAGGCTAAGGATACTTAGATAGGGAATTTAGGTATTTTATTTGTGCTAACTAGCCATGATTGGTTGCCATATGCCATGCCATGACATCATATTTATTTTATTATCATTTGAAATGTCATGATAATGCTTAGGCTAGTTTATATGTCATGCTTTATTTAAGTTTTCAAACTTTATGCCATGACATCATGACATTGGCACATGTTTTTACTTATGATATCATTATATGCCATGTCATCATCTCTTGCATTATAATCAATGAAATTGATTTGAGGACAAACATATAATTTGATATTGAGATCAAATTGGTGTTTAGAAAATGCATGAGAACTTAGCCTAAGTTGACCTTAACCCATATCTCACATCAAATTGACTTGAATGTGGTTTGATACACCTTAGATGTGTGTGAGATATTAGGATCATGAGTTAGGATCAAGGTGCATTGTCCTTGTACCTAGATGACCCTAATTCAAGAAATTAAGGATCATAGGGAAAGCTTGTGTACAAGTCATGTACATCTAGCCCTAAGATTATGGTCCTAAATTCAAATGGTTTTAAAAGCATTTTAAAATTGTTTTGAAAAACCTTGATGAAGCTTTCCTAGTGATAGCATTCATCATTGAACATTGTGATACAAAGTTGAGTTAAACTTGAACTATTTCAAAGTTTTTGAACTTTGTATCAAGATTGAAAAATGGAAGTTATTTTCATAGAAAACTATTTTTCCATGATAGTATATGTTATGAGGAATGTATCCTCAAAATTTCATAATTTTTTGAATTTTCTGGAATTTTCTAGGAGTTTCTGAATTTCGGGAAGGAAATTTCAGAAATCTGCCTATCAGAGTCTGGATCGGTCTGGGGACCGATCCAGGTAAGTCCTGATCGGTCTGTGGACCGATCCAGTGAAGCATGGATCGGTCTGCAGACCGATCCAGTGAGATCCAGAAAGTGTGGATCGGTCTGGGGACCGATTAGGGGGACCGATCCATGGGGTTTCGATCGGTCTGCGGATCGATCAGAGCGTGCCAGTTTCGATTTTCAGTTGTTGTCTGAAATTTCAGTTATGGAAATGGTGTTTTTGGATTTCTAAAGGTTTGGAACTCACAAAGACATTGTTGGTGCAATGGTCAAGGGGGAGTTGACCTTTAGGGGGAGTTTTACCTAATTGTCAAGGGGGAGTTGACTTTTAGGGGGAGTTTTTACTCCTTAAGACTTTCGAGGATTAGTGATATGGGATTATCACTAAGTTGATTGTTGAGTTTAGTATCAAGGGGGAGATTAAGAGTTTCAATGAAAGGTATGGGACCTTCATTAGGAAGAAACTCTTGACCTTGATACCCTCCTTTTTCTTTTTGATGTGTGTCAAAAAGGGGAGAGTGTTCATTGGAGAATTATTGGAGAACCCAAGTTAGGTTATCGGGTTAACCTAAGCTAGGGGAAGAATGTCAAGGAATGTTCAAGGAAGAACATTGGAATTTCTTTTTGATGTGTGTCAAAAAGGGGAGAGTGTTCATTGGAGAATTATTGGAGAACCCAAGTTAGGTTATCGGGTTAACCTAAGCTAGGGGAAGAATGTCAAGGAATGTTCAAGGAAGAACATTGGAATTTTTTTTGATGTGTGTCAAAAAGGGGGAGAATTATTGGAGAACCCAAGTTAGGTTATCGGGTTAACCTAAGGAGAGAATGTCCAGAGAATGTTCAAGGAAAGAACATTGGACATTGGGAGATGGTTGGAAAACCTAAGTTAGGTTATCGGGTTAACCTAACTTGATTTTGGATTTTGTCAAACATCAAAAAGGGGGAGATTGTTGGTGCAACCTTAGGTCAAGGTTGACTTGGTTGAACTGACTCGAGTTGGTCAAGGGTGACCTGACTCGAGTTGTATTTTGATGTTTGACAATGTTTGACGAGAGTAGAAAAGTTGTATTCTGATGTGTTGACAAGAATACGAACTTGGGAGATTGTTGGTGCAACCGTAGGTCAAGGTTGACCTGGTTGACCTGAAAAGTCCAAGCAGGGAGCTTGGCACTGGAAAAGTCCAAGTATGGAGACTTGGCACTGGAAAAGTCCAAGTATGGAGACTTGGCACTGGAAAAGTCCAAGCAGGGAGCTTGGCACGCGAAAAGTCCAAGTATGGAGACTTGGCACTGGAAAAGTCCAAGTATAGAGACTTGGCACTGGAAAAGTCCAAGCAGGGAGCTTGGCACGAGGGAAAGTCCTAACTGGGATGTTAGGCAGTTGGAAAGTCCTGGTGAGTGAAGCCAGGCAATGGGAAAGTCCTAACTGGGATGTTAGGCAGTTGGAAAACCCTGGTGAGTGAAGCCAGACAGTGGCAAAGTCCTAACTGGGATGTTAGGCAGTGTGGAAAGTCCTGGTAAGTGAAGCCAGGCAGTGGGAAAGTCCTAACTAGGATGTTAGGCAGTTGGAGAGTCCTGGTGAGTGAAACCAGGCAAGGAAAAATCCAGATGGATCAAGGGTGATCGGACATCTGGTGTTGAGAAGGTCAAGTAGGTCAAGGGAGTGACCGGATACTTGACACGAAGAGAAAAGTCCAAGTAGGTCAAAGGGATTGACCGGACACTTGGTAGGGAGTCTTAGCAGGTCAAGAGAGTGACCAGATGCTAAGCATGAGATACCAATAGGTCAAGGTTGACCGGATATTGGGTTGGAAGACTTGGAACTTGGTTTGGGCAAAACCCAAGTTCTGGATCGATCAGTGGATCGATCCAGCGATACGCTGGGTATCTGATCGGTCTGGTGACCGATCAGATAACGATCAGTGGCTTACTGAGGTTCTTCTGATCGGTCTGCAGACCGATCAGAAAGCGAACAGAAGGCAAAGAGAAAAGGAGGGGATCGGTCTGTGGACCGATCTGATCGGTCCACGGACCGATCAGGAGACGATCGGAGAACTTGGGCGAGTTCTCTGTGAAGAGTGCTGATCGGTCCGGGGACCGATCAGCACAGGTCCTGATCGGTCCCCAAGACCGATCAGGCTTCAGCCTGATCGGTCCACGCACTAGCCGTTGCTACGCAACGGCTAGTTCTCTGCTCTTCTTCTTCGCAGGTATAAAAGAGGGCTACAGGACTTCGGTGAAGGCTCTATCTTTTTAGCTACTTCTTCTTCCTTCTGTAAGTTCTCTCCTGCCTGAAGCTTCTGCTTCTTCTTCCTCCTGAGCTTTGTTGAGCTCGTTGGGTGCTAAAGCTTCGCGTGAGCTTCTTCCTGTTGCTGGTTTTCTAGCTAGGCTTGGATCCGAGAAGCTGCTGCTTCACCAGGGTTCCTGCTGACTTCAAGAAGGCAAGCAAGTGTTGTTTACATTTCTGTTCTTATTTTCTTGTTCCTATTTGTACTCCTATTGCTGTTGCAAAGATTGTGGTGAGGTTTCTCCACCCACAAGGAGTATCTATTAGCCGGGTTTCCGGGGACTCATCCACCGATGGATTGGTAGGCTTCGTCCACCTTACGGACACGCCGAGGAGTAGAAGTTCATCTCCGAACCTCGTTATATGGTTTGTCTTTCTTCTCCTGTTTTCTTTCTACGTTGTATTTCCGCTGCACTAACCTAATTGTAGGAAGAAACGAGAAAGATTGGGGTCGGCTATTCACACCCCCCTCTCTAGCCGTACGAAGGATCCTAACATTCAAGACTCAAGCTTGAGCCAACTCAAGCTTAGTCAACCCGGTTAACATTGATCCAGGGGATATTGCACCAACATATACTTCATTCTAAATCCAGCCCAATGTTTACTAAATCTAGTATAATTTTTATCAAATTGAGTACTATCTACAGTAACACTATCAAAACTTGTTAGAGCAATGTGACAGAATTTAGCTACAAAAAGTCCAAAATCAGGTATACTTCCTTCTAAATCCAGCCCAATGTTTACTAAATCTAGTATAATTCCTATCAAATTGAGCACTATCTACAATAGGACTATCAAAACTTGTTAGAGCCATGTGATAAAATTTAGGTACAAAAAGTCCAAAATCAGGTATACTTCCTTCTAAATCTAGCCCAATGTTTACTAAATCTAGTAAAATTCCTATCAAATTTAGCACTATCTACAATAAGACTATCAATATGAGAGTCCATAAGTATTGAAAGATAATAATGTATGGGATATTCACATGATGTGATATACACTCATAACCAAATTTTAGAAGAGGTTAATGCTTGTGAGTTATTTTGACCATATCACCTTATGTACATACTTGATCATCTAATATAGATTCAACTTATTTCTTGTATAAATTCATGTATAAATCCACTTTATTAGTATAAGGTACATATAAATCCATAAAATATCCACATGATGGATGAACCAATATGAGAGTCAATATTAACATAAATAGAAGAGGAAAATGTATGTGATATTCACATGATGTGATATATACCCATAACCAAATTTTAGAAGAGGTTAATGTTTGTGAATTATTTTGGTCATATCACCTTGTGTACACACTTGATCATGTATGTACACAATTTTAGTATAATTTATAAAGGGTCAATTACAATTGGACACAATATTAATTAGGGTGTTGTAGAACCTACTACTTCACATTTAGTGTGGTCAATAGCATCGATGATTATTTTCATCGGTAGGGCAAAAGTCATATTAACATAAATAGAAGAGGAAAGTGTATAGGATATTCACATGATGTGATATACACTCATAACTAAATTCTAGAAGAGATTAATGACACTATTGCTCCACTTTATTAGGTACAAATTTTTCAAAATTAAGTATAATTGTATGTTAATTTGGTATAATTAAATGTACAAATTTATGTGTCATTGATCATATAAATGTAGTTTAATTAGGTACAAAAAGTCCAAAAGGAGGTATATTCCACATTAATTCAGCACAATTTAAACTAAATCAAGTATATTTTCTATCCAAATGAGTACTATCTACAATAGGTTGATCAATCATCAATATATACAAATTAGATACAGTTAATTAGGTAAAAATTATCTTAAATAAAATATAAATGTAGTTTAATTGAGTATAAATATAATTTTAATTGAGTATAATTATACAAGATTTGAGTATCCAAGTACAAAGCCCCCTTATCTGAAATATGTCCCTACCAAGCTGTTAAAACAAAATATTTAACAGTTGTTGTGTACGTGATCCTCACGTGGGTGGGTAAAAAATCTTAAAAGCCAAAGCAGAGGCTGTAAAACCCTACCAAACGCTAATCTCTCATCTCCCACCCAACTCCCTAAAATCGATCCTCTCCCTCCCAACTCGCTCTCTTAAACTTCGATCTGTATCCTAAAAATGGTGATGACGGCAACAGAGGCAGTGACAGCAAGATAGGTGGCGACGAAAAGAAAGATTTGAGTGCTAAAATGGTGAGCCCTAAGATTTTATTTCAACATACTGTTTTAGAAGGGATTTATGATTGAAATATTTGTTTATTGTAAATATAGGGGAAAATATATGTTGTTTTTGTTGGAAGGAACCCCAGTGCTTATGATAGTTGGGAAAAAAACTCATGCTCAAGTTAACAAATATAGTAGTGCATTGCACAAATCGTATCTGAGTAAAGAGGAAGCATTGACAGCTTTTAATTCATACAAGGAGAGACAATGTGCTTCCTTCACCCCTACTTCCAAAAGATGTTCGAGCTCAACTTCAGCATCAACTTCAACTGCCTCTTCAAGTTCTAGTCAAATAAAGAAGCAAATTGAAGAACTATCTAAGTTAATCAATATTCAGCTAGAGTTAGCTGATGAGTACTGTAAAAATGCATCTAAGATCGTTAACATGTATGAATAGTTAATAAACAAATTGGATTCTCTGCATGTTAGTGATTAATTAATAGATTTGTTTAAGTCAGATGAATGTATCTCTTATAAAAAACACTTGGCTGAATGTACCCGTAACTGTTTTTTGGATGAACTTGTTTCTTGATCCTTTCTTGCTTGTAGGAGCTGAATATGACCATCTCATTTACTTATGGAGATTTTGTCATACTTAGTAAGCTTATTTAAAATTCATTATAAAAAAAATCAAGTACAATTGACTCTAATTTAGGTATATATATATATATATATATATATATACACACACACACACACACACACACACACAATATAAGTATAATTTGCAAACTATCGAGTACATTTGGACGAAGGTTTGACACTCTTATGCCACCCTACTAAAAATACTACTTGATTTGGTATATATAATATATCCAAATTTAAGTTGATTGAGAGATTGTGCATTGTATACCATACATTCCTAGATATTTATTGAGGGAACATCATTACATATCATATATCAATCCAATTTGTTAATACCAAACATGCCTACGGTAATGCATGGGGATTTAAAAGTAATTTACCTCCTATGGTACCATATTTCAGTTAATTGGTTGATCCTGTCCGAACGCTGAATCGATAGATGCTGGGCACGTGGCGCTCTCCGAACCAATGACGTGGATCTCTGACCGGCCGTATGGAGCTCCGGTGAACCTGCAAAGAAGTCGGGCCGGGAAGGGGTTCCCGACGACGACCCTCCGACGCTCAAGTCAAGCAAGAGGAAAATACAGAGGTGGCTTCGAATCTCAGAGAATGCCTACCTATGGTGAAGTATGAGGACCCGTATATAGAGCTGTGAGGAGGCTTATGCACACATACCGAGGCATACACGTGTCCTCTTACCATACCTCAGTATGGGCTTGCCAGAGGAGCTTGCCTAACACCATACTGCTACAGTCCGAGCACCTCTCTGATGGGACAGTAGAACCTTCCGTCATAGGACTCTATGCATGGCTTGGTCTTCGAACATGCTTGTTGTCAGAAGATGTTCCTCGATGTCCCCTTGTCCTTTTGTCCCTTCTCTCCACGCGTCGAGCATCCAGCCGCTCGGCAGTCCCATCACGTCCGACCGGACACAAGTACTGGTACGCTCGGGAGATTCCCGGTCATGTGCTCGGCTGAGACCGTTCATGGCCTTGCTGCTTTCGGCCTCGGCCGAGAGGGCCGCCCACTCGGCCCGGCGACCTTGTTCACCATGAGCGTCGGAAACCTGACTCCCCACCGGGTTGTCTTTGATTCTGTTCTGACCCGTTCGGCCGGTTGACCCGATCCTCACCCGATCGGCCGACTTAGACTTTTGACCTCGACGTGTCATTGACTTCCCTCAAAGGGGTCCCCCGTTCTTACCGCCGGATCATTGGTCATTATCATCATATACCTAATTTCTCAATATTTGTACTCATCTTTGCATATCATATACCCATTTTATTAGCATTTATACTCAAGTTTCTATCGAAATTGGACATGATCATTTATAATCCCAGCACTTGAACCAAAGTATACAAAATAACATATATCAAATATCAAAATACAAACACATTTTATTCATGTTCCTAACATTGTCCACAAATATAACAGTAATTATTACATGATACAAAGTCAACATAAACCACAAACACAACTCATACATGTTTATATATAAAAAACATTATAGATTATAGTATAGGTACTACATAAACAGACAAACTAAGTCTTGCACAAGATTTTCAAAAACAGAACCATCATACAATGCGTAAATCACCAATGCTACTACTCGATGCAGGCCTTATAGCATGTGAGACCATGCTTGATTCCCCTTCTAGCAATCTCTTTTTCTTGCATAAGTGTAAAAAAAAAGTGTTAGTTGGGATACCCACAAATAAACTAAGTGTCATATATTTACTAAATATTTACTAACAAATGACAAATCAAACACTTAAACACCATTTTAATGAAACAATATTTAGTTTGTAGCTTCTTTGCAGTTGCGTCTGTTGTGGCCTTTCTGATGACAACGACTACACTTTGACACACGTGTTTCAACTTGGGATAGTATCCTCTTAGTCCTCCTACGACCTGGCTAACTGCGCACATCAGGTGCATTTATTACATTTCCTTCATCAAGATTTGACTCGTTAATGTCAAAAGTTGGGATTAGATTAATAATTTCTTTGTATGCTTGATGATACATTCTAGTATTGAAATACTTGTCACAAAAATTATACAACAACGATGACCTCGACTCAATAGCAGCACAAGTGTGCTTGCATGGAAGCTTATTGATATGCCAAACTTTGCATGAATAATTCTTATCCATTAAATCAATAGCAAAGGATTTTTCACCATCAACTACCTCAAACTTCCAATTACATGACCAATGTACTCTCAAATTTCAGGATTCAAGATATACTCTAGCAATAGACTTCTCCTTTCTCAAACTTAATTCCTTAACCATTGCCAATGTTGATTCATATCGTCGGTGTATTATGTTCATGATCTGCATGCGTATGTGGTCCACCATAGCCAAATAGGGAGATAATGAGCTGGTTTAACCCAATTATTCCAACACTCGGCTATGTTATCATTCATAACACCCCATCTATCATCAAGAAACAAAGAATTTGTCCAACTTTGAGGATGAGATTGTACAATAAACCCTCTGGCAAGTGGCATGAAGTAGATGATATTGTTTATATGTTGTTCATGCTCTTGCAAAGATGGAGCATACGCAACTTTCTTGAATACGGAAGACCAATGCTTTTTGTTATGTTTTGGATAACTTCGCAACACCTAGAATGAGGCAAACAAATTATTTCATATTCAAAACATGTATTTGGACAAAAGTAAGTAATTAATTATTTACCTGCTTCACAAAATTATCCACTAAATGCCTTAAATAATAGGAATGGTGACTACCCATAAATAATTGCTCAACTTCCTTCATAATCCCAGGATATCTGTCCGAGAAAAAAGTGAACTCATTGAGCGAAATGCTTTGACATGAAATTAGGGCACTTCTCAAATGACAACAAAACCATTTCCAATTAGCATCATTCTCCGCATCCACTACAGAATAACCAATTTTGAAAAGATCATCGTTGACATCCTTTGATGCAGCAATTAGGATACAACCTTTATACTTATTCTTTATATGAGTCTCATCCAAAAAAAATCAACGACGTACAACCAGTAAGAAAACCAACTACACATGCATGGAAACAAATGAATAACCATTTGAATTCAGATGTTACGGGATCAATCTCGCACTCAGCAACACTGCTAGGATTTGTTTCTCGAATAACATGACAATACCATCTTAGCCTATCGTAGCATTCCTTCTCTGTGCCATGAATGTCATGCATTGCTAATTCCTTGCCTTTCCACACTTTTTGGTAGTCTAACTCTACCCCATAATCTCTTTGCAAATCTTTCTTAATTGTACAAGGGCGATAAGAGGGTTCTTCTCTCAATTTTTCTTTCACCACATTAGCAATCCAAGTTGCATCGGCTTTAGGATGCCCTCTACTACGCAGATTGCTCTCACCACATGTATGTCGCAAGTTGCATTTTTGGATCCCAAATATACTATTTGTTTTATATTTTGAAGCATAAATTCTCCATCCACAACTTCTTTCACTACAAATAATAATTACCTTCTCGCGGTCATTTTTTTATAAAAAAATGAACGTCTTGTAGCAACAACATAGTTTTTAACACATCTTCTAAAATCAACAGCATCCTTGAAAATTTTCCCTTATCTCTGGATGCAGTTAATCGAAGCATCTATAGTATTCAACAACGGGGCTTGTTTGATCTCCTCATCACTCCTTGATTGTGTCTGTTCCTCACCCTTACCAGTTTGATACGATTAATAGTGTCAACTTAACTATATCATATGCACTTGTACTAGATATAACATATAATATTATCAAAACCACAATATGAGGTGGGATATAATATATGTTACCTCCCCAAATTTAGGTTGTCGTCGACATGTTCATTTTTGCACTCTACCCTCAAATCGATCATGCTCAGCTGCATACACATATGAAAACGTATCATATTGAGGACATCGTCATCATTGTTCAAAGTCGCATACATCTTATGTTGCGGAGCTAGGTATTACAAAATCATAGATTCGGGAGTAATCTCCGCACATTTTTTGCCAAGACTTGTATATATATCCATTAAGCTGCAACTACTGAAAATTGAAATCACAAACAACTGGCTCTTGCACTTACAACTACTCAAAAATGCAAGGTTGCAAGGCCCACTTCCAGAATTCATTTTAACCTAATCCACAAAAACATAACATTCAATTCAATCATATAAAAACTGAAGATCAAAATTTCATTCATATACAATTTAAGAATTTTTTTCCCCCAAAGATTTACTAATGATTTAAGAATTTTTCTATTCAAGAACAAAACAAAAAAAAAATGCCATCAATTCGTCTCTAAATAACACATACTCAAACAGAAAACTAAATCCCAAATCTTATCTTGTTCACAAACCCAATTTTATTCAACCGCACAAATTTTGAGCATCATACTGCTTAAATTGGGTACAGTACTCTATTTATTAATAATCACTACAAAATATCCATATATTTCATTCTTTTCTTGAATTGAAGAAGATGCAATACAAACTCATTCATAAATTTGTAATTCTAAAATAGAAATCGAATTTTATTCAACCTCAACCTCACAAAATCGAAAACATCTATGAACTAAAACACCCATGACCTAAAATTTTAATTTTTCACACAAGAATAACAAATTAGTCAAAATCTAGGGCAGAAAATTATAACTTACCGATGATTCTAGGGTTGAAGGTGAAGGTAGGGTTCTGCCGGTTCTCCAATTTCTGCTTTCAACGTCGATGGAGATGCTTTAGAGTCGAAGTAAGGGGAGGTCAGGTCGTCGCCGATGGTTTGGAGGGAAAGTCGAGGACTGCGTCGCCGATGACTTGAAGTCGCGTAGGCTCGAAATAAGGAAAGGGAGTGCGTCGATAGTTGGAAGAGAAAAGAGAAATAAATAATATTTGAAGGTTTTAATTAATAAGAAGGTAAGTTAGTAATTTCGCATGAGTGAGTGAGTTGAAATAAATAAATTGACTTGGTCAAAAAAAAAAATCTGATACAAGGAAGGACTGAATATAAATATTTAAAGTTGCATGGAAATTTGAGAGCAAGTTTCCCATATATAAACATTAAAAAAAACAATACATCAAGTTTTTCAAAATTTATCCAATTCACTAAAATTCCGGGGACGGAAAGATCTTTCTCATAATCATTAGGATAGCAAGAGATAATTAACTTTTAAGACTTTTTCTAAGAAAAATATAATTATCCGTTTTTTCATTTATTTTAGGATAAAATCAAAAGGACTTACTAAATTATGTAAATCATCGCGCGCGTTCCTAAAAAAAAATCATTGTAGCAATTAAATTAATATAATATTAAATAGTTATTAACTGTGTAATACTTAATATAATATTATTATATTATTATAACAGTTACTCATGTTATAATTATTTTTAAGTGATTTTAATCCATTTAAATAGTTTTAATAAAGTTTAAATAATTTTGGTTAAGTTGATAAAAGATATTTTGATATAATAGTATTTAAAATTTATGATTTAAGATTTTAGATTTTAGTGAAATAGTTAATTTTTTATATTATAGAAATTATTGAATATCTTATACACATTGTAACACTTACCGTAGCTAAATTTTAAATTTTAAAATTTTAAATTCTAAATCATAAACTTTGAATATTAACCTATCAAAATATTATTTATTAATTTAGTTAAAATTATTTAAATTTTTTATTAAAATTATTTTAAATTAATATTATTTAAAAATAATTATAACAACAGGTAGTAACTTGTATACATTATGGTAGTTACTTTGCTATAACAACTTTTATAATAAAGAATAACGTTGTAACTAAGACCTATTTTAAGAATAAAATATCTAATGAGATATTTTTTTTAATTATTTTTTTATTTATATAATTTAACACGCTTTTTTAATTTCTTTCTATATTCTATTATCATCATAAATTCCTGTTATAATCTCCAACTAATTATCAACATTAATTATTGAAGTAGAAAAGGTAAGTGTCATCTTAACCGTCTTTACTAGTACAATGATTTGCAAGAGGGAGATTAGACGAGAACAAATTCTTTGATCTGCAATTTACGGATCAAAGGATAATTTATTTTTTTATAAACCCTTTATAGATAGAATCCATCCAAATCAAAGATCCTTATACAATAAATAATTTCCTGATTCATAATTTATGGACTAGAAGATTCCGACTGAGATTAGACACCAGTGAGATACTCTATACCTCTTACAAATTGGTCCTAAATTTTATGCAAATAGCAAATGCGTGGGGGCATTATCAACATTAATTATTAAACAATAAGATCATCTAAAGCCTTAGGCAATCATCTTTTTATGAAGAACACAACTACGTGGATGGCGACAACAGAGAAAGGACACAACCGAAGCAGCGGCAGTGGCGCTGCTCCATGCCTCTTTTATTCCCCCAACATAAAGCAACACCCACAATTCACAAAAGTCACAATCTATTATTATTTATTATTTTTAAGTTTTAATTTTTTAATAAATTATAAAAAATTATAATAATAAAGACATTACTTTTCATTAATAGTCATTACAGGGAGGAATTAATAATTATGGTTCCAATATTAAACAACCAACTGGCTATATTTAATCACATAATTAATTTCGGTTTAAATTTTTCGACCGGATCAACGCCACGTGGAGGTCACGGTAAGCACGTGGCCCTTCCATCCGAACCCCAGGCGGCCCGAGTCTTCGTCTAGGGTGAAACCCGGGTTCGGTCGGATCGCGTTGAGCCGGTTCTTGAGAGCGTCGACGACCGGCCGTCCGAGTTGGAGGGGCTCGAAGCCGGCCATGCCCATCCGCGCGCGCCACTTGCCGAAGACCTCGCATCGCTCCAGCCGGTCGGCGCCCTCCCTGGCGACCGCGTTCACGGCGCGGCGCGCGAGGGCGGCCTCGACGCGGGTGCGGTCTCCGCTGTCGCGGGCGGCGGTGGCATCGAGGGATTGGAGGAGGGCGCCGTAGTGGGCGCACACGGCGGCGAAGCGGCCGGCGAAGGAGGCGGTGTTGGTGTTGATCTCCTGCTCGACCAGCGTGACTACTCGCGGGCGGAGCGCGCGCACGCGGCGGAGGAGCTCGTCGCGGGGGTTGGCGGGGGAGACGCTCTCGTCGGGGACGCGCGCGAGCGCGAAGGACAGGTTGACGGCGAGGGTTTCGTCCGGCTCGCAGCCAAGCGAAGCGGCGTCAAGTTCGTCCGGGCGGCGGTGGATGATGCCGAAGCGGATGGCAAGGTTGTGGCGCTTGGCGAGCTTCTGGATACGGTCGCCGACGGCCCGTAAGGTTCCGCCGGTGTCATTGCTGGAGAACGGGGAGGCAGGGTCGGCGACGGCGGTGATCCGAAGTGCTGGCGGAGGGACGGCGGGGCGGAGGCGGTGGCGATCGGCGAGGGCGTGGAGAAGGGCGGCGTACTGGCCGCCGTGGCCGATGTCAAAGTCAAGAATGTGGATTTGGGAGCGATCCTTGGTGGTCTCTAAGATCCCCAAATTGGCAGCCATGAGGCCGAGCTTGAAGCAAGGGGAGACCTCGTAAAGCATCTGTGAAGCCGCAAGGTGCTCTGCGCCGCAAACTTCAGCGATTGAGGAAGACACCGTCGGCGGCGCCGGATTCAAGCGGGCGAAGAGCACTGCAACCATCATCGCCGTGAGTCTTTGCTCTGCGTCACCTTTGTAGTTCGCGGTGCGCTTCAGGACGGCGAGAATCCCAGCGGCCGTCTCGAGTTTCCCATCTGCGACGGCGGCGGCGGCATCGAGGAGCATCTTCCGCAAGGAAGCCCCAGCAGGGGCAGCGGAGGACGAGGGAGGGGAGCTCGAGGCGGAGGAGGACACGGTGGAGGAGGAAGAGTTAGTAGGCGTTGGCGAGAGCTGTTTCGGCCCTGACACAGCTGCCAGCGGCGTCGGCGTAGCGACGAGCTGCCGCATCGTCTCACTCCACTCGGCGGTAGTAACAGCCGACCCGGAAGCGCTGATAGGTTCCTCGTCGTCGTCCGACAGAAGCCGCCGCTCCAGTTCCTGGAGCCCGTCGCGGAGCTCGGCGGAGGGCCTCGTCTCCGATGACATCCCCGGTCGCCGAAGGAACCCAGAAGCCACCAAATTTGAGGTAGCCAAAGACACCGACGACCCCAAAACGGGATCTTGAAGAGCAGGCGTGGAGAGATGCGAAGAAACAGAGGAAGCAAGAAGCGTCCTCTGCTTCACCGAGCGAAGGAACATCGCCTGCTGCAACTGCTTCTGCTGCTGCAGCTGCAGCTGCTGGAGCCTCTCCATCTCCGACACCGGCCGCTTGAGCAGCCCGCCGCTTCCGGCTCGCGGCAGCGGCCCGGGCAAACCAAACCCAAGCTCCCGTCCGGGAAAACCAGTCGCCATGCTTCGACGCGATGAACAAGAAGACGAAGATCAACAGAAATCTAGTGAGAGAAAACACTCATCCCGACATGGTGGCAGAGAACCGGAGAAGAAGATCGCCGCCTGGCTCTGTAAAAGAACAATAAAAGCGAAGAGAAGTACCTTGTCCTTTTGCACAATTCATACCACGATCAGCGATTAATTTAATTGGTCGATTCATCGCTGAGGCGTGACTGGAGCCAGGGAGGCGATGAGCCATCGACATCAGTTGGTTTGCCGATCCCTTTGACGCACGAAATCTAAAGCCCGTCTCGACGTCATCCGCGACAGCGTTTTCCAATCCCAGCCAATCCCGTCCCGCATCCCTGATTTGGCATGAATTTATTGGATTTAATTGTTTATTCATTTGCCATAAATTCATTCCAGAGAATAATTAATGAATCGTTATTTTTATGGACGGCCGATTCATGCCGAACCGGTTCACATAGTTGAGATAAGAACAACCATAATAATAATAATAATAATTAAAAAAAACCGACAAATTGATGATTGAAAGCCGACCGGTTCGGTTACATTACCAACTTTCACCAACTTTAATTAATTATTACCTAATTCCATAAATTGGTTTTTTTACCCCATTTTACATTTATTATTATCCATTTTAAAAAGAATACTTAATTTTCTAGGAATATGCTAACATATATTTAATTAGACTAAGCAAATATCAATTTGGATAGTTTTTTTATCCCTTCTCCCAAATTTTATTATAAATTTTGGATAGAATAATTAAAAAATCTTTACATCAACTACCTTATCTATTCCTTAAATTATACATTTATAAATAGTACTTTTTTAAATTTAAAAAATAGATTTCATTTCCTAAACATTATAGAGGAGAGAGAAGAAATAGGAATGATGTATTGAAAAGTGGATATTTAAATTTAATAAAGAAACTTTTTAACCCTAAATTATGCATTTTGGATAAGGAAATTGATGTGGATACTCTCAAGTCTTGTACTTGACTCAGCCTACCAACGAATGCACCACCGGGGTATGAAGAATGCTCAATGTAAAGGCACAACAAAAGCCTCAAGTAAGCTAGTAACACCAACAAGTACGGAAAAACTCCCAACCTTTATTATCCCTATAACAAAGGAATACAAGTGGAACAATATAGAATTGCTTATAAATCGCTCATGATCCGCCCATACAAATCTTTCACGATTGATGCGGCAATAAAGGGAACTCACCAAGCATGGGCCAAAGGCGGGAACAACAACCAAAGGAAGGAAAGCATCGGCTGACCAAAGTCCGGCGAGCGGGTGGCAACTTGTAGACTGGGCATAAAGGATCCCGATCAACACGGAGGCTCATCTAAGCAGATCGCTCATCCGATCGAGACGACCCTATAGAGGACATTAGATGCTCATAACTGTGACCAAACGAAGGCTTGTTCGACAGGATCACCTGTCCGACTGGGTGAGGAACGACCTGCTAAGGCCGAGTGACCATGGAGAAGAACAGTCTTGAGCAACAAGGTCGAGAATACTGGTCGAGCGGCTCCCCCGCTGGGTCCAACAATGGGACAACTCATTATATCCTTCTCGGAGTTAGTACCGCTGATAACATGGCATAGTTAATAGACAAAATCATATGACGAAAGCTTCTACTGTCATGTCAGGGATTTACGCACCTTATTAAGGAATGATGCCAGTTGGAAAAATGTGTACATGCCTTGAGAAGTGTGCATGTATGCTACCAGATCACTATATAAAGGGGGTATATGTATCGGTGGGCGTATACATTATTTGTGCTAGAGCTTTTGCTGTTGAGACAGTTCTTTGTCGTCTTTTCTACTATTTTGGTGACTGAATTGAGCGTCGGATGGCCAATGCCAGGGACCCCTTCCCTAGATCAGCACTGATGTTCTTTGTGTTGCACAGCGGAGCGGAGTTTTCACATAGTCAACCGAGGAGCCACATCCCCAACTAGCCGTCTTCACTGTTTTTCGGATAGGATCAACGATCTTGCTCATAATTCTTCATGATTCGCCTAGACAAAAGCCCCCTTGGCACTTGCCTAGAATCTTGTCTATGATTTGCCTCTTGGCCACTCCCCTTTGGCTCTCTCATTGCTAATGACCCCCTTGCCTATTTATCATGCATAGGAAAGCGGTTACAAGAGAAGTTACATGATAGTTGCCTTAGCTACCAATGTCACATGTACAAAACTGACTCAACTTCTATAAAACCATTTTGTCCATGTGTCCACATGTCTTAGCTGCATCGGCACCCTACCAAGTGGCATCTTGTACACCTTGTGCTTTGCCCCATCGCCATGCTGCATTGGCCCCATGCCAAGTGTCAGCATGCACCGCTTGTGCTTTGCCCTTGTGGCTTCACTGCAGTGGTCCACGATAAGTGTCAATCTACACACCTTGTGCTTGACCATGGTCTGGCTTCGTTGGCACCACAAACAAGTCCATATGTTCTCTCAGTGTTTGCACAATGACTTTATTTCTTTAGCACCACGGACAAGTCCATCTGTCCGCTCAGTCCATGGTGTTAGGACCAAAAGTAGCTAGAGGGGGGGTGAATAGCTCGTCGCGTTCGCTCGGTGCGCTTCGTTGCTTGGCGTTGCTTGTTTCTTCTTGGATGTGCAGCGGAAAATACAGAAACAAACACAAAACGCTAACACTAGGATTTTACTTGGTATCCACCTCACAAGAGGTGACTAATCCAAGGATCCACACCAACGCACACACCCTCCACTATGAATAACACTCCTTTATGGTAACTACCAAAGGCGGAGAAGCCCTACAACACTCTCAATACAAGAAGAAGAAAGGGAAATACAAGTTAAGCAAAAGCTTACAAGATGTGCAGTAAAAACCCTAACCCTAACTTCTTCCTCTTGCAATAGATCTGCCTCTTGACTTGGAAAGCCTCCAAGAACCTTCAAGAACTGGCGATCACGTGCTTGTAGAGAGCTGTGGAGGAGCTGGAATGAATCTGAGAAGAGCTCGTCAAGAGATACCGAAGACCACGCTCGCCTTTAGACGCCGACGGTCGGATCCCGATCGATTCGAATGTTCGAATCGATGAGGCTTTGATCGATCCACGGATCGATTCGAGCGCTCCACGATAAGCGCTGGATCGATCCACGGATCGATCCGGCGCTTATCGCGGCAGCATCGTCCCGATCGATCGGCCGATCGATCGGGACCTGATCGATCCACGGATCGATCCGTGGATCGATGGGAAGAATCGGATCGATCCACTGATCGATCCACTGATCGATCCAGACTTGGTTTTGCCCAAAACCAAGTCCCAAACCTCCCTAACCAACATCCGGTCAACCTTGACCTGTTGGTACATCATGCCTCGCATCTGGTCACTCCCTTGACCTGCCAGGACTCCCCACCAAGTGTCCGGTCAATCCCTTTGACTCACTTGGACTTTTACTCGTCGTGCCAAGTATCCGGTCACTCCATTGACCTACTTGGACTTCCACCAGATGTCTGGTCAACCTTGACCCATCTGGACTTCCTTCCTTGCCAAGTATCCAGTCAATCCTTTGACCTACTTGGACTTCCCAACACCAGATGTCCGATCATCCTTGATCCATCTGGATTTCCTTCCTTGCCTGGCTTCACTCACCAGGACTTTCACCTAGCTTCACTCACTAGGGTTTTCCATCTGCCTAGCTTCACTCACTAGGGTTTTCCATCTGCCTAGCTTCACTCACTAGGACTTTCACCTGGCTTCACTCACCAGGATTTCCTTCTGCCTAGCTTCACTCACTAGGACTTTCACCTGGCTTCACTCACCAGGATTTTCACCTGCCTAACATGCCAGTTAGGACTTCCCAGTCAAGTATCCGGTCAACCTTGACCTACTTGACTCTTCTTCGATCAATATCTTATTGTCAAACATCTAAACCCAAACTAAGACTCAGCTTGGTTAACCAGGTCAACCTTGACCTGAGGGATGTTGCACCAACACATGGCTCCGCTTCTTTGGCCCTGCGCTAAAGTTTGTATGCACACCAAGTGCTCGACCCATGTCTCTATTTCTTTAGCACCACAGACAAGTCCATCTGTCCACTCCCTTAGTGCCACGAACAAGTCCATCTGTCCAATCCCTTAGTGCCACGAACAAGTCCATCTGTCCGTTCCTTTGGTGCTTAGCATGCCCTGTAGGACCGTTGCGGCCAGATAGAAGGGAGGGTTGAATAGCCTTGTAAAACAAAAACAAAAACAAAAACGTCCTTCTCGAACTTTCAACTAATACTTGTAAATTAAAGTAAGCAGAAAGTAAATCATAAAAACGAGGCGCTGGATTTGACTTGGTTACAACCAAGGAGATTGTTAATTTAAGGAATGTCGCACTAGTATCTCAAAACAAAGAAGCTAATCTAAAACTAAAGCGTACAAGCGTTGGAAATGAATTGATCTGAATTGTTGAAAAACTTCTGGACCAAGACTATATTTATATCCTTGGTCGGGGGCCCTGAGGGTTCCAGGCGCCCGAGGGGGGGGATAAAATTTTATCCTCCAACGTTCAGATCGAGTCAAAGCTTGATCTTGTGAAAAAGTCAACTCCGGGCACCCCGGTATGTTCCGGGTGCCCCGGACCCAAAAGTCAACTCTAGTTGACTTTTTTGGTTTGGGTTCTCTTCTCTGGCTCTAGTCGCCTCGGTCCGGGTCTTCAACTCCAGATCCGCTCGCTTGGGTGATCTCGGCCATCCGGAAAAGGGCTCACCCGAACCCAACTTCCGGTCTTCTCGAGTGGGCTTCCGCTCCGGCTTCTCGTCCCTCGGAATCGCCGTGTGTTTCCTTTTCATCCGCCAGCGTACTCATCCGCAGTCTTCGTCTCTCGAACGCACCGCGTGCCGTCCTTCTCGCTAGCTGCGTCTCTTGCTCCTCGAGTAGTTTTCCGCTCCGACTTTCGCCCCTCGTAACCACCGCACGCTTCCTTCTCGTCCGTCGATGTACTCTTCCGTAGCGCCTCGTCCCTTGGACGCACCGCGTGCCGTCCTTCTTGCTAGCTGCGTCTTCCACTCGACTACCTGTGCTTCTAAGTTCTTGCACACTTAGATACGAGGTTAGAAATACACAGGACCTAACTTAATTTGTTGATCACACCAAAACAACCTTGGGGTTCCAACAATCTCCCCCTTTTTGGTGTGAGCAACCCAAGCTAAGCTAGGGTAAAAATAAACATAAAATAAAAATATAACTAAATTTGTAGTTTAAGTGCAAAAATATTTGGTCTACCTCCCCCTAGACTTATACTTTTCCTTCTCCCCCTTTGATCACATAAAAAAAAAGGGGTTCTAAGAAAAAAATCTAAAGGTAAAAACTTAGAAAATTTTGAGATCCATAAAAAATTTTGCAATAATAAACAGTCTCTATAAAAAAAAATTTAAGTAAAATTTTAAGAAAATTTTCTAAGTGAAATTATAAAAAAATTTCACATCAAAAATTTTCTAAGTGAAAATTTTTTCTAACTTATAAAAAAAATTTCTAAGTAAAAAAAAAACATTATTTTTGGAAAAATTTTTTAAGTCTTTGCAAAAATTATTTTTGAAGGAAAATAAAAAAAAAAAATCCTAACTTAAGATTTTTCTAAGTATAAAAATATTTTGAAAAAAAAATGTTTGAAAAAATTTAAAAGCATTAATTAATTCTAATTTTAATGCTTTGACCGAAAGTTAATTAAACATTTTATTTCAATATTTTGGCTTCCAGGTCGTGGCGAGACACTAAGCCTTCTTGGTTATTAGAGCAATAACCACTTCCTTAGACAAAGCCTCATAGAGAAATTCACTGTTTAATTTTATCACTGAAAGCATTAATTTCGTTTAAAATTTAGACTAAGCAAGATTTAAGAACCCAATATAGGTTCCAGCCTACTGGATTAACTAAATATTTCTTAGGTATATATTGTCTTGACATATTCCTAATTTGTTTCTAGTGATATCTATAATACCAATTTAAATTTTAAAATTTTCTAAAATTAGATGAACATGCATGGTTTTTCAAATTATCTATTTGAATTTTCAGATCTTTATTTTCTGATTTCAATTTCTGATTTTCTAATTTTGATTTGTCTAATTCTTCCAAGGGACAAGATTTAGCCAAAATTATTTTAAAATTTTTAATCTCCTTTTCTAATTTGCAACAATATTTTGTTAATAGTTTAACAAACTTGAAGAGTTTATCGGGAGGAAGTGATCGTACCTCACTTACCTTGTCGATCCCGTTGTCCGTTTCTCCCCCTGAACTGCTGCTTTCTTCCAACGTGGCTCCCCCTTCATCGACGCTCATTTCAGAAGAGCTTGACTCGTAGTCGTTGTCTTGATGACTTGCCATTAGAGCAAGTCCGGAGAATGCCTCGACTTCCGACTTCGACGACATATCGTCCCACGTCGCCTTTAGGGCCTTTCGCTTTTGGATAGGCTTCTTACCCTTCTCCTTGTCCTAGTTCTTCAGCTTGGGGCAGTTATCCTTGGCGTGCCCTTCTTCGTCGTAGTGGTAGCAGTGGATTATCCTTTTCTTTTTCCCCTGCGGATGGTTAGTAGATCTAGATTTACAAAGTTTCTTGAATTTTCTTACCATCATTACCATTTCCTCGTCATCGAAAGAAGATTCCGACTCAGGTTTGTCTCTCGAAGCTTTGAGGGCGACGTTGTTCTTGGGCTCCTTCGAACCTGCACATCTTGATTCGTGCACTTCAAAAGTCAAGAAAAATTCTTCTAATGAAATTTTTTCTAAATCTTTTGAAATGTAAAAGGCATCTACTAGTGATACCCATTTTGAATTTCTCGGAAACGAATTTAATGTGTACCTTAGTGAATCTCGGTTACTTACCTTTTCTCCGAGATTCGACAGTCCGGTGATGATCTCTTTGATTCTTGAGTGTAGGTGTGCAACTGTCTCGCCTTCCCCAAGTTGTAGGCTGGTGAGCTGATTGCGAAGTAGATCTCTTCTGGCGAGCTTGGCTTCGGACGTCCCTTCGTGCAGCTCGAGGAACTTCTCCCAAAGTTCCTTTGCCGAGTCGTAGTTCCCGATCTTGTTGATTTCTTGAGGCGGAAGAACGCTTAGCAGATGATATTCTGCTTTTCCGTTTGCCACGAAGTCGGCCTGCTCCTTTTTCGTCCAATTGTATTTCTCCTTACCTTCCGGTGTTGTAAAACCAAATTCCATTGTAAGCATTAATTCAAAATCGACGGTAAAGAATACCTGCATCAGCTTTTTCCAAGTAGTGAAATCCCCTTCGAATTTCGGCGGGTGGATGCTTGGTCCGGTCATCTCGTTGCTTCGTTCGACGGTTAGTCCTCCTGAAGTGCCTCGGCTCTGATACCACTTGTAGGACCGTTGTGGCCGGCTAGAAGGGGGGGGGGGGTTGAATAGCCTTGTAAAACAAAAATAAAAACAAAAACGGTCTTCTCGAACTTTCAACTAATACTTGTAAATTAAAGTAAGCAGAAAGTAAATCATAAAAACGAAGCACCGGATTTGACTTGGTTATAACCAAGGAGGTTGCTAATCTAAGGAATGTCGCACTAGTATCTCCTTCGGGCGGAGAAGCCTCTTACAGCAGTGAAAGCGCAAAACAAAGAAACTAATCTAAAATTGAAGCGTACAAGCGTTGGAAATGAATTGCTCTGAGTTGTTGAAAAACTTCTAGACCAAGGCTATATTTATAGCCTTGGTCGGGGCGCCCTGAGGGTTCCGGGTGCCCTGGGGGGATAAAACTTTATCCTCCAACATTCAGATCGAGTTAAAGCTCGATCCTGTGAAAAAGTCAACTCCGGGTGCCTCGGTACGTTCCAGGCGCCTCGGAGGGGTCCGGGCACCCCGGTACGTTCCGGGCGCGCCGGAGGGGTCCGAGCGCCCCGGTCAGCTCCGGGCGCCCCGGACCCAAAAGTCAGCTCTGGTTGACTTTTTCAGTCCGGGTCCTCTGCTTCGGCTCTAGTCGCCTCGATCCAGGTCTTCAACTCCGGATCCGCTCGTTTGGGTGATCTCGGTCATCTGGAAAAGAGCTCACCCGAACCCAACTTCCGGTCTTCTCGAGTAGGCTTCCGCTCCGACTTCTCGTCCCTCGGAATAGTCGCGTGTTTCCTTCTCGTCCGCCGGCGTACTCATCCGCAGTCTTCGTCCCTTAGACACACCGCGTGCCGTCCTTTTCGCTAGCTGCTTCTCTTGCTCCTCGAGCAGTCTTCCGCTCCGGCTTTCGTCCCTCGGAACCACCGCACACTTCCTTCTCGTCCGTCAGTGTACTCTTCCGCAGCGCCTCGTCTCTCGGACGCACTGCGTGCCGTCCTTCTCGCTAGCTGCGTCTTCCACTCGACTACCTGTGCTCCTAAGTTCCTGCACACTTAGACACGAGGTTAGAAACACACATGATCTAATTTAACTTGTTGATCACACTAAAACAACCTTGGGGTTCCAACATGCCCAACACACATGCCTTGCTCGCATGATCACCAAGTCTACAACTGCATGTCTGGTGTATTGGACATCACCTTGCGTACTGTCACAAGTCTCCACTATTTGGCATGCCTTGCGCATAGGCCATGCTCGGAGATTGCCAAGTCAGTCTCCTGCATGACTTGAACTTGAGCAGTGCCCCACACACTGCTCTAATACTTGGAATGCCTTGCGCACATGCCATATTCGCTGGATTGCTAAGTCTTTGCCTTTTGCATGACTTGGGCTTAGGCAACCCTGCGCCACCGATCCATTAGCTGCTTGGCATGTTTTGTGCACATGCCATGCCCGCTTCTTTGTTAAGTTTTCCTCCTGTAGACTTGGACTTGGACAGTGCCTCATGCACTACCAGAATTCTTTGCCGCATCTAAGCATGCCTTGCTCGTATGCCCAGCTCGGACATTTGCCAAGTCTTCCTAATGTAGACTTGGGCTTTGATAACCTCGTGCTGCCGTTTTGCTTGGCATGCATTGTATGCATACCACGCCTTGAGCATTTACCAAGTCTGTCTTCTGCAAAATTTGGGCTTTGGACAGCACCTCACGTTTTGTCAGAATCTTCGCTGCTGCTTAATTAGCATACGTTATGCGCATGCCCGGCTAAGATGTATGCCAAATCTTCCTCCTGTAGACTTAGACATGGACAGTGCCCCGCGCACTGCCGGTCTGTTGCTTGGCATGGCTTGCACCCATGCCACACCAGTTGGTTTGCCAAGTCTTCTACCTGCACGACTTGGGCTTGGACAACCCCACGCCACCCAAATGCTCCGTTGCTTGGCATGACTTGCGCCCATGCCACGCGCCGTTGGAATGCCAAGTCTGTCTCTTGCAGACTTGGGTTTAGATAGTGTCTCGTGCACTGCCGGTCCGTTGCTTGGCATGGCTAATGCCTATGCCACGCCCACTGAAATGTCAAGTTTACCTCATACAAAACTTGGCTTGGACCGTCTCGCGCTGCCCAAAGTTAGGGGACTAATAGTAGGCCACAATCTACATGATGATCCTTTCCCGTTCTTATCCTTGGTCAATAATCGTCGAGAAATTGACACCATGATTGAATGAAAATGGTTTTGAATTTCGGAAGGATCCTAGCACGATCTACACAAGTATTTTTCTTATAAATATCAAACTATGCAAATCTTTCTTATCTATTTGAACTCTTATATTTTTATGCATTTTCCTTCTTTATTCTCTAACAAGACACATTCTACCGATTGACGGTGGGGATCGATCGGTATATCACCAACAAGGCATCAAGTTCGTCCGTATTATTATTGGAGAAAACTCTAACACTGAACGATCAAATTGGACATGTATATATATCCTAACGATAAACATTGAGCAATCGACACATTTACTTTTATCAATTATTGTACTAGTCATTGTTAGTCAAGAGAATCGAAACCTAAGGTCACAAAAGTTGGAAGAGACAATTGATAATTGAGAGTTGAGCACTTGGGCTTTCCCTTTCTTCTCCCCAAGTTTATCATTTAGAAGTTTCTTTCTTTTTCAAATGCCCCCTTGATGTTTTTAAAATCCCCACAATGCCTTTTTAGATTTTTTCCCCTTAATTATTAATACTATCACTTTACTTAGGGGAATTTTCGAGTCAAATGCTATAGCGTTGTAATGTCGATATTTCTTAAAGAATAGTCTAATAATTTCGATAAAAAGTTGAGGGTGAGTTCCCACAATAACATAATTAGAGGGAGGGCCACAATGAAAGAGACCACTCCCATGCAAAATTAGAAGAGAATTTTTATTATGTGTACATATTTTTGTTTTTTTAATTGAATTATTAATGAGGAAAAAGTGTTTTGTGTTGAGTGAATATTAGGTGAGCTTTCTCCTTCCATGAAGAACACGAGCGATTATAAAGTGACAAAAACAACCAGGAGTTTAAGTATTTGATTTAATCGCTTGCAGCCGACATGATTGTGAGCTTGTGGCCAGACCATGAGCTGTGGATCATGGTCATCGTGGCATGAGAAACTCTCCCCGATTCTCCTTGTGTGCATGGATTATCACAGTTAAGGAGTGTTAAATGATACTAACCTTCTATGTGCGTAGTGCTAGCCGACATTATTAACACAAGAGACCTCATTCCTCGGTTCAAACTCACTCATCAACGTCTTCGCTTCAAGTTCTTTTCCCTCCTCTTTGCTATAATTTTGCATTTTGGGCCTATTGACCCACCAAACAGGCCTGGTCATCTTACCTATTGTCAGCCCATCAAAGGCAAACGGAGTGAATCGGCCCGATAAATCGTATGTCCTAACTCACTCGACCTAACCGACTAACCTCAATTGTTCAATTGCGAAAGGCTTACAAATGTATGTCGATTTGAAGTAGAAAGAAGGTTATATGACCGACATGAAGGACTATAAGAAGCTTTGGAGAGAATAGCATCTATGACAAAAGCTCTAGAGTGCTACAGGACCTAATGTCGAACGGAAATAATAATAACAAAAAATTTCCTTCCGAAGCCATTACTCATTTATCATAAGTCTAGACAAAGTCAAATTGATTTATACGATGAATCTCGACAATAATTTTTTTAAAAAAAAATCTCTCGAAGGACCATTCAAAACAAACAATGTATCGTCTTGCTCAACCCATCCATGCAAAATTTAAGGCTCTCCCAAATTTCTTGCTTTACATTTCTATAGTTTTCACATTAAATTCATGGAAAGTTTGTGTACTATGGAACTATATATGGGAACCATTCATTTATTAAACTAAATGAACGAACTTAAACACAATAACATTCATTAATAAAATTTTTATCTAATCAATCAAACAAATATATATATATATATATATATATATATATATATATATATATATATATATATATATATATATATATATAATAAATAAATTTAAATTGACTTTCATCTAAATGAGACAAAAACAAGTTTATAAACAACCTTTTTTAATAGCCTGATGCAATTTAAACTTCATTTGATTTAATTATCTCATCAAATAAGTTTATTTAAATAATATAAAATTTAATTCGGCTTAACTTGTGTATAATCATAACAATTCATTTCCCACGGAGGTTTCTTGATAATGTGGTAAAAGGTGATTTGTTCGCTCCTAGCGCCTCTGTCAATTCGTCTCTAGGCTAACACGGAGAAGGTAAATCACGAGTGACTACTAGCTATTAGTACAAATGGCCAAGATATAAAAGAGGTTATGCTCGGTCATACCAAATTTCGACCCTAAAATTTCATATGATAATATCTCATGTCTTAATTATCACACCGTCCTAAGAGTACTGGAGGTTTCTTGATCATGCATTATGTAGGGGCGGAGTTAAAATATTAATTTCCTGCATCGCTTAGTTTGTTGCGGAGTGCGGAGTGCGGCTCTCTACGCGTGGAGAAGAAGACAATCTCAGTAAAAGGATTAGCCTGTGAATCAGAAAGTGAAAAATAATAATTTCTTTTATAAGGTCCACCCACATTGAGCACGTGCTAAAGTGCACTCCTACTTGTTTACGGCCCTATTTGTATTTATAGTTAAAAGTGATATTAACAAACATAAAGACATTATTACACGAATAGAGTTACTATATATTTAATAATAAGTAGCATTGGTTTGTTGATCCTGGTTATCCGCTTTGTTTAGCTAATGATTTGTTAATTGATGTGGGAGGTATTAGCTATTTTTATATTAAAAGTCAGTGGCTTCATTGGTAACAGGGTGACTGTGCGACATAAAATTGTGATGACTTTTTAAATCGAGTCCAGCCCCGGTCCATTGATTCGGGAAAACTCATGGCTCCGACCCTCCACTTAATCGAGGCGTCAAGGGTGAGGGCACCCTAACTACGTAACAGACCTCAACGACACCACCGACCAGAAGCTCTGCGAGGAAGTGAAGGCGGTGGCCGTTACGGTCATTGCCAGGCAAACTCTTCTAAATTTTTTTTTTTCTAACGAGGGCCTATGTAGCTCCGTCCCTGATTATGCATCTAAATTCTAGTAACCAAATGAAAACTCGAAAAGAAAATATATACGAAATCTAATTACATTGAAATTACAACACAATAAAATTAAAACTTAAAGGACGATGGCCAAAATGAAAAGTGCATGACTTGAATACAACGGAATGTGTCGTCCACAAAATCTGATGATCTTACAAAGAAGCAAATGGATGTGAGTCTTCCGTATAAATTTAGGTGACAACACCATATTCTCCTCATCAATGGCGGAGCCAGTGGAGGTGAATTACCCGGACTAATCTCAAGATGTGGGTTGACGTAGAGGCCATCAACGTCGTCGTTCAGGGCTAGTTGCCGACGTCAACATCACCGTCCCGGGCTAGCCGCCGATGTTGGCATCGCTACCTGAGCTAGTCGTCCATTTTCCTCATTTTTTTCTCTTTCTTCCATTATTATCTTCTTTTTCATCATCGTTGGCTATCCGAATTACAGTCCGGGTAGCTATACATGTGACTCCACCCTTCCTCCTCACTAATGGGAAGCAAGATAATCTCAAATTATCCAATTTTATGACGATGATGCCCTATATATAACAATGAGTTCTATTTTATTATCCGTCCATCTTTAATAACATAATGGTTTAACATATTTTACACATCTAAATTCACATAAAATTCAACCGTCACAACTTGGACATGACAACTGAGTCTCGATTCATATTTCTTTCTTAATTTTTTATTTATTAATCCAAGCATTTAGACCTGGTGTCCAATTAATCATAAAGATGAACGATCAGATCTCACAAACCAACCATTAGTAAATTTAGAAAGCACAGATCTTGATGTAGTAGCTCAGCATCACCAGTAATTTGAGCACTGTGGGTATTATGATGCGGCGTCGTGCGTGAATCAAACCTTCGCTACATGGGTTAACTGTCTTGTGTCTTGCCTCTTACCACTGCATTGTGTCCTAGGGACCCTTTACATGTTTGTTAGAAGTATGAACATATAGTATATTGATGGATCCTTTTTCTATTCGCTCAGGTTTTTCCTTCTCATCAAGTCCTCTTCTCTCATATAGTCTTGTGGATATGAGAAAATAATACTGATTAAAGTCGGGCAGGCTCCTCGGGTGCGCTCTTTCGATGCTTAAGTTAGTAATTGGTGGAGACAAAGTGAAAGTAAAGGGAGAAGAACTTAAAGAAGAAAGAGTTGTCTTCGCTAGTTAGATAAAAGACCCTCACACCTTTTTCCTTACCTCGGTTCTCTTTATTTATCCTTAAAAAGGAATCTCCACTTAATACATGACCCTGTCAGGCCGTTGAGGGTCAAAGGAGACAGTTATTAGACCGTACACTGACATTGCTGAGTTGGTAGCAAGAAAGTTGTTAAAGATTGTCAAACCGTTGTGCTTCAAGGTTTCTTAAGCTCGGATGGAAAAGCGCCGGTACTATAGCATCATGTGATACTATAACAACTAGAATGTATTGTTCGGAGAGAATAGATTAATTGTACGGAATACCCAAACAACATTGACTTTAGCAATGACACTGTAGTATACTGTAGCAATGAGCCTATAACATGTATTACTCGGGAGAGGCGATTGATACTTAGTGGTCATTGTACCTGATGCGGTGATAAGGAGGGGTCCCACCCAACGGAGGATAGCTGTCACGGCGGAAGTCAAAGTCAAGGCGATCAACGCTCAGATATCATTGGACGGTCGGGTGATCAGGTCAACGCTTAAATATCATCGGTCGGTCAGACGATTAAGTCGACGCTCAGATATCATCGGCCGGTCGGACGAGCATGTCGACGCTCAGATATCATCAGCCGGTCGGGCGAGCATGCCTTGACCGAGAGGAGAAGGTTCTGGTCCGACTCCGCCTATGACACGGGAAGGTGTCAAATGACTAACGCTTAATGGAGTATTGGACGCCGAACAGAGGAAGAAACGGTGTGCAGAAGCTGGGTCGAGCAGCTACCCTGCTCGGCCAGTTAGCAGGACTCGATAGGCAGAATGAAACTTTGGCCGAGCGGACACGACATAGACACAGTTGAGTTCCGGCCGAGTGGACGGAACACAGGAACAGTGAAGTTCCGGCCGAGCGGCCAACCCGCTCGGCCTAGTAGCATACTCTCTGTTATTCATTGACGTCCTTTTGGGAGTTAATGCCACTGACACCGAGCATACACAACCAGAAGATCGTATGACGGAAGCTTCCACTGTTACTTCAGAAATTTGCTCAGCCTGTTAAGGTATTGTGACAGAGACACTTTACTGACAAGTCTTTTTAAGGAAATTTTTGGGAAACGTGCTCGCCTTGGGGAGCGTGCACGTGTGCTACAGGAGTTCTATATAAAGGGGGGCCCAAGTATCGGCGGAGGTATGCAATACGCGGTAGACACTGTTCTCACTACTGTTCATTCTTGTTGCTCTACCTTCTACTTCATCGTCGGTGACTGACTTGAGTGTCGGAAGGCTAACGCCGGGAGCCCCTTCCCTGGCTCGACATTGACGTAATCTGTGTTGCAAGTCGGAGCGGAGTCTACAGGCGGTCAGCGGGAGCGCCACATCCCCAGCTTGCCATCTCATCGACTTTCAGACAGGATCAGTACCTATAGCATACAGTAGCATCTGGTACTGTAGCACAAGATATATTGCTCGTGGATTAAGTGTGATTTCCAAAATATTGTAGTAGTAGTAGTATTGTAGCAATGTACTGTAATACCCGATAAATATATTACTCGGAAGCATAATCTGATGGCGTTATTATAATAGTGTTACTATAGTATCCAGGCAATATATTACTTGGAAGCATAATCTAATGGCTCAGATTAATGTAGCAGCGTAATGTAGCAGCTGAGCAATATATTGCTCGGAAGAATAATGTGATGGTTTGGAATACTGTAGTAGTGTACTATAGCAAAGTTACTAATAGCGACCGAGAATGGATTTCTTGGGAGAACATTTTGGCTTGTGGAGTAAGGTACTGTAGCATGGTTATTGTATCACTTACTATAACACCCGAGAATGGATTGCTCAGGAGAAGATTCTAGCGACTTGGGATGCTCGTGGATAAATTCGGATACCATCAAATGCCCCTCTTTCTAGTCTGATTGAAGAGCGAAGTCGAATGAAGTCTAATTTGTTAGAACACTCCGACAGCTAGAGATGGGGTGATTAGCTCCAATTTCTTCGTTGATGATTATTTGTTACAATGGAAAACTCGAAGCAATGCTAACATTAGGATTTACATGGTATCCACCTCCTTGAGATGACTAATACAAGGATCTACACAGTGCACAGACTCTACTATGAAGAACACTTCTTCTCGGAACTAATCCAGAGGTGGAGAAATCTTGTACAAGCTCACAATAAGAAAATACAACAAAACATGAATACACAATACAATAAATACCTTGCTTGATCTCTTGTAGCTTGTAGACACTCTTGATAATTAGAAAGTGTAGCAATACTTGTCTTCTAAGGGCTCAAGAACTGACAGAGAGTGTGCAAGAGAGATCTAGTTTGAAATGTTCACGCAAATCCTTTTCTAGGGTTCTTCGACGCCTTTCAATTGATTAGGCTCACTCCTAATTGATTGCCATATAGGATATGCCCGTTCAACCTGCAAAATGACTCTTTTTTGAACCCTAATAGATTGACGAGTCATCCCAATCAATTTAGAGAGCCTTAATCAATTATCTAATCGATTTCACAACTCTCTATTCCTCACAAAAAGACTTTAATCAATTAGCTCAATCGATTGCCACAATCGATTCTTCCTTCGCGCAATAAAATATTGCCTAATTGATTGACTTAATCGATTAGCAGTGGATGAATCAATTAGGCCAATTGATTTAGCCATTATTTTCGTGATTTCTCTTTGCAAAACTCCCAATCAATTAGGAATTCATCCTAATCGATTGGGGCAACCCTAATCGATTAGGCTTGACCCAATTAATTTCCTTAATCAATTAACTAACTCTAACTTGCTTGATCAAAGTTTAGGGTTTCCTTGCCCAACATTTAGTCGACCGTGACCTATTGGAACTTCTTCACTAAGTGTCTGGTCAACTTTTGACCCACTTGAGCTTTGCCAACTTTCCGTTAGACCTCCGATCACCAAGTACGATTATCCTTAATTCACTTGAATTTTTCTCTTGTCTAACCGTAGTTAGGACTTTCCTCTTACCAACGTGCGATGCTCTTTGACCCACTTGGACTTTCCTTTGCCTAACCACAGTTAGGTCTTTCCACTTGCCAACATGTAGTCATTCTTGACCCACTTTGACTTTATTTTGCCAATGTGAAATCCTTCTTGATCCGCTTGGATTTTTCTTTGTCTAATCACAGTTAGATCTTTCCACTTGCCAACATGCGGTCCTCCTTTATCCACTTGAACTTTCTTTTGCTTGACCCACTTGAATTGTATCCTTGCCTAATCCTTGAGTTAGGATTTTGCCTTACTGAGCATCCCATTAGGACTTTCCCAATCAAGTATTTGGTCTTCCATGACCTACTTGGAACTTCTTCACTAAGTGTCTGGTCAACTTTTGACCCACTTGAGCTTTGCCAACTTTCCGTTAGACCTCCGATCACCAAGTACGATTATCCTTAATTCACTTGAATTTTTCTCTTGTCTAACCGTAGTTAGGACTTTCCTCTTACCAACGTGCGATGCTCTTTGACCCACTTGAACTTTCCTTTGCCTAACCACAGTTAGGTCTTTCCACTTGCCAACATGTAGTCATTCTTGACCCACTTTGACTTTACTTTGCCAATGTGAAGTCCTCCTTGATTCGCTTGGATTTTTCTTTGTCTAATCACAGTTAGATCTTTCCACTTGCCAACATGCGGTCCTCCTTTATCCACTTGAACTTTCTTTTGCTTGACCCACTTGAATTGTATCCTTGCCTAATCCTTGAGTTAGGATTTTGCTTTACTGAACATCCCATTAGGACTTTCCCAATCAAGTATTTGGTCTTCCATGACCTACTTGATCTCTTCTCGCATATTGTCCAAACATTAAAATTCAAGCTTGAACCCACTCGAGGTTAGTCAAACTGATCAACCTTGACTCGAGAATAATTGCACCGAAAATCTCCCAACAATCTATTCTTTTTGTTATTTGATAATATATTTAAGTTAGGCTAACTCATATTAACTCAATTCCCATGTCAAATGCATGAATGTAGGTTTCTAACTTAAACTCCACATTTTCTCCCCATTTTACACACATAAAAACTCTTCACCTTAAGAGTCAATTTTTCCAAAGGAACTCAATCAAAGTGTAGGTCTCGTGTGGTCGGCAAAGGGGGTGAATTATCTGCAAAATTGAAATAACCTCTTTCTCGTTCTTTCAACTTAGTTAGATAGCATAATTAAATTAAGAAAAAATAAACTGAACAACTAAAGAAAGTAAGACGGCTGATTACTTAGTTACAACCTAGGTGGTTGTTAATCCAAGGTATTGAAGAATGCTCCACTAGAAGTTACTCCTTTACTGAAGGTGGAGAAGCCTCTTACACACTTACTAAGCTTAGAAATCGCTAGGAAATTAAATATAATTGTTGTAGTTCAGTTGTTATTGAATTCCTAGGTCCTTGGGCCTTTTTATAGCTCCTAAAAAATGTTATTCATAATTTGAAGGCGCCTTCAAGGTAGTCTAAGGCGCCTTCAATGAGACAAGTTTTATCGTCGAAGATAAAAATTTATCTTCGACTAACGGTTATCTGAAGGTGCTTTCATGAGAGCTCAAAGGCACCTTCCATGAGAGCTCGAAGGCACCTTCCTCCAGCAGCTGCTGGCAGACTCCAGCAGCTTTGTGTGGGTGATTATCCATATGGAATTAGTCTCACCTGAACCCATCTTCCAGCCTTCTTCTCGAGTAGACTTTCACTCCGACTTCTCTTCCCTCGAAAGAACTGTGCGTGTTCTTCTCGTCCGTCGGTGTACTTTTCCACATCTTCTTATCCCTCGGATGCAACGAGCCTATCGGCTCGGCTCATTTCTCATGTCATCCTTCTCGTCCGTTACTTCTTCCGTTTGACTTCTTATGCTCCTAAGTTTCTGCACACTTAGACACATGGCATCAAACAGAAATATGACTTAACTTAACTTGGTTGATCACATTAAAACTACCCCGCGTACTTATAATTTCTCCCTTTTTGGGCTACATTTGGTTGGGTGTAATGTAATATAGCTTGTAATGTAATCAAATTTGTAATGTAATGTAATGTAATCTTGATTACATTACTACGTTTGGAAATATAATGTATGTAATATTTGATTACAAGGATGATTACATTCTTTTGTTTGGTATATATTATTTTTTATCAGGAATGTAATTTGTATTATTATAAAATGACAAAAATGTCCTACGACCTCTACTGACGGTCGCCACACTTCTGCCGGGGGCCGACGGTGGACTAAGGGTATATTCGGTATTTAAATTTTAGTGGGACGGTGACCTCGTAATGTAATCGGATTACATAGCATTTGCTTTGTAATCCAGATTACAAAACTTCACTACATTTTGTAATCCAGATTACATTACATTACAAGTTTAAAAGTGAAACAAACAAAATAATCTGCCTTGTAATGTAATCAGGATTACATTACAAGGCAGATTACGCCCTACCAAACGCAGCCTTGATGTGTATCAACCCGAGTTAAAGTTAAGGATAAAACAAAATGTAATATTCTAATTAAGTGAATGAGAAGTGCAAATACACACTAATTATACAATGAACACTAAGTATTTAGCAAATACAGAAATAAATTTTCAATTATCTCAACTCCCCCTTAACTTATACATATTTTTCCCCTTTTATCACATAAAAAAATTTAGAAAAATAAAATTAACAGTTAGAAAAAATTGAAATATTTTTCTAAGGGTAATTAACAAGAATTACCAGTAGAGTAGTATTTTTCAGAAATAATTTTTAAAAATATTTTATTTTTACTAATTAATTTTCTATTTTGATAAAAATAATTTTAAAATAATTTTTTGGTTTCAAAAATTTTTATTTTTATTTTTTTTTGTCAAACTTAGACCGAATAATCTATATTAGCAAAAAAGTTTCATAGTAAAACATAATTTAATCAAATAGAACTGATTTATTTTAATATAACAACCTTATTTTTAAAAATAAATCTTGAAAAATATATTTTCAACTCTAAAAATTCTATTAATTTTCCTAGATATGTAAAACCGATTTTTTAATACCATAAAAATCAAAATTTCTAAATTCCTATTTTCTTGAATTTTTAATATTAAAAAAATTAATTTTTAGAAAATAATTTGTAATAATTCAGATAATATTTGAAAAACTATCAAAAATTTTTATTATGATAGAGAATATCATGATTTATCACAGAAATATAAAAGTTTTTAAAAATAAGTTTGTTAAATATTTTAGTTTTCAAAATATGATTTTCATTAAGAAATTCATAGAAAATAACTTAACGGTCAAACAAATTTCAAAATTTTTTGTTAGTAGATAATATTGTTATTTTGCACAAATAAAATTTTTAGCAATAAATATAATAAAAAAATTCAAAAGAAAAATTATTTTAACAAAAAGTATAATGTTCTATCGGTATACAAGTTTTCATAAAAGAATACAAACCGAAAAATAATTTCTATCCTAATAAATTAATCTAAAAATATTTTTGGAACCCAATATACATTCCTTCCTACTGGATTTACTAAAAATTTTGATGGTACGTACATAATCCCTAGAGATTTTCCTGATCTATTCCTGGTAATTTTTAATGTACCAGTTGATTTTACTATAATTTCTAAATCTTAATTTTTAAAAATTGTTTGAACATGTATGATCATTTTTCATTTTCTTTATTTTTATTTTTAGGGTTTCATTTTTTGTTTTTAAATTATTATACATAACCAAGGGGCATGAATTTGCTAAGTTTAATTTAAGCTTAGCATTTTCATTTTCTAATTTTAGCATATTTTTAGAAAGCATCTTAATGAATTCGAAAGACTTTTTAGGAGATAGTGCGTGTACTTTACTTACCTCGTGATTTGTTCCTCTCCCTTCATCATTGCTTTCCTCTGAAGATTCTCCCTCTTCATCGATGCTCATCTCTGAGGAACTTTCGACTTCCCTTTGGTGGTCTGTCATCAGGGCTAGTCTGACTTAGAGGTGCCTCCAAAGGGATGTAGTGTGCCTCCAGTGTGGATAAAACTTTATCCGAAGTGCAATGGTCACCAACATCTCTGCCACGTTGGAAGGCACCTTTGCGCCTCTGCTTAAGGTGCCTTAGCTCCTGGTGGTCGAAATGTCTCTGCCTAGTCTTAAGCTGCCTTCACGCCTTTGCTTGACAGCTTCAACAGTGGGCATCTGAGGCACCTCAATACAGCTAAGGTGCCTTAGGTCTTTAAGTCAACCTTTGAGTTGACCTCTTCCACGCTCCCGATCGCTTGCCTGATTGTCCTTCTCCTTGAGTAGGTTTTCTCTCAGCTTCTCGTCCCTTGAACGTTCCATGCACGTCCTTCTCATCCACCGGTGTACGCTTCCGCATCTTTTTGTCCCTCAAATGTATCGAGTTCGTCGACTCATTTCCCGTGCCACCCTTCTCACTCGCCGCATCTTTTACTCAACTTCTCATGTTCTTAAGTTCGTACACACTTAGACATAAGATATCAAAATAACATGACCTAATTTAACTCGGTTGACCACATCAAAATTAATCCGGAGTACTTATAATAATTTCTTTCGTTGCCTCCAATCAGATAACAATGATGGGAATGACTAATTATCCTATAGTATTTGTTATAGAGAACCTCATGCCTTGAGCCTACATCCTGAATTACATCAAGAGAAATTATGCCAAGAAGCCCTGCTAGCTCATTATAAAACTGATACACCTTTCAATCATATAGATTTTGAGTGCAACACATCCAATATTTTGTTCTTGATTGATGATAGTCAAAATCTGAGCATAAATATTTTCAAAATTGACCAATAATATGATTCCAAGAGTGATCCCAAAGAAAATATCCATTAGCCCATGAAACTACCCAAAATGTGTTAAGGAAAATACTAGAAACTTAAAAAAAATATGACTTGCATCATCGTTGTGTTCATACATAACCCCCTGAGTATATAACTTCTGCTGTCATTCATATGTGACACAAACAAGTTTAGAAGTCATCAGATTTTTTATCAACTTCAAAGATTCATTTGCTATTATTATAAATACATTATAAAACAAACCATATATCATTGGAAAGTCATGGGTATATAGTTTCCAACAAAAAAAAAATGATACTCAAAAATAATATTCTTATAAAAAGTTATGACCATTTTAATGAAGGTCTGTTAGGTTAAAAATATTACTCGGGAAAGACCACTCAAAGAGGATATATTACTCTGGAAAGATATATTACTCAGGAAGGATATATTATTCTAGAATTAGAAAATATCAATCTACGTTTTTTTTTTTTTGATATTCTGGATCATCTTCTTAGAATTTGTAAAAGTTGATGAGCTTTAATACCCTTTACCTGTGAAAGCTCCATAAAATTATCAACAAAAGATCCAAATTAATACAAACATTTGACCAATAATGTGTTCAAGTTCAATCATATTCCTTGCTTGCCTCATAATTTTTGGAGTATACGGGTCCCACCCCTTGCATGCATGGAGTGATCGGAGGCTTGATAACGGTGTTCGGCAAAGATCGGAGGCAACTGACGCTTGTGAACTTGCCATTCCTTTGGATTAATCGGGTCGTCCCACCTTTGAAAATTGTTGCATGAGATGAATTTCACTATTGAAAATTGTGCTAGACGGGGTGGTTGATGACATGAAGAATTGGCTCCCATAAATTGCAAACAAAGTATTAATTTATTGAAAAATTAGAGCAGCCGTATCTTCCCATAAAAATTATTCTCATTCAGAGCAAAGTTTTCTAACCGTATCCATGTTAGTTATTAAGCTTCTCAAGAGTTCAGGAAAAATGGTGATGAAGTATAACATTGGATGACATGTCTTTGAATAATGAAAATCCTACAAGCGAGCATGGTGTCTCCAGTTGAGGTTCCAATACCTACCATTACTGATTTCTTGAACAGGCAAATAGTTGAGGAGAATACTCCGATAGAGCCAATATGGAAAGTGTTTCATTCCAACTTTACATTGAGTAGCAGAAAGGTGGTAGCCGAGGACCTTGAAAAATAAAATGGTTAAGGAGGAAAGGAAAGATGGTAAGAGAAGGCCATGGGAAGGCATAACTTCTCTGGAGTGATGTTGGATTTAGATGAAAGATGGGGAGTCAAAATGAAGAAGCATATGTGATAGTGGCGACGGAGAGAGAGATGAGGATGTAGATCTCCGACGGGCTGTGGATCTCATGGAGGAATCATTTGAAGTGATTCTGAAGGTATTGCAACAAAGGAGCGTTTATCGTCGCTACCACTCAGACAAATACTCACAAGGAGAAATCAAGCAAGATCGAGAAACATATCGAAAAAAATACAGAAGAGAGAATCATTTACCTCAAGGCATCAATAGATCTCCATACTAATGGTGGATTAAAATTTTAAAATTTGTCATGATGAAAAACTCACATATCTGGGGATGCTTCGGTTGGATGATTCAAGAGGACCATCGGAGTAGTTACTAGCATTCAGTTTTCATATCTCTACCCCCACATTTTTGCACAAGTGTCAGTGATAGTCGATGCCTCCATCGCTCTTCCTTTGCTCATCTTCCATCGCAACATAGCTTTTTGAAGAATTTTCCCACAGACGACACCAATTTGATAACTCCATTTTCTACTCGCTCAGGCTTCTCCTTCTCAGCAAGTCCTCTTCTCTTACATAGTCTTGTGGATCTGAGAAAGTAATACTGATTAAAGTCGGGTTGACTCCTCCGGTGCAACTCATTTGACACTCAAGTTAGTAATTGGTGGAGATAGAATGAAAATAAAGGGAGAAGAATTTAAAGAAGAAAGAGTTGCCTCTGCTAGTTAGAAAATAGAAGACCCTCGTACCTTTTTCCTTATCTCGGTTCTGTTTATATATCCCTCAAAAAGGAATCTTCATGTAATACCTGACCTTGTCAGGCTATTGAGGGCCAAGGGAGATAGCTGTTAGACTATACACTGACATTGTCAAGTTGTTAGCAAGCAAGTTGTTAGAGATTGTCAAGCCGTTATGCTTTGAGGTTTCTTAAGCTCGAATGGAAAAGCGCCAGTACTGTAGCATCATGTGATACTGTAGCAACGAGAATGTATTGCTCAGGGAGAATAGATTAATTGTCTAGAATACCCAGCAACATCGACTGTAGCATCACTATAGCAATGCCACTATAGCATACTGTAATAGTGTATTACTCGAGAGAGTTGATTGATTGACGAGCACTGTAGCAGTCACTGTACCTATAGCATACTACAACATCTGGTACTGTAGCACCAAGATATATTGCTCATGGATTAAGTGTGATTCCCAAAATATTGTAGCAGTAGTACTATAGCAATGTCCTATAACACTTGATAAATATTACTCGAAAGCACAATCTAATGGCTCATATTACTATAGCAACGCACTATATATACTAGTGTTATCTCACAAGGACTGAGGATCAAATGCTAATTGATTTTACACTTCAAATTTAGCTAGACAGAATCGATAATTGTTTGATTTGAGATTATCAACGAAAATGTGAAAATAGAAGAAAGATAATTGAGGAAGCCCTAAATTCAAGAAGATGTTCTAGGCCTTCGATTTCATTGTAATGGTGAATGTTGTGCTATGTATTTGCCCATTCCTAGTTCTACACTTCTATATTTGTAGGATGGTCTAAACTATTATCAATTACCACTCTGTGATGATGTATCAGAGTACCTTCCATGTCAGTAACCAAGTATGTCATTAAGTGAAAAAGTAACTTAGAGAGTCCAAATTTTCAGTAGAGTACCTCCTGTCACAAGGCCTCCCCTGGGTTTATGTCTCTAGATTACGTAGGTTACTTGCGTAGCATATGATTAGGGAAAGCCCATTAGGTCAAGTGAAAAACTCATCCATACATAGAATTGCTCTCCTTTAGGAGATTATGATCCATATAGAAGGATAGTTACCTTAGATACTCAATGTTAAATAAGCATCCTAAAGTCATGCCAAGCTATATCAGAACATACACTCAAAAGAGATAACAATCTATGCATATAATCAATAAAACTTTAGGTTCACTCTCAGATTTAGACACATAGCAATATAGCTAGTGCAGAAATAAGATTTACCCATACAGAAATACAATCTAGATAGATAACTTCATGTCCATAAAGAAAGCCTTCTTGCAAGTATTTCATCAAACAGAACAAGTATCATACAAGCTTCATTAGACAAGGAAATTAGCAATTCCATAGAGTTTTACATTATCCACACATTACAATTACTCTCTACATCCTAGACCAATGCATATCTACTCGATAATTGAAAGATATACAATCCAAGAACTCAAAATGATAGAAACTTTAAAACCCCAAAATAAGGGGAGAAGAAGCTTATCCTTTGATGTTAAGTGAAGCCCTTGGATGCAGATCTTGAAGTGTCGACGAAGATGGAGTAGTAGAACGACCTCGAATCGTCCAGATGATGACTCCGAGTGTAAAGATTTAACATAGAGAGTCTCCTCTAGCCTTGGAACCTCCTCTTCTTAAAGGGGATGAAGTGCCCCTTATATAGAGGTGAGGGCACGGAGTGGTCATGCCTAGGGGCACGACCCGTGGCTCTTGTCACGGGACAAGCCATTCTATGGCTATCTGGACGTGCTATTTAGCACTGTTAGAGGCAGGTTGGTTCTAGCTCTGAGCACCTGGCCGTGCCATTTGGCACGGCTAGAGCTATCTTTGGCTTCTAGCCGTGCCAAATGTCATGGCCAAAGTAGAGCCTGCTCTGTTTAGCCTTCTGGGTCATGCTATTTGGCACGGCCTGATCTTCAATCCTGTATTTTTTTTGTGACTTTTAATTTGGAGGCATGGTCGTACCTTAAGGCACGACCAAGTTTATTTCTACTCTAGAAATCTACATGGGTTAACTGTTGGTCGTGCCATTTGGCATGACCTGAACTATTTTTGTGCTAATCCTCCTTCCTGGTCGTGCCATTTGGCATGACCAATGTCTTCGCTGGTTCCTTGGCTGTGCCTTTTGGCACGATCACATTTTGGAGCTTCTCCCGGCTATGACTCAAGGTATGGCTAGGTCCAATTTGATTCTGGAAGTGGTTGCTTCTTGTGTCCCATGTGTTGGTGCAGGTTGCACTAACAGTCTGATTTTGATGTATGACAAATAGTTTAAAGTTAGATGGGTTGTTTATCTTACATTTCTACCAAGTGTGCAGAAGTTGACTGGTCTAAAGATTTGACACCAGGCTAAAATCCAGCTAGGTCCGCGAGGCCCGATAGCTGGTGAGAAGTCTAGATAGGTCTGCGAGGCTTGATATCTGGCGGGAAGTTCGGTTGGGTCAACGGGACTTGACAACTGGCCGAAGTCCAGTTGGGTCTGCGGACCTGATAACTGGCGGGAAGACCTGGTGGGTCAAAGGCAAGTCAAGTGACTGGAAGTAGTAAGTAAAGGTAAGCAACTAGAGGGGAGATCCACTGAGAGTGCGTTCCCTGTTGAGGGAACTGTAGGCGTCGGTCCAGCTTAGGTCAATTTGGGAAACCTAAGCTGAGACCTTGACTAGATTCTAGTCTCGGGGAGATAGGATCTAATTACTACTCATAATCTATTATGTTGTGCTAACTCTGTTTTGCAGGGTAAAATATATTTTTTGATTGCCTGGACTAACCTTTTCCTTACAGATGGAAAGACTGAAGAAAAGGGGTCCGGGCGCCCGAAAGGAGTCCGGGTGCCCGAAAGGAGTTTGTGCGTTCGGACCAGGCTCACCTAGGTAAGGTATGGGCACCCAGGCGGTCCGAGCGCCTGGACTCGGTCTAGGCGCTCAGACATGAAAATTGATCCACAAGCTTATGTGGAGTGTGTCGATTGGCCGAGCTACGTGGTCCAAACACCCGAAGGAGTTTCAGGCACCCAGAATGGACCTATTTAAAGGACTTCGACCCAACCTTCTCTTCTGCTCGATGCTCCGAAAAGGCTCCCACAACGCTGCTACACTCCACTGACAACTTGACTTCAGCTTTAATTAGTTTTTTTATTGTTGGTAATTTTTATTTATAGTTCTTGTACTTGCAATTTGTAATTATTTCTAACTATTAGTGGATTACCCAATGAAAGCACTCGACAAGTGTGGGCCTTGGAGTAGGAGTTGTTGAAGACTCCGAACTAAGTAAAAACTTGGCCGTGTTAGCATTACTTTTTATTCTTCTGCTGTGTATCTGTTTTAATCAAATTTTCGATGATCGCTATTTACCCCCCTCTAGCGTTCTTTCCGATCCTATAACTGGTATCAGAGCTGGTACTGCTCTGAATTGGTGCAACCACCAATCAAGCAAAGGGGGTGATATTTTTTTGTTCTTTTTTCTTTCTTTTTTTTGTTGTTTTGAGCTTTTTCAATATGATCCAAATTGGTACAATTTCCTCTTTGGATAATTTTTTTTGTTGTAAACTACTCTGAATTGGTGCAACACCAATTCAATCTTAATATTTTAATTTTTCTCCCACACTGCTAATCCAATACCCAGTCTTGGGACCTCCTTTTCTTTTTCTCTTTATGTGCAAGATTTATGGCCCAAAATGAGGGATACATCACTGTCCGTCCTCTCCTCTTCAACGGTGATGAATCCCGTACTGGAAGAATTGGATGGAGGTATACCTGAAAACCGACTTCGACCAATGGTTCAGCATCACCAAAGGCTACAAGGCTCCCGTCGACAATGCTAGAATTCCAATGGACCTGAAAAATTAGAATTCGGAATGAAGAAGAAGGCCCAGATCGACTTTAAGGCTCTCAACACAATCCAGTGCGGATTAACAAAGGAGGAGCTAAACCACATCGACTCACACGAAAGTGCGAAGGAGCTGTGGGACAAACTTATCAAATTTCACGAGGGAACCAACGACGCAAAGGTAACAAAAAGGGACCTTTATTTAAATAAATTATTTAACATAAACATACAGGAAGAAGAATCTGCGAGTCAACTACATGCAAGGATAAAGAACATCCTCAACAAGCTTCATACAATCGGTCATCAAATGGAGAATCGAGACTTGATAAGGTATGCTCTAAACGTGTTTCCTCGAAATGCACTGTGGGCATCAATCATGGATGCTTATAAAATTTTGAGGAACTTATCTAAATTAAAACTCGATAAATTATTTTGTGAACTTGAACTCCATGAACAGACTAACTCAAAATAGGTCAAGAAAGGTATTGCTCTTTTTGTAGGTCCCTCAAAAGAAGCTAAACAGAAGAACAAACCAAAGTCAGAATTTGAATTTGACTCAAAAGACGAAGAAGAACAACTTGTGAATATGGTCAGAAAAATGTTCACAAGAAGAAAGAAAAACTTCTCGAAGAAGGACCTACAAAAGGTAATCAAGTCAAATGACATAAGGCAAAGATCACATGCTACGGTGTAACAAGAAAGGACACTACAAGCACGAGTGCCCAAAGGTGAAAGACGACAAATCCAAAATAGTCAGAAAGAAAAAGGCACTCAAGGCGACGTGGGACAAATCATCTTCAGAAGAATCGATGCTGAAGATCAGAAGCACGACAACTACCTCGCACTGATCGCAATAGGACCAGAATCAAAAAACAAGTTGGAACAAGATGATGAGTCCGAAGATGAATCAAGCCACGAGTCTGCACTCGTTTTCGAAGGTTCAAATGAGGTATCTTCTATCCTAACCTCAAAATTCTTTAGAATTATCACATGTTTAAATAAAAAATTAATTAAATATGAAAAACAAAATGAAACGCTCCTTGAGGAAAATCAATACCTCAAGGAATAGATTGAAAGTACTAATCCAAATCAAGTTGTACAACTTGAGGAGGAAAACACAATATTAAAGAATGAAATTAACAAACTTAAAGGATTGTTAGAAACTTTTACCACTAGATCTAAAAACTTAGATTTAATTCTTAAAATCTAAAAAGATGTATATAATAAATCTGTGCTTGGATACAAATCCAACTCAACAAATAAAACGTTTATATCACTTATAAGCCAAAATAAGAAACGAACTAAGCTTGGGTTCCGAAAGCGTGTCTAACCACGCAAGTAGGGCTCAATAAATTCTATGTACCCAAAACTGAAATTCATTATCTAAAACCAAACCCAACTAAACCCATTAACTCAAAACTAAAGAATCAAATAAATCAAATAATAAAATAAAGTCAAACAAGTGAAACTCAAATAAATCAAATAATTACCATCAACTTTATTACAACTATAAAAATAAATGACATAAATCTAAAACATAAAAACTCAATAATTAATGGGAGACTCCAAATTAGTTGACACCTCCAAAAATATTAGTTTACTCGGCTGGGTAAGTAGAATTAGATCAAATAGGGACAAAAGTTTAACTTGAAAAATAGCACTGGAAAAGTTTTGGATGATAGTAAGTTAGGGAAGCTCTGTCTATGCATGTCTAGGAAGATATGACTTCAATCTGGTGCATTTGGCTTAGTGGAACTAACTGAAGCTATCCTCCTCTACCAATCCTAACTAGTTAGATCAAAGTTTTGCTATTAAGTTCAGTGGATAAGACTATTTGGAAAACCTCGAAGGCATGATTACTCTAATGATGTCTAGGTGACTCACTATAGGCCAAAAGTTTATCTGAATAATGTCTATTTGTTGAACTCAAAGCTAACCTTGAATCTAGCACAAAGTTAAACCAAACTCTGAAATTCAATTTAACTCATCTCACAAAATCATAGGATTCCTTTTGTCTGAAAATTTAGACTGGTGAAATGAATAAGGATAATTTAAAAGTAAATTAAATCTAAATAATTAAATTAAAATCAAATAATTAATTCATTAAAATTTTGTGCAAATAAGTTTAAAGATACTACTTATGTATGAAAAATCTTAGATTAAGGGGGAGGATATTTATTCGGATATTTTTTAAAATTCTAGGAAAATTTATTTACTTATATTTTCTAAAAAATTTCTATTTCGTTAGTTTTTCAAAAATTTATTTTGGCCTTAGCCTAGATCAAACCCATAAAAAGTATGATCCTATAGATCTAGGAATTGAGCATCTCACAAACATGCTAGGTTACCATGATTATGTATGTATAAACATAGAATGGTGTGAGATGCATAGGTATTTTGTCTGTACTTTAGATGCTTTTATCAGTGCATCAACATAAGTCTGAACAAAAAATACAACAGAATATTAATCAAATCAAGTAGTCCTTTTTCAGTAAATATCTAATTGAACATAAATACTTGATTTGACTAACCAGGTAAACACTGCTATCTTTTGATAGTTAGTTAGTAACCAAGGATTAGACAGTTAAGGATCAATAATAGATGAATATTTTCAACTAAGCTTTTATTACTATTACTCTTCTTAAATTTTTATCTCAATTAGTCTTCTAACATATGTTAACTTAATCTTTGACTTAATTACTAACTTAAATTAATCTTTAATTAATTAATTAATTAATTAATTAATTAAATCAGCTCAAAATAACCTTTAAACTTGAATTAATTAATCTTCAAGTTAATAAATTTAATTAACCATTAATTAAATTCATACTTTTTCATAAATCAATCTTCTTAAGCTAATTAATCATCAAAATTAATTCTAATCTACGTTAATTAACTTAAACTTAATTTCACAACTTGAAATTAACTTATAACTTACACAACTTATTTAATTTAATTAATTCTATAAATCTACTTAATTCTTAACCCAAATTAAAGAATTGACCTAACCTAATTATCTCTTAACTTATTTAACAAATTAATTAATCTATTAAAACTCTCAATTAAAATCCTTAGCCTTAACAACTAAATTAACCATTTTAACTTAATCATTTTTTTTCTTTTCCAATTCGACTAAATACCACAACTGTTTAACTTAAAACAATTACTTAATCATCATTTTTATGTAATTTTCCAACTTTACTTAATAAAAATTAATTAAACAATTTAACTTGAATCAATTTGTCACTTAAATTAATCTTTAACTTAATCAATTTTAACTTAAATAGATCCATAAACTTAACCCCTAACTAATTAATTAAAAATAAATAATAATAATAAATAAATAAATAACTAAATAATAATAATAAATAAATAAATAAAACCACAAACGAGAGCCCAAAACCAGGGGTGCCCGCCCCTGGCATCAGGATTCAGGCACCCAGACGAGGGTCTGGGCGACCCGTACCGTGCCCCCATTCCAAGCGCCCGGACTGGGTTCAGGCGCTCAGAATGCCCTACCCCCTCATCCTTTTCTCTTTTGTAAAAAGCCCCTCACCGGGCTTTACGAGCAAAAGCAATAAAAGGAAAAATATTTTTTCTTAAAACTTTCTTACTTTGGTTATCAAGCCGTGCGTTGCAGATCAACCGAGGTCATCAGTTCTTTTATAAATATTCTAGATTCGGTAAATTGTTTTTAACCTTAAACTTTAATTTTTTTTTCCTTAGAATTTCAATTTTAGGGTGTTATTTGTTAATTAAGAAACAATCACATTCTGGTGCTGGCCGCTCGACCACTAGTACAGACCCTAGGTTATGAACTTAGGGTTAGATTTTCCTCTACCATATATATTCATATACCTTCTAGATTTTTAGATAGATGATTTTTTTATGCGATCGCGTATTCCTATCGTAGAAATTATTGATTATTACAACTTGCAGTGATTAGTTTATTACTCCAGATCAGTTAACATAGGTTTGTGTGCTGAGATGTATAACAACCTAGTTAGAGTCGATGATTTTACTTACACTACTAGGGTCGTCGGTACTGATATGACCTTATCTCCCACTATTATTCATGACTTTTTGGGGGTGCGTCTATCCGCATATCCCTTCCAGTGCTACCCTCCTAGGGATCCACCATTTGGTGATCCCTACTCACATATCACACTTGATACGATCTATTCGTAATTTTTTGGGGGTCAGAGTGTACCGACTGTGACCCTATTTAGATCAATTACACTTAGAGTCCAGGACTATGTCCTCTATCGAGTCCTAGTTACATGCATTTTATCCCTGACCACTCGCGACGTAGCAATGATGCGTCCTTTTCATTCCTTTCTCCTTTATGCATTATGCCATAGATTAGATATAGACATTATAGATTTCAGACCATCCTCTATTCGGCTAGTATTATCACTAGTCAGCGGATCCACATGCTATATTGCCATATTTTGACTGCATACATTGCCTCATTGGACGTTGATGCCACCGTAGGTGATGTTAGAACCCTAAATGAGTCTGACTTGGTAGGTCCTAGGAATTTCTCCTTAGGAGATGTACATATAGATGATGAGGGTGTCTTGTCTTGGAGGAAAGCGGCCCTGTACCAGTCCGATCCGGCTGCCTCACCCCAGTCTGACCCTGAGGCCTAGGATCAGCTTGATCCAGCTTCGGGCGAGGAGGCAGAGCTAGATGTGTACATTGTTGATCTCTTTGGGCACCGGCACCTCCGGTGTCTCATACTCTAGACGACCGAGTTATTGAACTTGAGGTTGTCATGACGAGTCTTCGATAGGAGGTCTCCGATCTTTGATGGGGCATGTCTAGTTCTCGAGAGGAGAACCAGACTCGTCATACTGAGTTGATGGACTTCTTGTGCTCCTGGGGTTCCGATCCATCTTCCTCGTCTTCGCAGTAGTACAGTCCTTGATTGTTTCTTTTTGCTTGTACATATTGACTTGATGTGACTTTATTTTCATTTTCAGTTACTAATATTCCATCTCTTTTTAGCTAGTTTCACTTTAGTAATTTGAGTTGCTATTGCTTATTACATAATGATTGATCTCACTATGTTATCAGATTAAGGGGGAGAATTTACTTATATAAGTTAAAAATGATTTCTAAAAATCATCTCTCTATGTTTTTTTTTAAAATATCTCTCTTGCTTTGAAATTTTTTCTCATTTTTTTTGGAAGTACTTTCAAAATTAGCTTTACATAGTTATATTTTTCAAAGTACTTTGGATTTTTGAAGAAAAATATAATTTGTTTATTTAAAAATTCTTGACAAATTTACTTTGAAAAACTTCAGTTAATGTTTGAAAAATACTTTTAGAATATTTTGAAAAGTTATTCCACTTTGAATTTTTTTTTAAAAAAGTTTTTACAAACCTTTACTTCAACAATGCTCTTATATACATAACTCCTTAGAAGTTTTGCTTTAACTTCCTTTGAAAATCTTACTTAGACACTTCTCTCTAAACTTTCTTTTGAACATCTTACTTAGAAAACTTTGAATTTTTGAAAATCGTTTTGAAAAACATATTTACCGTATTTTGAAAAGTTATTCAAAAATCTTACTTGCAAAATTTCTCAAAATATTTATTCCTCCCTCCAATTAACCCTAAATGCTAATTATTTAAAGTAATTAGTGTTCAAAATTCCTTACATTGCCATACTTCTTTGAAACTTGCTTGAAGATCTCAACTTGCAATATTTTCTTACTTATTTTTTTTATGCATTATGCCTTAATTTTTTGATGTATATCAAAGGGGGAGGATAGTGGGTTAAGTTAGAAAAATTGAACTCACTTTTAAAACACTTTATACTTTATCGTATTTTTTTTTCTAACTTTAACCTAGGTTGTCATTACATCAAAATGGGGGAGATTGTTAGTGCAGATTACTCTAATAGTCTGGTTTTGATGTATGATAAATAGGTTAAAGTTAGATGAGTTGTTTGTCTAACATTTCTACCAAGTGTTCAAGAGTTGACTGGTTTGAAGGACTTGACACCAGGCTAAAATCCAGCTAGGTCTGTGGGGCTTGATAGCTGGTGCGAAGTCTAGATAGGTCCGCGGGACTCGATATTTGGGGAGAAGTCTAGTTGGATTTACGGGACCTGACAACTGGCCGAAGTCTAGTTGGGTCTGCGGAACTGACAACTGACGGGAAGACCTGGTGGGTCAGAGACAAGTCGAGTGATTGCAAGTGGTAAGTAAAGGTAAGCAACTGGAGGAGAGATCCAGTGAAGACGCATTCCCCATTGAGAGAACTGTAGGCGTCGGTCCAGCTTAGGTCCATTTAGAAAACCTAAGTTAAGACCTTCACTAGATCCTGCTCTCGGGGAGACAGAATCTAATTACTACTCATAATTTATTATGTTGTACTAACTCTATTTTGCAGGGTAAAATATATTTTTTGATTGCATGGACTAGCCTTTTTCTTGCAGATGGAAAGGTTGAAGAAAAGGGGTCGAGGCACTCGGACCAGGTTCGCCTGGGCACGGCCATGGGCGCCCAGGTGGTCCGAGCGGCCGGACTCTGTCCAAGCGCCCGGACTTGAAAATTGATCCACAAGCTTACGTGGAGTGCGTCGATTGGCCGGGCCACGTGGTCCAAGTGTCCAGAGGGGTTCCAAGCACCTGGAACGGACCTATTTAAAGGACTTCGACCCGGAGCTTTAGAACAACAACTGTAATGACCTTCTCTTCTACTTAGTGCTTTGAAAAGGCTCCCACAACGCTACTACGCTCCACCGACAACCGGACTTCAGCTTTAATTATTTTTTATTGTCAATAATTTTTATTTATAGTTCTTGTACTTGCAATTTGTAATCATTTGAACTATTAGTGGATTGCCCAACGAAAACACTCAATAAGTGCGGGCCTTGGAATAGGAGTCATCAAAGGCTCTGAACCAAGTAAAAACTTGGTCGTGTTAGCATTGCTTTTTATTCTTCCGTTGCGTATCTGTTTTAATCGAATTTTTGATGATCACAATTCACCCTCCTCCCATCCCTCTAGCGTTCTTTCCGATCCTACACTATAACTTAGACACTCCAATCCTTTACTTTCCTCACCACGGGGAAGACATGGCTAGATCATAGTCTTCTTTAAATTATCTTCTTTTGCATATTTTGAATCCTTTACCGCTCCAAACTGCTCTTGAAAATGAAAATAGACATCAAGCAAATCTCTGGACATAAATTAGTAACAATACTGAAATTAAAATGATAAAGGGTACAAAAGCATAGATCATAGGCAATGAATACAGAAAGATGTGTGTTAAACAATACAAAATAATATATATAATCTACGTACATAACACCCCAGACTTAGACCTTTGCTTGTCCTCAAGCAAACTCTACAATATAGATTCAAGAGCTAATAATGTGTATCCCTAGTGATTCTATTCAGTTCTATCAAACCAGTGAAACTAATGAGCATAATCAAGAATGATCTATAAGAAAACATTCGATTGTAATCAAACAAAATTCTACAATCTAGAAACATGTGTAGGAGTAAGTGTATCATAATTCTTGGTGAATCAATTTAACTATATCAAACATTTCAATAATGAGTATGATTATAAATGAATTTGTCTTAGCCTAAGAATGAGTTCTCTGTGCTAAGTGCAAATCATGACCTAAATTTCTCAAGTATCAATTCCTAATCTTATTCAAGTCATTATTGAACTATCTTTTCTTTTTATTCCCAGCAGTAAACAATGCTTGATTCATCTATCTTAAATCCACCCAAGTTATAAAGAATGTGCTCGATATCAAGAGAAATTTAGTGTTCATTTTCTCAATAACCTAACTCAGTCTCAAAGAGGTAAACAACTAGATTCCACTCATGATAATAATTTTTTTTTTCAATTTCTTATTTCATAAACTTTTTTTTAAAACAGTTTCACATTTGTAACGATTCAATTGGTAGGATTTTCATTTTTCCAAATGAGCTTTAATGTTTCAGGCATCAATCTAGTAACCAAGATGTAGTTAAGAAATTACTATGGAAATTCAAGTACTCATCAAGTCTAATTAATTATGACTATTTTAAGAACTTTTAACTATCAAAATGAGGCAAAGTGAAAAGAGATCCTCAAGCTAGACTAGAATCAAATCTTTTTAATGAAATGCAATGCTCATGTCCTGTTATTGAAGATAGAGAAAAGTAGATAACCAAATATACTAGCACTAATAACTTAACAACATGAATCTAAATGATAAACATATGAAAATTTTTACTATCAAACAAATGCTATGCTCATTTTGTTTCACTAAAGATAGAGAAAATAAATCACTAAATATACTAGTACTAAAAAATGTAACTCATGACCTCTAGATAATGATTGTGCTAGAAGTTTTAAAATGCCTCAAAACCAAGTGCAACTACACTAAGAAAGAAAAATGCAAAATCAAATTGCAACTGTGCATATGTACAACCCCCCTTGACTTAAACTTTTTATTGTCCCAATAAAAATTAGAAATGTAAAATAGAGGACATATGAAATAAGAGAAGTTGTCAAATGATACGTACAAATGCCCAAATCATTAACTTCTCCATCGGGTAGCCACACTCCTCCTAATCTTTGAATTCTATAGACAAGAAAAATTAAGTAGAGGATATGAATTATTATGAATAAAGCAAAAATGAAAATAAGATTGAACTATTTGGATCACTTAAATCGTGATCTTGCTGGAGTAGAATACATTCAAACTTTTCTTCCAATGACCCATATTATTATGAAGAGAGATGTTGTTATGAAATCAATGTAGTGTATCACGGCTCTCTCCATCTTCGTCTCCTTGTGAATTCTTTCTGGATGGTGGAGATGGTTCAGTGTGAGCTTCCAATTTTCTGCCCAAGTAAACTCTGCACACCCAAAAGAAAAATATATTTCCCACAAGTATGTTATATAAGAAAGAACCAAAATCATATTGAGATAAGCTGAATAAGTAATAGAAACTGAATTACATCCAACAAAGTCAATTATAGGTACCTTTATAAAGTTTTTCAAAAGATCATAAGAAATACTAACGTTACTTTACTGAGAGATACTTGAAAATTCTAAACAAATAGATGTGACCTCTTCTGAATTAGATGATGGTCCTGGCTCTGGCTCAGGTGGTAGTGCAACAACAGGTGATGATTCTTGAGATTCTGTCATCGCTGTATAAGTCCCTACACATTGATCCTCATCATTCATATATGGTCCTACTGTTAGGATCCTTCGTACTCGGCTAGAGAGGGGGGGTGTGAATAGCTGCCCCAAATTACTCGTTTCTTCCTACGATTAGGTTAGTGCAGCGGAAATACAACGTAGAAAGAAAACAGGAGAAGAAATCAAATCTCAACGCAAGGATGTAACGGGGTTCGGAGATTAGGGCTCCTACTCCTCAGCGTGTCCGTAAGGTGGACGAGTCCAGTCAATCCGTCGGTGGATGAGTCCCCGGAGAACCGGCTAATACAATATACTCCTTGTGGGTGGAGAAACCTCGCCACAAACGTTTGCAACAGCAAACAAAGAGTACAAGTACAAAGAATAAGCAAGAAATACAATAAGAATACACAAGCACTCTACCAATCTTGCTTTCTCGTCGACTGGAGTCCGGATGAAGCAGCAGCTTTCCAATCGGGGAAGCTCACGCGAAGCTTTCGGAAGGAACTCAACAGAGCTCTTATCGCAGCCCACAAATCTTCAGCAGAAGAGAAGAAGGAAGGACGATTTTGCACGTAAGATGCCTCGATCTTTATACCGCGAAGAAGCGAAGAAACTAGCCGCTGCGTCGCAACTGTCCCGATCGGTTTGTGGACCGATCAGGCCTGCTGATCGGTCCCGACCGATCGGTACGTAACCTTCATGCGTACTCGGTCGATGCGTGGACCGATCGAATACCGGATCGGTCCCGGCACCGATCTCAACTCGTGCTTCCGCGACATCTCTCGATCGGTCGCCACGACCGATCAGAAGCTCTGATCGGTCCACGCACCGATCAGGCGTCTTCTCGTGGCTCGATCACCTTCGATCGGTGCAGATCGATCGATACCGATCAAGAGCACATCGATCGATTCTTGATCGGTCACCAGACCGATCAGATACCTAGTGACTTGGTTTTTGCCCAAACCAAGTCTCAAACCTTCCAAACCAACATTCGGTCAACCTTGACCTATTGGTACATCATGCTTAGCATCCGGTCACTCCCTTGACCTGCTAAGACTCCGAACCAAGTGTCTGTTGGTTGCTACTCGGAAAGCCTAGAGGTTCCACTGTACAAAAATTTTGTACAAAGGTCTGAACCTTTTCCTAGCTACCATGTGTTCTTTTAAATTAAATTTTGGATCGCCTGCGGAACTTAACACGTTTGATCCAAAACTTAATCTATTCGTTCTTTTAGGTTTTGACTTGGGTCTCCTGCGGAACTTAACACGTTCAACCCAAATCACCTTAAGTTATTAATTCCATTAAATATTAATTTCCATAATTGGTTCCCAGTACTGACGTGGCGAGGCACATGGCCTTCTTGGATATGGGAGCAACCACCACCGACTAGACAAAACCTTTTATGGAAAGCTAATATTTAATTTCCTAAAATAACTTTAGGTTAACCGAAAAGAACAATCAAATCACAAGAAAAAAAAAACAAAAGAACACAACATCGAAAAACATATTCGAAATACTAGAATCGCATGCCTCTTGTATTTGGTATTATTTCCAAAAATAACTAGTATGATGCGGAAAGAAAAATTACTAGTTATACCTTTTAGAAAGACCTCTTGATCTTCTACCGTATTCCTCTTCTAACCTCGGACGTTGTGTGGGCAACGATCTTCCGAGATGAGAAACCACCAAAGCACCTTCTTCTCCTTTCTTCAAGTTTCGGCCAAGCACTATGCTTCCAAGAGATGAAGATCTTTTTCCACCAATCAAGCTCCAAGGGATGTAAGCTTTCTCTCCTTCTTCTCCAAGCTAAAATCCGGCCACCACTTGATCTTCAATGAGGAAGAGAGGTCCGGCCACAAGATGGAGAGAAGAGAAAGGAAGGAGGCCGGCCACACCAAGGAAGAAAAGAGGGAGAAAATAATAGAGGTTGTTCACCATGAAACCTTCTCTACCCCCTCTTTTATAATCCTTGGTCTTGGCAAATATGGAAATTTAATTAAAAACTTCCTTAATTCTTTTGTCATGAAAAGGAAAAATTTATTTTAATTAAAATAATTTTTCTTCTCACTTAAACATGGCCGGCCACTTATTTCCTCAAATCAAGGAGAGTTTTAATTAAACAAGAATTAAAACTTCCTAATTTGTTTCCAGAAATTTATAAAAATTTCTCCAATAATTTTATCCCTTCATGATTGGTTTATAAAAAGGAAATTTAATAAATTAAAATCTTTCTTTTAAACATGTGGATAAAAAGAAAGTTATCTCTAAAATTAAAATCTCTTTCAATCTACAAATAAGGAAAGATATCAAATCTTTTCTTAATCTTTGTAGAAACTTATAAAAGAGAATTTTTAATTTTAAACTCTCTTTAAATCATGAATATGTTTTAAAAGGAAAGTTTTCTTAAAATTTAAAATCCTCCTTTAATCAACAAATAAGGAAAGATTTCAAATTTTAAACTCTCTTTTAATCATGTAGATGATTTACAAATAAGGAAAGTTTTTACCAAAAATTAAAACCATCCTTTTAAACTACAAATAAGGAAAGAGATTAATCTCTTCTCTTAATCTTTTGTAGAAAGTTATAAAAGGAAATTTTAATTTTTTAACTCTCTTTTAAAATCATGATATCCACATAAGAAATAATTTTAATAAAAATCCTTTTTAATATTCTAGTGGCCGACCACCTAAGCTTGGGACCCAAGCTTTGGCCGGCCACCTACATGGCTCATCCACTTGGACTTGGCCGGCCCTAGCTTGGGTTCCAAGCTAACTTGGCCGGCCCCATTGGATGGGTAAGAAGGTGGGTATGCGGTGGGTATAAATCTCTATATACTAGAGGCTACGATAGGGACCGAGAGGAGGAATTGGTTTTGGTCTCCCGATGAAATTAAGCATCCCGTGTTCGCCCCGAACACACAACTTAATTTCATCAATAATAATTCATTCCACTAAAGAACTATTATTGAACTACCGCACCAATCCCAAATTACATTTTTGGGCTCCTTCTTATTATGAGTGTGTTAGTCTCCCTGTGTTTAAGATAACAAATGTCCACTAATTAAGTAAGTTACTGACAACTCACTTAATTAATATCTAGCTCCAAGAGTAGTACCACTCAACTTCATCGTCATGTCGGACTAAGTCCACCTGCAGGGTTTAACATGACAATCCTTATGAGCTCCTCTTGGGGACATTCTCAACCTAGATCACTAGGACACAGTTTCCTTCTATAATCAACAACACACACTATAAGTGATATCATTTCCCAACTTATCGAGCTTATTGATTCATCGAACTAAATCTCACCCATTGATAAATTAAAGAAATAAATATCAAATATATGTGCTTGTTATTATATTAGGATTAAGAGCACACACTTCCATAATAACTGAGGTCTTTGTTTCTTTATAAAGTCAGTGTAAAAGAAACGACCTCTAATGGTCCTACTCAATACACTCTAAGTGTACTAGTGTAATTATATAGTTAAGATAAACTAATACCTAATTACACTAGGACCTTCCAATGGTTTGTTCCTTTCCATTATAGTCGTGAGCTTCTGTTTATAATTTATAAGGTACCGATAACATGATCCTCTGTGTGTGACACCACACACCATGTTATCTACAATATAAATTAATTGAACAACTACATTTATCATAAATGTAGATATTTGACCAATGTGATTCTTATTTCTAGATAAATGTTTATACCGAAAGCTAGGCTTTTAGTGTACACTCTAACAATCTCCCACTTATACTAAAAGACTAAGCTGCCATATCTGCTGCCATACATTTGATTCCCAACCCTTCAACATGTCCATCAAAAGCTCTCGCCTTAAGGACCTTAGTGAAAAGATCTATAGGTCATCATCTGATGCATTCTAGGCAGCAACAACTTCTCCTCGTTTATACGATTTCTCGTATTGGGTGGTACTTGCGCTCTATTGTGTTTACTTGCCTTTATAGACTTATGGTTTCTTCGAGTTTGCTACTGCACCAATATTATTACAATAAATTGTAATAATCTTTGGACAAACCATAAATCATATCTAAGTCTATCTTGAGGTTATTGAGTCATTCAGCTTTTATGGCTACCTCAGAGGCTTGCCATATACTAAACTTCTATGGTGGAGTCCAGAAAAACACCTATGCTTATCACTCTTCCATAGTTATGACTTTACCTCCTAAAGTAAACACAAATCCCCGAGGTTGACTTATTATTGTCCCTATCCGATTGGAAGTCAAAATCCATGCAACCCACAAGGACCAAAATAACTGCCTTGTAAACTAGCATATAATCTCTAGTGCATCTAAGGTACTTCAATATATGCTTTACTGCAGTCCACTGTCCTTGTCCAGAGTTACTTTGATATCTGCCAACTATGCCCTTGGCAAAACAGATTTCTTATCTCGTGCATAGCATTCATTAGGCTTCCGACAGCCGAAGCATAAAGAACTGCCTTTATTTCCTTTATCTCCTTTAATGTCTACAGAGACATATCTTTAGATAAAGTTACTCCATCCTGAAAAGGTAAGAAAACTTTCTTGGAGTTTTGCATGCTTTAAAACGAGCAAGGATTTTTCCGATGTATGAAGCTTGGGATAAGTAAAATATTCTTTTCTTGCGATCCCTTATTACTTTGATCTCAAGAATATATACATTCTCCCAAGTCCTTTATATCTAATTGTTTGAACAACCATACCCTTACTTCTGACAACATTTTGATATTATTTCCAACTACCAAAAATGTTATCTACGTATAGTACAAGAAATACCACCACGCTTCCATCACACCTTTTGTATACACAAGACTTATCCGGTTACTAAATAAATCCATAGGTCTGAATTACTTTGATAAACCGGATGTTCCAAGACCTTGAAGCTTTGCCTCGGTCCATAGACTGATTGAGCTTTACACAAGATGCTCTCAGCCCTTACCCTTCCGGTTGCTTTATATGTATGCTTTCTTCAAGACTTCCATTAAGGAATCTTGTCTTGACATCCACTTGACAAATAGATAAAGAATCCGGATAGACTTAAGCATGGCTACCGGTGAAAAAGTTTCCTTTTCATCAGCCTTGCTTTGAAGGTTTCAACCTTCCTCTATCCCTCTTTTCCTATTATAGACCTTTTACACCCAAAGGCTTTTACACCACTTGGTGGTTCTATAAGCTTCAGATTTTATTAGAATACATATATTCTAATTTTATTATTCATTACTCTTTGCCAAGATGCTGCATATTTATCTTGGAGTGCTTCGTCATATGTCCGGAGATCAGGTTTATGTCCTTCAGGGATCGAGTCCAAAAACTCTCCCAAAACATGAACCTATTTACCCTCCCACTGTGACAAGACACTTTATGCAATTGTGTATCATTTGTGATACGTGTTGCAGTTTTCTTGTGGTATCTCATCTTGTACAGTTGGTACTAGGTTAGACATGTCCTTTATTATTTCCTTAAGAACAAATTTACTTATGAGCACGTGGTTCATTATATAGTCCTTTTCTAAAAATCAGTCATTGATGCCAACAATGACCTTCTGATTTTTAAGACTATAAACCTACTTTTGTTTATCTAGGATAACAAACAAGTGAACTCCTATCCAACTTATCATTGTCTCTCTTTAACATATGTGCTGGATTACCCGAATCCGAATATGCTTCAAAATAGGTTTTCACCTATTCAGCAATTCTATATGAGTACAGAGTTCTAACTTGGAAGGTACTATGTTCACTTTCGTTTTCAGAGTTTATCCTTAAAACAAATTTGGTAATTTTCTGAATAACTCATCATCTATCTAATTATTCCATAAGAGTCCTTTACCTTCTTTCTACTACACCATTCTGTTGGGGTGTACCAGATGCAGTTAGTTGGGATTGAAATCCAACTTCTGATAAGTGACTCCTAAAATCTCTCAAGAGGTACTTGCCACTACGATCTTCCATAGCGACTTTTTACTTTAACATTTCTCCGCATCAACCTTGTACTCTTTGAACTAATCAAAGTACTTAGTCTTGCGGTACATTAAGTAAATTTATTTGTATCTTGAATAGTTGTCTATTAAATGGACAAAATATTCAATACTACCTCTTGTCTGGATAGTCATAGGATCACACAAATCAGAATGAACCGTTTTCAACATATCTTTAACTCCATACCCCTTGGACTTAAAAGCTTCTTGGTTATTTTCCTTCCAAATAAGACTCGTAGGTTGGAAAGATTTCCACTACCAATGAACCCAAAAGTTCATCAGCTACCAATGAATCCTACTCAAGTATAACCTAGCTTTAGATGCCAAAGATATAATTGGTTCATTTCCGAAGGTTGCTTTCTCTTAAAATTAGAAGATGTGTTACTAATTTTCATTTGTTGCATCGTGGGAGTTTATTGGATTATAAATTGTCAACCATCATACCAGAATAGATAACTTTCCTATTTTTCTTGATAACAACTTTGTTATCAAAATAGACATAATATCTATAATAGTTTAGAAACTAAAATCAAGTTCTTTCTAAACTTGGTACGTAAAGACAATTACTTAAAATCCATATTTTATTCTTATCAAAGGATAAACATCTCCCACTGCAACAGTTACCACTATTACAGTAGTGCCCATGTGGACGGTGATTTACCTTTCATTTAGTTGTCGGGTTTCCTGGAACCCTGCAATGAATTGCAGACATGATTAATGGCATCTTGTATCTACACTCCAGGTTCTGGTAGATAACACCACTAGACATGTTTCAACTAATGAATTAAATACACCTAAATTGTTCTTAGTTCTAAGAAGACAGTCTACCTTAATGTCCAAGTCCTATTTCCAATCATTACAATTGGGACTACTAAGTCTTTTTCTATAGTATGACTACTAGGGATTGACAAACATCCTAAGAATCACAAAAACATTTGGTCAAGATCAACTCCTTAAAATCTCCATGAATTTTGTGTATACAAAATCGAAGAGGAGATTTTATTCATTAATTTTATTATCTCGTCAACTTTACTTTATGACAAATAAAATTAATAGTTGATCTGTCTTTGATCAAATATTTGGTCAAAACTCTTTGAATTTAAAATAACATTGATTCCTCAAACAATATTATTTAAATTTACCAACACCTCAAACACCGTGAATTTTGCATGCCACGTTAGTGTGGACGTATACAAATTCAACATTTGTAAAAGGAGGGTTTTACCCATTAACTATCTTGTCAACGTATCTTTATGACAAATAAAATTATCTCAAACACCGTTAATTTTGTATGCCACGTTAGTGTGGACGTATACAAAATCAATCATTTGTAAGAGGGTTTTAACCCTTTAATTTTATTATCTTGTCAACCTAGTTTTATGACAAATTAATAGTTGGTTTCATTTGGTCACACAAATAATAGCAGTGACTCCGATGGGAGGATACTATTAGATGTGTCTAAGTGTATACCATTACTTGACACTAAGTCCATTAATAAGATTATGCCCCTTCCGTTGGGGAAGATCACACGCTCTTAATTAACTTCCTATAGTCATCCAAAAATGGAAGTCTGTTCTAGTGATCCACAAACAAGCTCATCCGTTATGGAGGAAGGCACTCAGAGCCAACGCGCAAGCTTGTTTGCATCACTTACAAACCAGTAATGGAGACCATGGGATTTACTTAAAAATTCCTCTCCCACTTAGTTATTTATAAATGAGGAATTTTAACTATGCTAGCCTACTAAATATGTAAACCAACATGCACACACAGCACAATATAAAAGCAATAAATAGAAAATCTAATTTTCAACTATTATGGCTTTTATCTCTAGTTGTCCTCCGTGTGTTGTCATCCCAAGCTGCTGCCATATTTGGCCACCGCCACCGGGTCTAGCTGTCGCATCCATCTTGCTCCTAGTTCCGCTGCGCCTCTGGTCCTTAGAAGGTTCCACGCTTTGCAAGATTCGATCCGCGACATAAATAGAATTTTACATTTTGATCCTATATTCCATAAAAGGAATGTACATGTATCTAGATCAAAAATAAAATCCTAATAAAACTAAATACAGCTCCTGCTGTATTTTATAATACAATCATGCACACACAATAAAATGCCCTTGACATGTCCAAGGGTCCAATCACACACATAATAACTATAAGCCATAATAGTTGGATCCTGCATCCACAAAGTTAGCACATCCTACTATTATCCTGCCTAAATTATGTATGACATGTGCATAATTAAACTAATACCAAATACACAGAGGCAAAACCCTAGCTCTGATACCAATTGTTGGTTGCTACTCGGAAAACCTAGAGGTTCCACTGTACAAAAATTTTGTACAAAGGTCTGAACCTTTTCCTAGCTACCATGTGTTCTTTTAAATTAAATTTTTGATCGCCTGCGGAACTTAACACGTTTGATCCAAAACTTAATCTATTTGTTCTTTTAGGTTTTGACTTGGGTCTCTGCGGAACTTAACACGTTCGACCAAAATCACCTTAAGTTATTAATTCCATTAAATATTAATTTCCATAATTGGTTCTCAGTACTGACGTGGCGAGGCACATGGCCTTCTTGGATATGGGAGCAACCACCACCGACTAGACAAAACCTTTTATGGAAAGCTAATATTTAATTTCCTAAAATAACTTTAGGTCAACCAAAAAGAACAATCAAACCACAAGGAAAAGAAAACAAAAAAACAACATCGAAAACATATTGAAATACTAGAATCGCATGCCTCTTGTATTTGGTATTATTTCCAAAATAACTAGTATGATGCGGAAAGAAAAATTACTAGTTATACCTTTTAGAAAGACCTCTTGATCTTCTACCGTATTCCTCTTCTAACCTCGGACGTTGTGTGAGCAACGATCTTCCGAGATGAGAAACCACCAAACACCTTCTTCTCCTTTCTTCAAGTTTCGCCAAGCACTATGCTTCCAAGAGATGAAGATCTTTTCCACCAATCAAGCTCCAAGGGATGTAAGCTTTCTCTCCTTCTTCTCAAGCTAAAATCCGCCACCACTTGATCTCAATGAGGAAGAGAGGTCCGGCCACAAGATGGAGAGAAGAGAAAGGAAGGAGGCCGGCCACACCAAGGAAGAAAAGAGGGAGAAAATAATAGAGGTTGTTCACCATGAAACCTTCTCTACCCCCTCTTTTATAATCCTTGGTCTTGGCAAATATGGAAATTTAATTAAAAACTTCCTTAATTCTTTTGTCATGAAAAGGAAAAATTTATTTTAATTAAAATAATTTTTCTTCTCACTTAAACATGGCCGGCCACTTATTTCCTCAAATCAAGGAGAGTTTTAATTAAACAAGAATTAAAACTTCCTAATTTGTTTCCAGAAATTTATAAAAATTTCTCCAATAATTTTATCCCTTCATGATTGGTTTATAAAAAGGAAATTTAATAAATTAAAATCTTTCTTTTAAACATGTGGATAAAAAGAAAGTTATCTCTAAAAATTAAAATCTCTTTCAATCTACAAATAAGGAAAGATATCAAATCTTTTCTTAATCTTTGTAGAAACTTATAAAGAGAATTTTTAATTTTAAACTCTCTTTAAATCATGAATATGTTTAAAAGGAAAGTTTTCTTAAAATTTAAAATCCTCCTTTAATCAACAAATAAGGAAAGATTTCAAATTTTAAACTCTCTTTAATCATGTAGATGATTTACAAATAAGGAAAGTTTTTACCAAAATTAAAACCATCCTTTTAAACTACAAATAAGGAAAGAGATTAATCTCTTCTCTTAATCTTTGTAGAAAGTTATAAAAGGAAATTTTAATTTTTAAACTCTCTTTAAAATCATGATATCCACATAAGAAATAATTTTAATAAAATCCTTTTAATATTCTAGTGGCCGACCACCTAAGCTTGGGACCCAAGCTTTGGCCACTACAGCTCATCCACTTGGACTTGGCGGCCCTAGCTTGGGTTCCAAGCTAGCTTGGCCGGCCCCATTGGATGGGTAAGAAGGTGGGTACACGGTGGGTATAAATCTCTATATACTAGAGGCTACGATAGGGACCGAGAGGAGGAATTGGTTTTGGTCTCCGATGAAATTAAGCATCCCGTGTTCGCCAACACACAACTTAATTTCATCAATAATAATTCATTCCACTAAAGAACTATTATTGAACTACGCACCAATCCCAAATTACATTTGGGCTCCTTCTTATTATGAGTGTGTTAGTCTCCTGTGTTTAAGATAACAATGTCCACTAATTAAGTAAGTTACCGACAACTCACTTAATTAATATCTAGCTCCAAGAGTAGTACCACTCAACTTCATCGTCATGTCGGACTAAGTCCACCTGCAGGTTTAACATGACAATCCTTATGAGCTCCTCTTGGGGACATTCTCAACCTAGATCACTAGGACGTTTCCTTCTATAATCAACAACACACACTATAAGTGATATCATTTCCCAACTTATCGGGCTTATTGATTCATCGAACTAAATCTCACCCATTGATAAATTAAAGAAATAAATATCAAATATATGTGCTCGTTATTATATTAGGATTAAGAGCACACACTTCCATAATAACTGAGGTCTTTGTTTCTTTATAAAGTCAGTATAAAAGAAACGACCTCTAATGGTCCTACTCAATACACTCTAAGTGTACTAGTGTAATTATATAGTTAAGATAAACTAATACCTAATTACACTACGACCTTCCAATGGTTTGTTCCTTTCCATTATGGTCGTGAGCTACTGTTTATAATTTATAAGGTACTGATAACATGATCCTCTGTGTGTGACACCACACACCATGTTATCTACAATATAAATTAATTGAACAACTACATTTATCATAAATGTAGATATTTGACCAATGTGATTCTTATTTCTAGATAAATGTTTATACCAAAAGCTAGGCTTTTAGTATACACTCTAACAGTGTCCGATCAATCCCTTTGACCCACTTGGACTTTCCTCTTCGTGCCAAGTATCCGATCACTCCCTTGATCTACTTGGACTTCCCAACACCAGATGTCCGATCACCCTTGATCCATCTGGATTTTCCCTTGCCTGGCTTCACTCACCAGGACTTTCACCTGGCTTCACTCACCAGGATTTCCACACTGCCTAACATCCCAGTTAGGACTTTCTCACTGTCTGGCTTCACTCACCAGGACTTTCCCCGTGCCAAGTCTCCATACTTGGACTTTTCCAGTGCCAAGTCTCCATACTTGGACTTTTCCAGTGCCAAGTCTCCATACTTGGACTTTTCCAGTGCCAAGTCTCCATACTTGGACTTTTCGCGTGCCAAGCTCCCTGCTTGGACTTTTCCGTGCCAAGTCTCCATACTTGGACTTTTCCAGTGCCAAGCTCCCTGCTTGGACTTTTCCGTGCCAAGTCTCCATACTTGGACTTTTCCCGAATCAGGTCAACCAGGTCAACCTTGACCTACGGTTGCACCATTAATCTCCCAAACATCTATTCTTGTCCCACATCAAGAATAGAACTCTCTCACGAGTGTCAAACATCAACATGCAACACAACTAGGTCAACCTTGACCTAAGGTTGCACCGACAATCTTCCCAAGTCAAACATCAAAATACAACTCGAGTCACGTCAACTCGAGTCGGGTCAACTAGGTCAACCTTGACCTAAGGTTGCACCAACAATCTCCCCCTTTTTGATGTTTGACAAAACCATAATCAAGTTAGGTTAACCCGATAACCTAACTTAGGTTTTCAATCATCTTCCAATGTCCAATGTTCTTTCCTTGAACATTCTCTGGACATTCTCCCCTTAGGTTAACCCGATAACCTAACTTGGGTTCTCCAATAATTCTCCCCATTTTTGACACACATCAAAAAGAATTCCAATGTTCTTCCTTGAACATTCCTTGACATTCTTTCCCTAGCTTAGGTTAACCCGATAACCTAACTTGGGTTCTCCAATAATTCTCCAATGAACACTCTCCCCTTTTTGACACACATCAAAAAGAAAAAGGAGGGTATCAAGGTCAAGAGTTTCTTTCTAATGAAAGTCCCATACCTTCCATTGAAACTCTTAATTTCCCCCTTGATACTAAACTCAACAATCAACTTAGTGATAATCCCATATCACTAATCCTCAAAAGTCTTAAGGAGTAAAAACTTCCCCTAAAAGTCAACTCCCCCTTGACAATTAGGTAAAACTCCCCCTAAAGGTCAACTCCCCCTTGACCATTGCACCAACAATGTCTTTGAGAGTTCCAAACCTTTAGAAATCCAAAAACGCCACTTCCATAACTGAAATTTCAGACAACAGCTGAAAAATCAGAAATTCGGCACGCCCTGATCGGTCCCCAGACCGATCAGCCCTTCACCAGATCGCACTCGTGCTACTGGAACTCACTGGATCGGTCTGCAGACGGATCCACAATACTCTGGATCGGTCCGCAGACCGATCAGAGATTCCCTGGATCGGTCCCCGGACCGATCCAGCCACTGAAATCAGAACTTTTGATTTCCCCTTCCGGAAATTCAGAAACTCCTAATAAATTCAAGAAAATTCCAAAAATTACGAAACTTTGAGGATACATTCCTCATATCATACACTATCATGGAAAAATAGTTTTCTATGAAAATAGTTTCCATTTTTCAATCTTGATACAAAGTTCAAAAACTTTGAAATAGTTCAAGTTTAACTTAACTTTGTATCACAATGTTCAATGATGAATGCAATCACTAAGATGGCTTCATCAAGGTTTTCCAAATCAATTTCAAAATGATTTTAAACCTTTTAATTTAGGACCATAATCTTAGGGCTAGATGTACATGACTTGTACACAAGCTTTCCCTATGATCCTTAATTTCTTGAATTAGGCTCATCTAGGTACAAGAACTATGCACCTTGATCCTAACTCATGATCCTAATATCTCACACACATCTAAAGTGTATCAAACACATCCATGTCAATTTTGATGTGAGATATGGGTTTAGGTATCTTAGACTAAGGTCTCATGCATTTTCTAAACACAACTTTGATCTCAATATCAAAATGTGTTTTTCATCCTTAAATCAATTCAATTGATTATTAATGCAAGAGATGATGACATGGCATAAAATGGTATCATAAATGAAAACATGTGCCAATGTCATGATGTCATGGCATAAAGTTTGAAACTTAAATAAACATGACATAAAAACTAGCCTAAGCATTATCATGACATTTCAAATGATAATAAAATAAATATGATGTCATGGCATGGCATATGGCAACCAATCATGGTAAGTTGGCACAAATAAAATACCTAAATTCCCTATCTAAGTATCCTTAGCCTTAGCTAACTTAGAATCTAACCCTAGATTGCCCATATATCCCTAAGAGACAACCAAAATCCCAATTATGGTATTTCTCTAGGTTTTCTTAAATTGTGCCAAATAAGATTAAAATCGATATTTTTCAAATATGGCACAATTTACTCTTTAAGGAGTAAATAATAATCCTTTTTCATTTTCAAAGGTTATCAAAACCTTGAAAATGCTCCTTGAGTGTCAATTTCCTCAAAGTTGGGTTAACTACCCTTCTAATTGGAGTTGACACTCTCTAACCCATCTATGGGGTAGAGAAGATGCTCCTAGGAACCCAATACCTATTAGAGCTCATTGGGTTCACTAAATATTCACTAGGGATAACTTCCCTAGCAACCCTCCTAATGACCCTCTTAGGCTTTGAAGCCTTGGTCATTTGAGTCTCATCAAGGTCAACTATAGGGGTGACTCCCCTTGTAACCTTGGTAATGGTCTTCCTAGCCCTAGGTTTTGTTCCATAATCAAATGGAACATTGTGGTAAGTGGGCTTGACCATTTGGGACTTAGGTTTGTGACCCAAACCTTTCTTGTCCTTGGACTTGGGTTTTTGACTCTTAAACCCTAGAGATGACTTCTCCATGTTTTTAAGAGCCTTTTCTAAATTATCAAGTCTTGACCTCAAGACTTGATTTTCCCTCTCCAATACCTCAAGTTTTAATTTGTCATTTCTCTTGAGATATTCCTAGGCATGTGTCTAGTCTTCTTGGGATTTCTACCTAGGTTTTCCTTAACTTTAGAAGCGTTAATCCTAGGGTTGGTATTTCTAGTGTTATCCTTACCTAGGCTAACATGTTTAGCTCCTAAGCACATGTATTGGTTCCTAAAGTTAACATGCTTATCATTATTAACAATTGCAACAAAACTACTAGCATGAGTTTTATTAGAATTGCAATAATGAACCTTAGAGGTTACCTTAGGGTTTGCCTTAGCTCCCCTATCGATGTGCCCGGTCTCTTTCCTTGTGAGGTTGCCTCCCCTCGGACATTGGCTCCTATAGTGTCCCCTTTGCTTGCATTGGAAGCACACCACGTGCTCCTTGCCTTTGCGTGTCGGGACTCCGGCTTCCTTGACCTTTGGCGCGGTGGAGTCTTTCTTACCCTCTTTGGACACTTACTCTTGTAATGTCCATGTTCCCTACACTCAAAGCACATAATGTGTAATTTAATTGAACTTAAATTGCTCGAGTTACCTAGGGTTGAGGGTGGATGCGAGCTCTCTTCTTCATCCCTTTCGGAGGTAGAAGCTTCTTCTTCTTGCTCCGAACTTGAAGAAGAACTTTCCTCCTCTTCGTCCTTAGATGTTGAGTAACCCTCAACTTCTAATTTGCTCCCTCCATGATGTGAGCTACTTGGCTCACTAGGCTCCTCTTCATGGCTTGAAGTGGAGCTCTCCTCATGGTACTTGGCCAAGTTATCCCATAATTCCTTGGCATTGTTGTAACCTATCTTACACAAGATGTTAGTAGGCAATGAAAATTCAATTATTCTCGTTACCTCTTCGTTGATTTCGGATTTGTGAATTTGTTCTCTTGTCCACTCCTTCTTCTCAAGTGGTTTTCCTTCCTTATCCACCGGAGGAGTAAAACCTTCTTGTACACAAAACCAATTCATTATGTTAGTCATAAGAAAGTACTTCATCCTTACCTTCCAATACGCGAAGTCGCCGCATTCGTAGAAGGGTGGAATGGTGACATCTTCTCCATAGAGATCCATTCTCTAGCTTTGCTCCCACGGGTGTTGATCCGATGAAGAGCGGCCTCGCTCTGATACCACTTGTTAGGATCCTTCGTACTCGGCTAGAGAGGGGGGGTGTGAATAGCCGCCCCAAATTACTCGTTTCTTCCTACGATTAGGTTAGTGCAGCGGAAATACAACGTAGAAAGAAAACAGGAGAAGAAATCAAACCTCAACGCAAGGATGTAACGAGGTTCGGAGATTAGGGCTCCTACTCCTCGGCGTGTCCGTAAGGTGGACGAGTCCAGTCAATCCGTCGGTGGATGAGTCCCCGGAGAACCGGCTAATACAATATACTCCTTGTGGGTGGAGAAACCTCGCCACAAACGTTTGCAACAGCAAACAAAGAGTACAAGTACAAAGAATAAGCAAGAAATACAATAAGAATACACAAACACTCTACCAATCTTGCTTTCTCGTCGACTGGAGTCCGGATGAAGCAGCAGCTTCAAAAACTCTAACAGCAGCAGCTGTTCCAGTCGGGGAAGCTCACGCGAAGCTTTCGGAAGGAACTCAACAGAGCTCTTATCGCAGCCCACAAATCTTCAGCAGAAGAGAAGAAGGAAGGACGATTTTGCACAGAAGATGCCCTCGATCTTTATACCTGCGAAGAAGAAACAGCGAAGAAACTAGCCGTTGCGTCGCAACGGCTAGAACCCTGATCGGTCTGTGGACCGATCAGGCCCTGCGCTGATCGGTCCCCAGACCGATCAGTCAGTGCACAGAACCTTCTGTGCGTACTCTGATCGGTCTGTGGACCGATCAGGCCACAGCTGGATCGGTCCCCAGACCGATCCCAACTCTTGGCTGTGCTTCCGCGACATCGTCTCCTGATCGGTCGCCACGACCGATCAGGGAAGCTCCTGATCGGTCCACAGACCGATCAGGCGTCTTTCTCGCGGCTACTGATCACCTTCTGATCGGTCTGCAGACCGATCAGATACCGATCAGTAGCACACTGATCGGTTACTGATCGGTCACCAGACCGATCAGATACCTAGTGACTTGGTTTTTGCCCAAACCAAGTCTCAAACCTTCCAAACCAACATTCGGTCAACCTTGACCTATTGGTACATCATGCTTAGCATCCGGTCACTCCCTTGACCTGCTAAGACTCCGAACCAAGTGTCCGATCAATCCCTTTGACCCACTTGGACTTTCCTCTTCGTGCCAAGTATCCGATCACTCCCTTGATCTACTTGGACTTCCCAACACCAGATGTCCGATCACCCTTGATCCATCTGGATTTTCCCTTGCCTGGCTTCACTCACCAGGACTTTCACCTGGCTTCACTCACCAGGATTTCCACACTGCCTAACATCCCAGTTAGGACTTTCTCACTGTCTGGCTTCACTCACCAGGACTTTCCCCGTGCCAAGTCTCCATACTTGGACTTTTCCAGTGCCAAGTCTCCATACTTGGACTTTTCCAGTGCCAAGTCTCCATACTTGGACTTTTCGCGTGCCAAGCTCCCTGCTTGGACTTTTCCGTGCCAAGTCTCCATACTTGGACTTTTCCCGAATCAGGTCAACCAGGTCAACCTTGACCTACGGTTGCACCATTAATCTCCCAAACATCTATTCTTGTCCCACATCAAGAATAGAACTCTCTCACGAGTGTCAAACATCAACATGCAACACAACTAGGTCAACCTTGACCTAAGGTTGCACCGACAATCTTCCCAAGTCAAACATCAAAATACAACTCGAGTCACGTCAACTCGAGTCGGGTCAACCAGGTCAACCTTGACCTAAGGTTGCACCAACACCTACATCATCTATAAAATTAAATTGTTGTGTGACCTAAGGAAATGATGCTTATGGTATTGCCCCTACAATTAATTCCTTCCATAACTTCATTAATAGCGGGACAAAGGGAAGACTCCTCTTGATTATTGACAATAGGAGGCATTAGAATTAGAGCATTGCACTCCTTTGTTAGATTCTCTGTTTCATTTGCCCTAAGTTCATTTACACTATCATCATTCATCTTATCTGATTGAACCTGGGAGGCTTTGAAGCTTTCCCACATTTTCCATAATCTATCTTCCAAGGTGTGGGAAGAAACTTCTATATCTTGTTCCTCAAGCTCATATTCATGTATAATACTCATCTGAGGGTCTTCCCAAGTTGAGGGTAGAGTTGGTGTTTCAGTGTAAGATGGATCTACATTGTTGCTCTTAATTATTTGATTCATATCCATGAGCATTTGAGCTTCACTGGCCAAAATTTCTTCCATCATCTTTTCCAATCTATCTTCTTGAGATGGTGGTTGAACTTCCATTGTCGGGCCAAAATAATTCTGCCTTCCTTCTTGTTGATTATTTTTGAAAAAATGTTAGGGTTTGCTCCGGCTAGATATTTAAGAATGTGAATTTGAATATGCCATTTCATTGAACTTTCTTTCAAGTTCTTCCAATGATTTCACTAGATTATTTATCCTTAAACAAGTTGCAATGGAATGACCCGTTACTTTACAAGTCTCATAATAACCTTGCTCCGGCCACTGATTGTAGTTGGGGAGGGAACCCCATAAGGAATGGTCAAATAGTGATGGACAAGTATTCACCACATGACCTATTACAAAACAAATATCACAAAAAATAATATAAGAATTCTCGTTAGCATTTTGGTTGAACCTATGAATTAGAGTAATCAGCTCCGCCTTCAAGGAGTCCATGCCTATTTGAAAGGATATGCATTAGAAACGGATAGACACGAAGTAACAAAATTTTTAAAAAAAGAAAGAAAATGCAGGAAAGAAAATAAAATATAGAAAAGGAAATAAAATATAAAAATGAGAAATGAGGCACAAAGAATAATGAATGAAAGAACAAAGAATAGAGAATGAAAGTGCAAGAATAAAGGGTAATGAACAAGAATAAAGAATTAAAGAATTGTCTAGACAAACTCTAATATAAACTAATTAGATTTAAAGCACTCAGTTCTGAGCAATGATGCTAGAAACTTGATGTGAACCTGCAAGCGCACGAGAATCGTCAAGTAATAAAATTTATATAAGTCGATCCCGCGAGGACTAAGGATCAAATGCTAATTGATTTTATACTTTGAATTCAACTAGACAGAATCAATAATTGTTTGATTTGAGATTATCAACCAAAATATGAAAATAGAAGAAAAATAATTGAGGAAGCCCTAAATTCAATAAGATGTTCTAGGGCTTCAGTTTCAAGAATGTATTTGCCCATTCCTAGTTCTCCACTTCTATGTTTGCAAAATGATCTAAACTACTATCAATTACCACTCTGCGACAGTGTATCGGAGTACCTTCCTTGCCAGTAACCAAGTATGTCATCAAGTAAAGAAGTAATTTAGAAAATTTAGATTTTCAGTAGAGTACCTCCTTTCACAAGGCCTCCCCTGAGTTTACGTCTCTAAATTACATATGTCACTTACGTAGCATATGATTAGGGATAGCTCATTAGGTCAAGTGAAAGACTCATCCATATATAGAATTATTCTCCCTTAGGAGGTGTTGAATCATATAGAATGATAGTTACCTTAGATACTCAACGTTAAACATCCTAAAGCCATGCCATCCGAACTCATTTTTCGTCCTTCTCGAGCAACCTTCCACTCTGACTTCTCATCCCTCGGAAACGTCGTGCCCCTCCTCATCCACGAGTGTACTCTTCCACAGTGCATCGTCCCTCAGACACACCGAGCCCGTTGACTCTCTCCCGTGTTGTCCTTCTTGCTAGCTAATACTTTTGTTCGACTCCTATACTCCTAAGTTTCTGCACACTCAAACACAGGATATCAAACCACAACAGGACCTAACTTAACTTGGTTGATCACATCAAAACTATTATGGGGTACTTATAATCTCCTCCTTTTTAATGTGAGCAACCCTAAGTTAAGTTAGGGTAAACCAAAACCAATTAACAAAAAATTGTAAGTACATGATTTTCAAAAAAAAATGTACACTCCCCTAGACTTAATATCTAAATCTCCCCCTTTAATCATATTAAAAATGGGGTATTCCATGAAAATAACTTGAAATAAAATTAAAACCGAGTCTAAGGGATAAAAATAAGGTGATTATCATCCAGAAAAAAAATCATTAAGTCTAAAGTTTGAAAATCTGGATTTTTATAATTTATAAATCATTTTTAGAAAAAAATAATTTTGAAAAATATTTTTAATCGTAGAAAAATTCTAAAAAATTTTATAGTGGTAAAACAGACATAATCAAGGTTGTAAAAAATTTCACTAAATTATCAAATTGATTTAAACAGAAATAAAATATTTTCTACACAAGGATGTATTTTTGAAAAAAAATATTAAAAATAGTTTTTAAACTCGAAAAATTTTATGAGTATGTATTATTGAAAATAGCTTTGCAGAGAAAATAAATCTTCAAAAAATAACTTTTCAAGAATTTTTAATATTTAAAGTTTGTATTTGGATAAATAATTCATAGAAAATTCACCAATGGTGAAAAAATTTTAAAAATATTTTCTTAGATAGAGAACATAGTAAAGTTCCACAAAAAAAATAAATTTTGCAAGAATAACCCTACAAAATGATTTTAAATTAAAAAATACAAAATTTGTAAAAAAAATCATAGAAAAATAATACAATAATAAAAAAATTTGAAATTTTTTCTATAGATGAGTAGTGAAATCTTCTTTCTCAAAAAATTTTGGATCAAATTAATTTCTAACAAAAATTATGTAAAATAATTTATTTAATAATTCTAAGCATGCAATTAAATCAATTAAAAGTATGACATGCATAAAAATTCAATTAAGGCATGATTTTGGAACCTAATATAGGTTCCTTCCAAATGGATTAATTAAAAATTTTCTAGGGACATATTTTAGTAATAATTTTCTAACTTGGCCCTAATGATATCGTAAGTAACAGTTTAGTCCTTTATAGTACCTAAAATTTGAAGTAGAAAAATTTGAACATGTAGAGGTTTTCAAATTTTGTATTTGTTCTTTTAAATTCTCATTTTCTATTTTATTTTGTCGAAATCTTCTAATTGACAAGATGTTGCTAAGGTTGGTTTTAGTTCTTCATTTTCTTTTTTAAGTTTTCTATTTTCAATTTCTAATTTACAAGAATTTTTTGACAATATTTTTATAAACTTAAATAACTGATCAGGAGGCAGAGACCTTACTTGACTTACCTTGTCGATTTATGATGCTTCCCCTGTAGAGATGCTTTCCTTTGACATTGCTCCCCCCTTCATCGATGCTTTCGATACTTATTTCGGAAGAGCTTGTTTCGTCTTCTTCTTCTTGATGACTTGCCATCAGCACAAGTCTGGTGTAGGCTTCAATTTTTGATTCTGATGGAGTTTTGTCCTATGTCACCTTTAGGTTCTTGTATCTTTTCTGGGATGGTCTTTTATCCTTGCTCTTGTCCTTGTCCTTGTTCTTTCTCTTCAATTTTGGATAGTTGTCTTTCACGTGCCCTTCTTCATTGTAATGATAGCATCTTACCTTTCTTTTCCTTCTTTTACCCTGCACTTGACTGAAGTTATTAGTTTTAAAGAACTTTTTGAACTTTCTTACCATGAATGTTGCTTCGTCATCATCAAGGGATGTTTCAGACTCTTGTTCGTCAATTTTTTTCCTTTAAAGCAATGTTGTGCTTGAACTCCTTCAGATCTACACATCTAGTTTCATGCACTTCAAGTGTATAAAATAATTCTTCTAATGTACCTACTTCTAAATCCTTAGAGATGTAATATGCATCTACTAAGGTTGACCATTTGGGAGTCCTAGGAAATGCGTTAAGTGAGTACCTTAGCAAATCTCTATTGGTTACTTTTTCTTTGAGATTCGTGAGCCCAGTGATGAGTTCCTTGATCCTTGAGTGGAGGTGTGCGACGATTTCATCTTTTTCTAACCAGAGGTTGTTGATTTGGTTCCGGAGCAGGTCTCATCTCGCGAGTTTTGCCTCCGAGGTCCCTTCGTGTAGTTCTAGGAATTTCTCCAAGAGCTCCTTGGTTGACTCATAGGCTCCAATCCAGTTGACTTTTTATGGCGTTAAAACGCTCAACAGATGGAACTCTACCTTGCCGTTTGCCACGAAGTTGTCTTGCTTCTTCATCCACTGATATTCTTCTTTGTCCTTCGGTACTGCAAAATCATATTTCATAATAATTAGTAATTTAAAATCTATTTTAAAAAAAATACCTCCATCTTCTTTTTCCAGCTCGTGAATTCCCCTCGAACTTTGGTGGGTAGATACTTGGTCCGACCATCTCTTGTGCTTCTATCAACGGTTAGTCCTCTTGAAGTGATTGGGCTATGATACCACTTATTGGTCCCTTATAATCGGCTAGATGAGAGTGAATAGCCTGAAATAAAAAAATGAACACCTTTCTCGACTTATAACTTTATCAACATAAACACTTGTACAAAAGGAAATAATAAGCAAATTAACAAGAGAAAGAGACACAGAGATTTTACTTGGTTTGCAATCAGAAGATTGCTAATCCAAGACGTTGAAAGTCCACTAAAGTCTTCTTTGGGTGGGGAAGCCTCTTACAACAGTTAAAGTACTCAATTACAAAGATAAATTGAAAGTAGAATGTTTACTAATGTTATATTTAGCTACTGGGATCAAGCTATATTTATAGCCTTAATCGGGGTGCCTGGAAGGGTTCCAAGTGCTTGGACATGGATAAAATTTTATCCACGTCGCAACGGATCGCGTCGTAATAAATCTGGATAAAATCTCTGGTTCAAGCACCTAAAAGGGTTCCAGGCACCTGGACCGCTTTCGCACAGGGGCGTGTCGCCAAGGCACCTTGACTGGACCAAGCCGGTCTGGGCTCTTGAAATGGCTCGGGCGCCCTGACTCCAGTAAACCTAAAGTTGACTTTTTGTCTAGGTTTTCTGCTCCGGCTCCGCTCGCTTGGGTGATTTTGGCCATCCGGAATAGGGCTCATCCGAATCCATTTTCTGGCCTTCTCAAGCAACCTTCCGCTCTAGCTTCTTGTCCCTCGGAAATGTTGCGCGCCTCTTTCTCGTCTGCCAGCGTACTCTTCCACAGTGCCTTATCCCTCGAATGCACCAAGCCCGTCGACTCTCTCCCATGCTATCTTTCTTGTTAGCTGCGTCTTTCGCTCGATCTTCTTTGCTCTTAAGTTCCTGCACACTCAGACATAGGACATCAAACTACAATAGGACCTAACTTGATTTGGTTGATTACATCAAAACTATCATGGGGTACTTACAAAATAAACACTTGGCAGTCAGAAGTCCAACATGGAGTTAACATGAGACAAAAAGTCCAAGTGGGTCGCGGTTGACCAGACATTTAGCGATCAGAAGTCCAATTGGTAGCCGCAAGAGAAAAGTCCAAGTGGATTACGATTGACCGGATACTTAGCGCTCATAAGTCCAACAGTGAGTTAGTATGAGGTGTGAAGTCTTGACAGGTCAAAACTGACTAGATGCTAGGGAACAATGAAGTCCTAGCAAGTAAAGGTTGATCAGATGCTAAGCAACGAGGAAGTCCCGACAGAGCAAACTTTCGAAGGTCATAACTATTGACTCGGATATCAGAACGAGATGATTTGAGATGCGAAACAGAGCTGGTTCAGAGATCTATATTTCTAATCAATATCAGTCAATTGATTCAATTCGAAATAAATAGAAGCATGTTGATTTGATTGTTCAACTCCATTTATGACATTAATCTACTAATGGTTGATATCGGTCGACTGATGACTTTAAATATATATTGAATAGAAGTGAATCATATTCACTTGATTCAATTCAACTGATAGCATCAGCCGAATGATGGTTCACATTAGTCGATTGATGCTTATTAGAATTGAACAGAAGCAAGTAGGATTCATTTTTTTATTCGACTGATTCTATCAGTTGAATGATGGTTAACATTAGTCGAGTGATGTTTGAATTATTGAAAAAATCAGACAAATTTTAGAACATTCAATGGTCATTCAATGGTGATCCTGTCCGAACGCTGAGTCGACGGACGCTGGGGACGTGGCGCTCTCCTCTATCTCCAACCAGCTACACAAATCTCCGGCGAACCTGCAAAGAAGTCGGGCCGGGAGGGGTTTCCCGGCGATGACCCTCCGACGCTCAAGTCAGGCAAGAGGAAAATAATGAAGTGGCTCCTAAGATGAGAAATCGCGTGATCGCGTACCTCCGGTGAAGTCTGAGGGCTCTTATATAGAGTTGTGGGAAGGCTTATGCACACCTACCGAGGCGTACACGTGTCTTGTACCATACCCTAGTATGGGCTTACCAGAGGAGCATGCCTGACACCATACTGCTACAGTCCGAACACCTCTCTGATGGGACAGCATAACCTTCCGTCGTAAGATTCTGCGTAGGGCTTGGTCGTCGAACATGCCTGTTGTCAGAAGATGTTCCCCAATGTCCCCTTGTCCTTGTCTCTTCTTTCCTCGAGTCGACCGTCCATCCGCTCGGCCGACAATGGTCCGACCGGGCGTAGGTATCGATCCGACCGGGAAGATTTCACTCCACCGCGTGCTCGGCTGAGACTGTTTCTTCAGTCTTGATGCTTTGCGCCTCGGCCGAGCGGACTACCCGCTCGGCCTGGCGACCCTATTCACCATGAGCGTCGGAAACCCGACTCCCCGTCGGGTTGTCTTTGATTTCGCTCGGACTTGCTAGGCCGGTCGGACGATCGGCTAGACCTTAGGCTGACCATTTCGCCCTTTGACCTCCACGTGGCGTTGACTCCCCTCAAAGGGGGTCCTCCATCCTTACCGCCAGATCACTTGCCTCCCCTTCAAGTCTAGTCGAAGGAGGCGGTTAGTCCGACTGACTGGACCGCTAGTCACGTCGAGCGGCATCTCTAAGGAACTATCCTCCGCTCGACCCCCACGGGGGTAGCTATAACGTCAGTCAATGCCAACATTCCTCGGATCTCTTCGGAATTTGTGCCAATCTTCGACATTAAGGCCGGGCACGCGCTCATTAAATGTACTCCAGTGGCCGCATGCCACGTGGCACTGCTGCCGTCATCGTACGGCGGCGGCGTCGGGGGTGACGAGACTGAGGCTGTTTGAAATGGACGGCCCGATGCGTGCTCCGGTTCCCGTGACCTGCATCCGACGGTGGAGGCCGCTCGGGCTCAACCCTATAAAGCCTTCGCCTTCTCCCCCTCCTCGCATTTATGCTTTCGCGTGCTCCACAGCCTTTCTCTCTCAGCACTCCGGCGACCCTGCTCTTCTGTTTTCTGACGATCTCCGACGTTCTTCCCTCGATCCTCCGTTTCTTTGTAAGGTTCTCCTACTTTCTCTCTTTGTTAGCCTTGTGTTTTTTTGTCGGGTTCTCGTTCCCTGGTCGCTGTCTCGTTCATCCTCTTCTACCCTCTGTTGTCGGCCTCTTTTTTCGCCTTTTGTTGTTTCGTCCGTTCGGCCAATGGCCAGTTCCTCTCAGCCTCAAGACCAAGCCCTCGGCCCCTGGTATACCACCCTGGAGTCGTGCTTCGATCGGCGCGACGCCGATATTCTGATGGACAATTTTGACATCCCATCTGACTTTGAAATCATCCTACCCTCCCCCTCCGCTCGGCCACACAAACCGTCGCACGGAGCTTTCTGTGTTTTCCACGACCAGTTCATAGCCGGTCTGCGCTTTCCAGTCCATCCCTTCATCGTAGAAGTTTGTAACTTTTTCGGCCTTCCGCTCGGAAGCTTAGTCCCTAACACCTTCCGCCTTCTATGCGGCGTTGTTGTCTTGTTCAAAATCCACAACATTCCCCTCCGACCGGAGGTCTTCTACTATTTTTATTACCCTAAACAGTCCGAGCTGGGTACTTACATGTTCCAGGCTCGGCCTGGCTTAGTCTTCTTTAATAAACTGCCCTCTTCCAATAAACATTGGAAAGAGTACTATTTCTATCTGCGACTTCCCGAGCGAACCTCCTTCCGAACTCAGTGGCAGATCGGACCACCAACCTCCCCTGAGCTAAAGAGGTTCAAGACCCGACAGGACTATCTTCATGCTGTCAACATGCTAGCCGGTCTGAAGTTTGACATCAACAAATTCTTACCCGAAGGGGTGATGTATATATTTGGCCTGAGTCCAACCCGGACTCCCCTCCCGAGCGGCTTCGGTAAGAATTTTACTTATACACTTGCCTTGATTGCTAACTGATTTTCTCCTTTTTCTTTTGCAGCGGACATTGTCATGGAGTCCGTGACGGCCGATATTTTGAAGAGGAAAGCTGCGGCGCTCGAGGCCCCAGCTGCCAAGGAGATGGAGGCGCTTGGCATTGAGCCGGTCGGCTCACACGAAGGGGAGAGCGGGACGAATGCGGGGGAGTCGGCCGCTCAGGCTTCTCTCCCGGAGCCAGCGGGTGACGTAACTTCTGGCCGAGGGCTTTTCGTCCGGGAAGAAGGCTCCGCTCAGGAGGAAGAGCGCCCTCTTCGACAAAAGAGGCACCGAGCGGAGACACCACTTCGATCGGCGACTTCCGCAGTCCAGCCGTCCGAGCAGACCACCACCGATTCTCGCGGCAAAGCCCCAGCGGTGGAGGCGATCTCGTCCGATCGGACCCCATCCCAGCTAGATGCGTCCGCGGACCCCTTCGAGGCCATTCCTGTCAACGCCCTTCCGCCCGCTCCCTGCCAAGTCCAACGTTCAACCATTTTGTCCTAGTTTTCTGTGCCGGCCTCCGATCCTTCCCCAGCTTCAGCTCAGACGACTCCCAGTCGGCACCATACCATCAGGGTCTCATTGCATCTCCCCACCGAAGAGTTGATGCCCGAGTCTGATCGGCCAACTGCGCCCGAGCACACGATCACACTGAAGGGGCCTCTAGCCGAAATGTGGGCCGACGCTCGGGCACGCGTCGCTATGATTCCACTCAGTAATTTGGCCAACAGTCATATGCAGCAGGCCACTGGGGTAAGCGTGTTTTCTCAAGTCCTTTACGCATTCTTTTCGATCAGCTACTAACAATCTTGCTTATGTCAGAGATGGGTGGAGGAGATCGCGGTCTCCAATCGTCTGGCTATGGTGGACGAGGAGCTGAAGAGGCTGGAGGCTTCGGGCGGCCCGCTGGGCTCTTAAGGCCCCTCCTACGCCGAGCTGCAAAAAGAGCTCAAAAAGACCCAAGATCTGTTGGCAGCTGAGCAAAAAACGACGGTCGATCAGGCCCATACTCTAGCTGAACTCGAATGACAGGTCAAATCACGGGACCGCAAAATAAGCCTGGCAACCAAGAGGAAGAACACGGCTATCGCCGATCTGGAGAAGAAGAATGTCAAGGCTCGAGGCTTGGAGCAACGGGTTAAGGAACTGATGGAGCAGCTGGACGGTGAGAAGGCAAGCCGCTCGACCGAGGCAACTAAACATAAAGATGAATTGAAGACGTTGCAGGAGTCTCTCGAGGCTTCCCAAGTCGCCTTCAAGGAATATCAAGAGGCGGAACCTGGTCGAGTCGCAACCCTGAGGCTGAATCACATCCGCTCGACCGAATTTTCTGAAAAAGTGTGCGAGCGGATGTATAATGCCTTTGAGCTTGCCATCACCGCCACAACGGACTACCTGAAGTCCAAGGCTCAACTTCCCGACTCCACAACTATCCCGGCCGAAGACTATGTGGCGCTTCTCTCCTCCATCCCGAATACCATTTATGAATTTCTTGAGTAGTGCTCCTTGTAACCCTTTCGATCGGCCATAGGGGCCTAAATTGTAATGAAGCTACGCTATATTTTTAGCAACTTAATCTTTTTCTTCTTCTTTTTTCTTCTTCTTTTTTATTCAATGCTTGTATCTTCCGATCGGCTTGCAAATTATTGCCGTTCACGTCTCCCCCTTCTTTCTTCTTCGTTAATCGTTTCACGAAGTATTCTACATAACCGGGCCGCTCGTCTGAACGCTCCCCACTTCTTTAAATGAAATTCCCGATAAGTGTTGACGAAGTACCTTTGGTTACTTGGCCGATCGGCCAAACGACTCATAGGCCGACCTCTTTATTGTCTTCGTCCGGCCGGAGGGTTTATAGTCGCCGGCTTGACTCTCGATATTTAACGTCGGAGCTCGACGGTCTTCCGGCCGGAGGGTTTATAGTCGCCGGTTCGACTTTCGATATTTAACGTCGGAGCTCGACGGTCTTCCGGCCGGAGGGTTTATAGTCGCTGGTTCGACTCTCGATATTTAACGTTGGAGCTCGACGGTCTTCCGGCCAGAGGGTTTATAGTCGCCGGTTCGACTCTCGATATTTAACGTCGGAGCTCGACGGTCTTCCGGCCGGAGGGTTTATAGTCGCCGGTTCAACTCTCGATATTTAACGTCGGAGCTCGACGGTCTTCCGGCCGGAGGGTTTATAGTCGCCGGTTCGACTCTCGATATTTAACGTCGGAGCTCGACGGTCTTCCGATTCGGCTGACGGTGTCCTATACTTGCACTAATTCTCCAGTTTTTTACTCCTGCATTTCAAGTATACAGTCGAACGGAAAGTATACAGCATACATTACATTGGCGCACCTTTCATCCCGCCCGGTAAGGCTGGAGGTGGTTCGCGCTCCATGGTCGATCCAGTTGTCGTCTGTCTTCATCCTCCAAATAATAGGCACCCGAGAGGAGCTTTTCGATGACTTTGAAGGGGCCCGCCCAAGGAGCCTCCAGCTTACCAACGTCCCCGACCGGCTTTACTTTCTTCCATACAAGGTCGCCGACCTGGAATGCTCTAGGGATCGCGCGCCGATTGTAGTTCTGCTTCATTCTCTGCCGATACGCCATTAGTCGGACGGACGCCTTGGCCCGATCTTCGTCGATCAAGTCCAAATCCATCTTCCTCCGCTCGGCATTGTCACCATCATAGTTCTGGATCCGGACGGACTCTACGTCGACTTCAACTGGGATAACTGCTTCACCGCCGTACACTAAATGGAATGGCATGACGCTCATTCCCTCCTTTGGGGTCGTGCGGATAGCCCATAGGACGCTCGGCAGCTCATCCACCCAGCTTCCTCCCATATGGTTAAGCCGAGCCCGAAGAATGCGAAGAATCTCCCGGTTGGCTACTTCGGCTTGACCATTGCTCTAGGGATACGCCACGGAAGTAAAGTGTTGTTCGATGCCATAACTTTTGCACCATTCTTCGAGCTGCTTCCCGGCGAACTGTCACCCGTTATCAGATATGAGCCGGCGAGGAATGCCGAACCGACAGATTATATGCTGCCAGATAAACCTTTTGACCATCTGCTCGGTGATTTTGGCCAGTGGCTCAGCCTCCACCCATTTGGAAAAGTAGTCAACCGCCACTAGAAGAAACTTCCGCTGACCGGTCGCCATAGGGAACGGACCCACGATATCCATTCCCCACTGATTGAACGGACAGGAGACTGTGGATGGTTTCATCTCCTCCGCCGGTCGGTGGGAAATGTTGTGGTACTTCTGGCAGGAGAGGCACGTCGCGACGGTCCGAGCGGCGTCTGCTTGCAGGGTTGGCCAGAAGTATCCGGCCAGCAGGATCTTCCAAGCCAGCGATCGTCCGCCCGGATGTCCTCCGCACGATCCTTGGTGCACTTCCTGGAGCATGTACTCCGCGTCCTCCGAGCTCACACACTTCAATAGTGGGCGGGAGAAAGCCTTCTTGTAGAGTTGGTCTCCAACGAGTGTGAACCGACCGACTCTCCTTCTCAATAGCTGGGCTTCCTCCCGATCGGACGGTGTATCACCCGAGCGCAGAAACTCCGTGATGGCTGTCCTCCAATCGCTCGGGAATGCGAGGCCCTCCAGCCGGTCAATGTGAGCCACCAAAGATACTTGCTCAATTGCTTGCTGGATGACGACCGGTGATATTGAACTTGCGAGCTTGGCTAATTCATCTGCCGCCTGGTTCTTTGATCGGGGTATCTTCTGAATAATGACTTCTCTGAAGTGGGTCTTGAGCTTTTTAAAGGCCTCAGCGTAGAGCTGGAGCCGAGCGTTGTTAATCTCAAAAGTGTCCGAGAGCTGCTGGGCGCCCAGCTGAGAGTCTGAATGGATTGTTACCCGACCGGCTCCTACATGCCGAGCTGCCCGCAAGCCGGCTATGAGGGCCTCATACTCCGCTTCATTATTGGTGGCTTTGTAGTCCAGTCGAACGGCTAGGTGCATCCGTTCTTCTTGGGGAGAAAGTAATAGCACACCAATCCTGCTCTCGAGCCGAGTGGACGATCCATCCACAAATATTTTCCACATAGATTCGGGCTCGGGATTTTGCACTTCGGTAACAAAATATGCTAAGGACTGCGCCTTGATCGCCGAACGGGGTTGATACTGAATGTCAAATTCACTTAACTCCATTGTCCATTTGATGAGTCGTCCGGAAGCTTCTGGGTTCAGCAGCACTCTTCCCAATGGACTATTTGTCTGGACGATGATTGTATGTGCCAGGAAATAAGGACGAAGTCTCCGAGCGGCTAGGACCAAAGCAAAAGCCAGCATCTCGAGTCCAGTGTAGCGAGATTCAGCATCTTTTAGAATATGGCTCAAGAAGTACACGGGTTGTTCTTCACCTCTCGTCCTTACTAATGCCGAGCCTACTGCCCGCTCGGTTGAAGATAAATAAATACAGAGCGGCTCACCTACAGCTGGCTTGGCTAGCACAGGCAAGGAGTTCAGGTACGTCTTCAGCTCCTCAAACGCCCGATCGCATGCCTCGTCCCAATGAAACTTAGTAGCTTTGCAGAGGATCTTGAAAAAAGGGAGACTCCGGTCGGCAGTCTTAGAGATGAATCTTGACAATGCAGTTATCCGACCGGTCAAGCGCTGTACTTTCCTCAGATTTCTTGGGGGCGGCATATCTTGCAGCGCTTTTACCTTGCTGGGATTTACCTCTATACCCCGCTCAGTCACTATATAGCCCAAGAAACGCCCGCCTTTTGCTCCGAACAGACATTTCTGAGGGTTCAGCTTTACTCCATACTTCCTCAGCGTTCGGAAGGTCTCCTCCATGTCTGTAAAAAGATCAGCCGCTCGGACGGACTTGATGAGAATATCATCCACGTATACTTCTAAATTACGTCCGATCTGCTCCTTGAATACTTTGTTCATCAAGCGCTGGTAGGTTGCTCCCACATTCTTCAGTCCGAACGGCATTAACTTGTAACAGTAAGTACCGTCGGCTGTGACGAAGCTGACCTTCTCTTGATCTTCTCGGGCGAGCGGCACCTGATGGTAGCCCTGATAGGCGTCTAACATGCATATCAGCTCGCACCCGGCTGTAGAGTCCACCAGTTAATCAATCCGGGGCAGAGGGTAGAAATCCTTTGGGCATGCTTTGTTGAGATCCCGGAAATCGATGCAAACCCTCCACTTGTTGCCCGTCTTGGAGACTAGCACCACGTTCGCCAGCCAGCTCGGAAACTGCACTTCGCGTATGTGGCCGGCCTCCAGGAGCATCTCAACCTCCGCTCGGATTATGGCGTTTTGTTCGGTGCTAAAGTCCCTCTTCCTTTGCTTCACCGGCCGAGCGTCCGGTCGAACGTGAAGCTCATGCTGTGCTATACTTGGTGAAATTCCCGGCAGCTCATGCGTCGACCAAACGAAGACGTCGTAGTTCTCTGGAGACATTTGATCACCTCTTTTTTCTGGCTTGTCTCCAGATCGGCCGCAATGAATGTGGTGGCCTCCGATCGGGGCGGGTGGATCTGCACCTCCTCTTTTTCTTCATAAACCAAAGAGGGTGGCTTTTTGGTTATGGCGTTCACCTCGATTCGTGGCATCTTTCGCGCGGAATTAGCTTCGGCTCGGACCATTTCGACGTAGCATCGCCGAGCCGCCAGCTGGTCTCCTCGCACTTCTCCAACTTTATCTTCAACCGGGAGCTTAATTTTATGATAGAAGGTGGAAACGGTCGCTCGGAACTCACTGAGCGCTGGTCGCCCCAGGATGACATTGTATGCTGAGGGAGAGTCGACCATGACGAAGTTGGCATTCCGCGTCCTTCTGAGCGGCTCTTCTCCCAGCGAAATAGCCAGTCAGACCTGCCCGACCGGTAGAACTTCATTGCCCGTAAACCCGTAGAGGGGGGTTGTCATGGGCAGCAACTCAGCTCGATCAATTTGCAGTTGGTCGAAAGCCTTTTTAAATATAATGTTGACCGAGCTGCCTGTATCGATGAAAATGCGGTGAATAGTATAGTTAGCTATTATCGCTTTGATGAGGAGGGCGTCGTCATGTGGCACTTCGACTCCTTCAAGGTCCCTGGGCCCGAAACTGATTTCGGGCCCGCTCGCCCGTTCTTGATTGCAGGCGACCGCATGGATCTGGAGCTGCCTGACACTCACCTTCCTTGCTCTGTTGGAGTCACCTCTGGTCGGTCCGCCAGCGATGATGTTGATTTCGCCCCGGGACGTGTTGCTTCTATTTTCTTCCTCCCGCGCGGACGACCTAGGCCGCTCCTTAGATACCCGGGGATTGTCCTCGTGCCTCTGAGGATGATACCGCTCGGGAGACTTTCTGGACATCTGTCGACCGGCTTCATGGTGTTGATGTCGCCTGTCGGATGATGGCGATCGACGGCGGCCACTTCGGGGAGCAGGGTGGGCGATCAGGGGAAGGCTTCGGCAATCTCGTGTGTTATGCATGTCGGTCCGGTGGAACGAGCAAAACATGGGGGTCCATACCTTCTTTCTTGGTTTGGGCCGCTCGGCGGATACCTCTTGGATGGCATGAGACCTTGCATGTTGATGAGGGCGAGCTGCTTCAGCTCGCGGTCCTCTGGGCGGCTGGTGGACAGTGAGCGGCTTCCGCTCGAATGGGGCTAACCGCTCAGTTGGAACTTCTTTTCTTCGGGCCGCCTGGGCTTCCTCCACATTAATGTACTCATTGGCCCGATGTAACATATGATCATAGTCTCGGGGTGGCTTTCGAATAAGTGAACGGAAGAAGTCTCCGCCCACGAGGCCTTGCGTGAACGCATTCATCATTGTTTCTGAGGTGGCCGTTAGAATATCCATGGCCACCCGGTTGAATCGTTGGATGTAAGCTCGGAGCGACTCCCTGGGCTCTTGCTTGATGGCAAAAAAACTGACACTTGTCTTCTGGTAACGCCGAATGCTTGCAAAATGATGGAGAAAAGCGATGCGGAACTCTTTAAAACTGGTGATGAATCCGTCCGGCAGCCTCCGGAACCATTGTTGCGCCGATCCCTAGAGGGTGGTAAGGAACACCCGACATTTCACTCCATCTGTGTATTGATGTAGGGTAGCTGTGTTGTCGAACTTACCCAGATGGCCATCCGGGTCGGTGGTTCCGTTGTATTCCCCGATCGCCGGGGGCACATAATGCTTTGGCAGAGGGTCCCGCAGGATGACCTCTGAAAATTGCCGGTTGATCCGCTCGGGGGAGGCGTCCGTTCGGGGAGCCTTGCCTTTTCTGTTGTCTCGTCTGGGCGGCTCGTCGGATGAAGATCCTTGATCACGGTTAACTGTTGCGACTTCTGGAGGCGTACGGAATATGGCCCGATGAAATGAAACTGTGGCAGGCTGTGCTTCCGCTCGGCCTCCTGACGCTGACGTCGCTTGTTGCTCCAGCCGCTCGGCTTGCACCTTCTGTTTCTGTTGCTCCACGAGCTTAGCTGCTCTTGCCTCGATTAGAGTGTCGAGCTCCTCCTGGGAGAGCATCGCGGTGTGCGGTCGTCCAGCTTCGTCCATCTCTTCCGTTCGGATGCAGGTGCGTTCCCACAGACGGCGCCAATTTGATCCTGTCCGAACGCTGAGTCGACGGACGCTGGGGACGTGGCGCTCTCCTCTATCTTCAACCAGCTACACAATTCTCTGGCGAACCTGCAAAGAAGTCGGGCCAGGAGGGGTTTCCCGGCGACGACCCTCCGACGCTCATGTCAGGCAAGAGGAAAATAATGAAGTGGCTCCTAAGATGAGAAATCGCGTGATCGCGTACCTTCGGTGAAGTCTGAGGGCTCTTATATAGAGCTGTGGGGAGGCTTATGCACACCTACCGAGGCGTACACGTGTCCTGTACCATACCCTAGTATGGGCTTACCAGAGGAGCATGCCTGACACCATACTGCTACAGTCCGAACACCTCTCTGATGGGACAGCAGAACATTCCGTCGTAAGATTCTGCGTAGGGCTTGGTCGTCGAACATGCCTGTTGTCAGAAGATGTTCCCCAATGTCCCCTTGTCCTTGTCTCTTCTTTCCTCGAGCCGACCGTCCATCCGCTCGGCCGGCAATGGTCCGACCGGACGTAGGTATCGATCCGACCGGGAAGATTTCACTCCACCGCGTGCTCGCCTGAGACTGTTTCTTCAGTCTTGATGCTTTGCGCCTCGGCCGAGCGGACTACCCGCTTGGCCCGGCGACCCTGTTTACCATGAGCGTCGAAAACCCGACTCCCCGTCGGGTTGTCTTTGATTTCGCTCGGACTTGCTAGGCCGGTCGGACGATCGGCCAGACCTTAGGCTGACCATTTCGCCCTTTGACCTCCACGTGGCGTTGACTCTCCTCAAAGGGGGTCCTTCGTCCTTACCGCCGGATCAAATGGCAAGAATAGTGTCAAAGACCATATCAATTGACTAATGGATAAGATCAGTCAACTGATGGGCAAAAATCAGTCCAACCTAAAGGCTTTAAAAAAGGAGTTTCGAGGAGATTTTTGTAGCCAGTTCTTGGAGATTCTATGAAGAAGAGTTGGTGTATTTCTGGATCAATAAGAGGTATTTCCAAGCAACAATAAAGCATCCAAAGCAAATTCCTCATTGTAAAGTCATTTTTGATTTCATGTTTTTGTATTAGTTTCTTGTTGTGTTCTTGTAAGAACATAGTAAGAGGCTTCTCCACCTTCGAAAGGTCTCCAAAAATGAGAAGTTTATAGTGGAGAGAGATCACTAGGAGTAGACCTTGAATAAGTTGTATAAGAGGCTATACCAAGTAAATTCCTGAGTTGTGCATGTGGCATTGATATTGATTCAAGTTTTCACTACACATTCAAATGACAAGCACGAGATCAAAATGAGAAGTGATCGGAGCTATTTACCCCTTTCTAGCTCGCACGGGTCCTAAGAGGTCATTGAGGATCGGACACTTGTCATGAGAAGTGAAGTCCAAGTGGATCATGAAGGATAAGACACTTGGCATGAGAAGTGAAGTCCAAGTGAGTCATGGAGGACTAAACACTTGGTGATGATGAAAGTCCCTGTTTGGTCAAGATTGATTGGATGTCAAGCAACAATGAAATTCCAACAAGTCAAGATTGGTCAGATACTAAGCAACGGGAAGTTTCGACAGGTCAATGTTGACCAGATATTGAGTAAAAGAAGTTCTAGTAGGTTGAGGTCAGTCATATATCAAACAAGATGAGAATTCAACTTGGGAAGATTGAAACATGATTATTAGTCGATTGATTGGGTATATCGATTGACTGATGGACTATAAACCCTGAAATTTTGGTTTTGAGGTATTTGTAGGGTTTGCTATAGTAATTATTGTAAGTACTCTGGGGTAGTTTTAATGTGGTCAATCGAGCTAAGTTAGGTTCTGTTTATTTTTGATGTCTTATGTCTAAGTGTGCAGGAACTTAGGAGCATAAGAAGTTGAGTAGAAGACGCAGAGGATGAGAAGGATGACATAGGAAAAGGAGTCGATAGGCTCGGTGCATCTGAGGGACGAGAAGCTATGGAAGAGTACATTGGTGGACAAGAAAGATGTGTGCGATGCTTCTGAGAGATGAGAAGTCGAAGCGGAAGTCTACTCGAGGAGAAGGCCGGAAGATGGATTCCGGTGAGCCCAATTCTAGATGACTAAAATCACCCATACAAAGCTACTAGAGTCTACCAGCAGTTGCTAGAGGAAGGCACCTTCAATTGCTTGGAAGGTGCCTTCGATCCCTCATGGAAGGCACCTTCAAATGACCGTTAGGCGAAGATAAAGTTTGATCTTCAATGATAAAACTTATCTCGTTGAAGGTTCCTTGGATCACCTTGAAGGTGCCTTCAAGCTACGGATAATATTATCCAAGAGCTATAAAAAGGCCCCTAGACCTAGGAATTTAACAACAACTGAACTACAACAATTGTATTTAATTTCCTAGTAATTTTTGAGCTTAGTAAGTGTGTAAGAGACTTCTCTGCCTTCTGCAAAGGAGTAACTTCTAGTGGATCATTCTTCAACGCCTTGGATTAATAACCACCTTGGTTGTGACCAAGTAAACAACTATCTTACTTTCTTTAGTTGTTTAGTTTATTTCTACTTTATTTTAATTGTGCTATCTAACTAAGTTGAAAGAATGAGAAAAAGGTTATTTCAATTTTGCAGGCAATTTACCCCTTCATGCTGACCGCACGGGACCTACAGGTGGTATCAGAGCCAAACAACTTTAGAAAGACTAACCACCTCTAAAGCAATAAGATGATGGCCGATTCAAGTATACATCCATTGAAGTTCGAGGGAGACTTCACGCAATGAAAGCACCAGATGGAGGTATTTTTCAAAACAGACTTTGAAATATTGTTAGTTATGAAATATGATTTTGTAGCCCCCAAAGACCAATAGAGAGTTGAAAAAGAAGAGTACTCATGCATAAAGAAAGAACAAGCCAATTTCATGGTGAACGACAAAGTAGAGGTAAGTGAGGTGTGCACACAATCTCCTAAAAAGTCTTTCGAATTCATTAAGATACTTTCTAAAAATATGCTAAAATTAGAAAATGAAAATGCTAAGCTTAAATTAAACTTAACAATTGCATGCCCCTTAGTTATGTATGATAATTTAAAAATAGAAAATGAAAACCTAAAAATAAAAATAAAGAAAATGGAAAACGACCATGCATGTTCAAACAATTTTCAAAAATCAAGATTTAGAAATTATGGTAGAATTAACTAGTACATTAAAAATCACTAGAGATAAATTAGAAAAATCCCTAGGAATTATGTATCACTACAATTTTTAATAAATCCAATAGGAAGGAACTTATATTGGATTTCAAAATCTTTTTTAGATTAAAAATTTTAATTTACTAGTATAGAAATTATTTTAAATTGAAAAATAAATTTTGAACAATTTTTCCGGTTCGTATTCTTTTCTCAAAATTTGTATACTGATAAAACATTATAATTTTGGTTAATATATATTTTTTTAAAAAAATTCTGATCATATTTATTTTCTCAAAATTTTATCTGTACAAAATGGAAGTATTATCTACTAACAAAAAAAACTTTCAAAAATTTTTTTCTGTTAAGTTATTTTCTATGATTTTTTTTTACAAAAATCATATTTTGAAAACTCAAAATATTTTATATACTTATTTTTAAAATTTTTTACTTTTTTGTGATAAAACATTATGTTTCTCTATCATAATAAAAAAATTTCATATTTTTTTGAATAATATCTGAATTATTATTGTCACGCTCTGGGAAAGTTTCTGCCAGAGGAAATTCCGACAGCATCCCCCCTGTACGAATGACAATATGAACCATTTCTATAAACACAATATACTTCAGCCACAGGTGGCTGGAATATACACACAACCACGTAGTTTATATGCAACCCACTTGACTGATGCAATAAAAACACAACCACGCAGTTATATGTAAATCTAACAGCCCACTCGGCTATACCAAAATCAAACATAGCGAAAATACAATGGACAACACATACAAACTAAAAACAAAGATTGCTAGCCGACTAGGCTTACACCACACAACAAAATAATACTACAGAAACAAAACCAGAACACAAAGCTAAATACACAAACTTCATATACCAAAATAAAAATAAACAAAAGCGGAGACAGGTCTTCTGATGTGATGTGGGGACCGGCAGGCAGGATACTCCAAGCGACTCCATAAATAACCTGGTACCTGAAAAAGATAGTGTCCACGGGGATGAGTTCAACAATTTAACAGATACCTAGTTGACATGTATAGTAAATTATAACAAATAGTAATAACTATGGAGTACAGTCTCCTGGACAAAAGCTGGAAGATGCACAATAGAAAAGGCTGAAGAGAACTGTACTCACCAGGGCCTCCTATCAGAATAGTCAGGTCGTCAGACCGAGAGTATCATAAATCCTGTATGCATGTCAAACAAATGCATCCACCAAAATGCAGCAATTAAAATGCAGCAAACACAAGCAATAAATGCATCAATGCATATGATGCCAATGACATGTCCTGGTCACCCCTGACGCCAGTCAGCCATCTCACACACGATGGTGAGACCGAGTGGGTAGGGCTGTGACAACTGTGCACTCTGCCATCACTAGTCCTGATGAGTGACCGAGTGGACGGGATGCTGTCGGAGTACACCTATCCTCCTACCCCAAATCATAAGTGGGGAAGCACAATGCTCTCATCTCCCGGTACACGATGAAGGGGAGGGATCCCGACGTGCTACCACGCTGCAGTCACACTACCCATGAGCGTCCCAGTGGAGCACCACCGAGCAAAACTGACGTGCTACCACGCTGCATCACGCTACCCATGAGCGGACTAGCGGAGCATCGACAGAGATGAAACTAGCGATGTGCTCAACAATAATGGAGCAGACTAGCGCGCAGCATGCAATCATGCGAATGGTGCATGACACTAAGCATGACAAAATCCTGAACAACATAGCAATATCCATATATATATAATGTGTACCATAGGACAATGAACCAAATCAAAGATACCCAGATCAGATAAGGTATAAAAACATAGATCCTGAACATAATAAACACATGGTTGTATCACTACCCCTATAAGCATGTATAATCAGGTAGGTACTAACATGAAGTGCATAATAAGTAAACAAAACAAGCATGTAATAGGTATCGGGTAGTGACCAACTGAAGCAAAGATGAACATAATCATTACTAAAGGTTATAACCTACTAAAAATATCAACATGACATTATCAAAGATAAGTCAAGGTACCCGCCTCCAATAGAAAGGTCCAATCCGGTCCAAATTCGACGTCGAGATACTCATCTTGCGTCAAAGTCCTGTATCACCAATATATACATTTTTATTTAGCTAATATCTAATGAAATAGCTAAATAAAAATCTCTAACACTAAAAATAGGGTAAACCCTAATTAACACATAAACAACTAATTACACAATCCAAATCCAACTAACCTAAAATTCATCACTTTACAGATGCCCAACTTAAGGTATAGCAGTCAATCAGCAACTCACCGTCGCGATTCAGAGAACAAGATCTCACTTCACACCCTCCTCTACTGATCCACAATCAAGAACGCGGCTGCTGGACCAAAGAAACACCCCACCGCAAGCACTTCTCTTCTGAATTCCAGTACACTGTTCGGATCAAGGTGAGGTCAAGAGTGGAGATCACGGATCAGATTTGGGATTCAACCATAGCATAGAATCAAATCCCTATTAATCTAATACCAACCAAAATTGAACCTCACCGTGGATTGATCAAGGGCAGAGGACACTAGGGCAGCAGCGTCGGTAGGGAATAGTGGCGACAATCGGCGCTAGAGCACAGAGGTTGTCTGGTGGGAGGGACTCGGGCTGCCGGCATTATTTCGTGCGGCGACGGCGCGCTGCAAATCTAGGGCACAGGCGAGGCGGTCGACTGCCGGCACGCAGAGATCAAAAGAGTGAAGTAGAGGCGAGGAGAGGATCAGGAGGGCGACGCTCGGTCAGACCTGGTGGCCGGCGATAGTGCTAGGCAGAGAGAGTCGGCGTCTGTGTCGGCAAGAGGAAAGGAGAGGTGGCTCTCGTCGCTAGTGGCAGAGGGAGTGAGGGCGTGCGCACGAGGGAGATGAGGACAGGATCGGCACCGAAAGGAAATAGGCACGGATAAGAACTAGGGCACACGACGAGGAGAAGGAAGAAACCGTCGCGATGCCGGTTAGGGCAAGGGAGATCGCGCGTGAGAGGGCTCGGGTGAGGGCACGGGGGGAGGAGAAGAAAAATAAAAAGAAATAAAAGAAAATAAACGAAAAAGTAAAAATGCAACTTTTCCTCGCTTAAATTGGGTAGCCTAAACATGCTTTCCCGGACCCCGTTTTTATCCTCGTAACCTGAGTCATACGATCTCCGAAAAATTTCAGAAAAATTTCTAAAAATTTCTAAAAATTTCAGAAAATTCCCTTATCATTATTTGCCATTTTTTGATATTTTACAATTATGAATTATTTTTTGAAAAGTTAATTTTTTAACTTTACAAATTCAAGAAAATAGTAATTTAGAAACTTTAATTTTTCTAGTATTAAACAATCTATTTTACATATTCAGGGAAATTAGCAAAAATTTTAGAATTGAAAATATACTTTTCAAGATTTATTTTTAAAAATTAGTTTATTCTATTGAAATAAATTAGTTTTGTTCTATTAAATAATGTTTTATTATGAAAATTTCTACTGATATATATTATTCTAGTTAAGTTTGACAAAAAGTTTCAGGATTTTTTGAAACCAAAAAATAATTTTAAAATTATTTTTTAAAAATAGAAGATTAATTAGTAAAAATAGAATATTTTTAAAATTATTTCTGAAAATTATTTGTCTACTTTTAATTCTTGTTATGTATCTCTAGAAAAATATTTCAAATTTTTTTAACTATTTATTTTATTTTTCCTAATTTTTTTGATGTGATGAAAGGGTGAAAAAATGTATAAGTTAAGGGAGAGTTGGGATAATTGACAATTTATTTCTATATTTGCTAAATAGATAGTGTTGATTACATAATTTATGTTTATTTGCAATTCACTTAATTATAATATTGTATTTTTGTTTTATCCCTAACTTTAAATCGGATTGATGCACATTAAAAAGGAGGAGATTGTAAGTACCCCGGGATAGTTTTGATTTGGTCCACCGGGTTAAGTTAGGTTATATTTGTGTTTGATGCCTTGTGTCTAAATGTGTAGAAATATAGGAGTACAAGAAATTGAGCGAAAGACGCATCGGACGAGAAGGATGACATTGGAAAAGGAGCTGATGGGTTCGGTGCATCCGAGGGATGAGAAGTTGCAGAAGAGTACACTACCAGACGAGAATGACGTGTGCGGTGCTTCCAAGGGACGAGAAGTCGGAGCAGAAGTCTACTCAAGGAGAAGGCTGGAAGATAGCTTCGGGTGAGCTCAATTCTAGATGGCGAAAATCACCCACATGAATTTACTGGAGTCTGCCAGTAGCTGCTGGAGGAAGAAACATTCAATGGCTTGGAAGGTGCCTTCAAATAACTATTAGCTGAAGATAAAGTTTTATCTTCAACGATAAAACTTGTCTTGTTGAAGGCACCTTGGAACACCTTGAAGGTGCCTTCAAGCTACGGATAATATATTTCAGAAGCTATAAAAAGACCCCTACACCTAGAAATTTAACAACAACTGAACTACAACAATTATATTAATTTCCTAGTGATTTCTAAGCTTAGTAAGTGTATAAGAGGCTTCTCCGTCTTCAATAAAGGAGTACCTTCTAGTGGAGTATTCTTCAACGCCTTAGATTAACAACCATCTAGGTTGTAACCAAGTAAACAACCATTTTACTTTCTTTAGTTGTTTAGTTTATTTCTGCTTTATTTTAATTGTGCTATCTAAATAAGTTGAAAGAACGAGAAAGAGGTTATTTTAATTTTACAGTCAATTTACCTCCTCTTGTCGACCTCATGAAACCTATAATTATGATTACTATAGTTCCAAGGTTTACTACAAACCTTAAATCCTGAAATATAGGTTTGCTACAGAAATTTCGAGAGTTGCTACAATAACTTTAGGGTTTAGTACAATAACTTTAGAGTTTGCTACAGTAACCGAGTTTAGGATTTCTACTTCAGTACTTTTGCTATTGTAGTCAATCGATTGGTGACTTTTAGCAATCGATTGGTGGTATTGTAGCAGCAAACAAAAGCATCTTGAATTGATTGCCTAATTCGACTGTTCTCACTAATCGATTGATAAGGTAAAAAAAGAGTCCTTTTGTATGTTTAAAGGTCGGATTTGATAACAATAGATTAATGAAGTCTAGCAATCGATTATTAGGTGAAAATTAGTTCGAACAACAACCTTATAAAGAGGATTTTGAGGAGGATTCTTGAGGCCAGATCTTGAGAGATTGGAGATGAAGTGCTGCTATTTCCCACCATCAAGTGACAATCTAAAGCGACAAGTAAACATCCAAAGCAAATTAGTTGCTCAATTGCAAAGTGTTTTCGCCTTCATTTCCATTTGTATTATGTCTTGCTTATATTTGCTTGTAACAACAGGCGTTATATGAGACTTCTCCGTCTCCGGAAGGTATCCGAGAAGGAGAAAGTTGTAATGGTTGTATATCCCTAGGACTTGATCTTGAATTAGTTGTCTTAAGAAGCGGATACCAAGTAAAATCTTAGTGTTGTACATGTGGCATCAAGCTTGATTCAAGTTCTCCACTGCACATTCAAATGACGAGTACACAATCAAGACGAAGTGATCGAAACTATTCACCCCTCTAGCTCGCATTGGTCATAACACCCTTGTTTGTAAGAAGTATGAACATATAGTAGATGTTCTAGTCCGAGAACGAGGAGTGAGTCAAATCCCATGGAACTTGGGGAGAGTCGACTTTCAACGAGTGTGGTTAGCTTCTTCAAATTAACTTCGGGCTAGCCTTGTGATGTGGTCGGTACCTACAGAGTATAACACACATCACATGACTTATTGAGAGTTACCTGATGAGGTCCTTTCGATTCCTAAGCCATCACGGAGTCCCAAAAAACTAGTATATATATAAAGAGGAGAAATGATAATAAATGTAGTAAAATAGATGATAACATAGAATAGAATAGATGATCACCTAGATAACTTCCCAAGAGGGTCCTCCATCATCAATTTATGTAACACTTCACTAATACATCATTAAAGGGTGATATTGTAACCGCCAAGCCCTTAAATTGTTGTGTTCTTTAACGTTAGTAACCGTCTCACGTCGGGGGGTGAGTCAACAACTCAGTGGTTCAACGAGTCAGCAACTTGATGAGTCAGGAAGTCCGAAGATTAGCAGCTCAGGGGAGTCAACAAACCGGGAGGTCGACAACTCGACCAGTGGGAGATTATTGATAAGCTGCATGATGATTTTGTTGACTGAGTTCTAAAGCGCACCACATAGTATTTGTATTGACCAAATATTGACTTGCCAAATGAACCACTCAAGAGCTCGTCACATATATATATGCACAATACAGAAAACATTTAATTCATGGATTGGGTAGAGTAGAGAAGTGTGAATACCTATGGGGTTGTCTATTATCATCCCATTTCAACTGTACAACCTCACATGTGATGTATGGCCCTGGCTGACGGCGACGCCACGTCCGTATAGGTAAATTATGAGCTACGAAGCATAAATGCATGCATGAATATCTCCGCCCTCACTTTAAGGCTGTCGTATATATACATATATATTTATGCGGGAGGGAATATGGATTCAAGCAACCACGTTACCTAAACCAGCAGAGAGAATAAAAAAAGAGGAGGAATCAATAACCCTAATTCTGTTACTGTCCTGCCTATTTCTTCTTCCTCCTCTTTTCAGGAGAACTGCAGGACCCTAGAGTTTTGAAGGATTTAAAGAGCTGTGTGTATTTAGTTGGATAAAAATCAAAATAGAGTATGCTATTTTTATTATTCAAATTACCTCTACTTACTTGATCGACATTATAGTATGCTATTAAAAGATCAGTGTCTGTGCATTATAATAGTTACGAATCATAATTGTTGAATATTATAATAACTATATATGATTCATAATTGTTACATTATAATTTTGACCAATATTATGCAAATGTTAATGTGTTAGTAGTTATGATTCGTAATTGTTACAATATTAGGATTGTTCGCGGGTAAAGAACTCACTACCCTCGCTATTCTAGTTCACGTGCCCAACGAAATGAATATAAGGTCGAACTTGAATGAATTTGTAGACGCGAACTAGTCGATTGTTCACTAATTTCATAAAATTGAATTAAAGTTCAAAAAAATTGAAAATTTCCATGAGAAAAAAAATTGTCAAGGTCAGTTGACAGTTTACAAACCCTAGCTTACATGTTCATGGCAGGGCTACTCCTCCTCCTCCCTGCCCTAGACTATGAGATCATCAAACCCTAGCTACTCCACCCACCGAACTCAAAGATTCTTCCTTCGTAACGAATTCCTCGTACTTCGATAGGTTTCCACATTTCCGATTTCTTCTCCTTCCTTGGAATTGAATCGCGCTCGCAAAGCCATACGTCAAACATCTGTTGTGCCCTGCTCTTGGATGCGGAGAGATCTCTCCTCCTCCTCCCGTAGGGTGTGTGGCCTAGTTAGGTCCGCAGCTATGAATCCAGTACGGCATAGAAATGGAAGAAAGAGAAGACGAGAGTAGTGACCTTGGCATTAGCAAAATGGACGATTCCGGGAAGGATCGAGCAGCTCGCCGTGAAGTTAACGGCTCCATGGCGCTCGGACCTTCTTCCCCAATCTCTCGCTTGCCGCAAACGTTTGCAGAAGGATATTTTTTTCCGAATGTTCGTGAAGTGTTCGAGGTAATGGCTAAACAATCGTTTTGTGTATGGTCCTGTTCGTGGTTACAGGATGCACGCAGGTCGCTCGACGTAATGCTTGCGAGGCAGCGATAACAGATCAACTTGGCCGTACTTGTGTTACTGTTCAGGATGGCGCCACCATTGAATGCGGGGAGGAGCTTTTGCTGATTGATGGGTGCTGCTGCTGCTTCACCTTGACGAGAGGTTGATTCGCGTACCAGAAGATGGCACGTATAACAAGCTTTCTTGGATTCCACCCCCGTCGCGCTGCTCCATTTCTTCCACCTCCGCCTGACCTCAACCTAGTAATCTCAGAAGGGTAATACCTGGATTTCACCCTCTCTTTCTTGATTAAATCACAAAAAAAAAATGTGGGAAAAAAGCTAATTTTGAAGTGGTTAGCGTAATTAATCAAGGTTGATTCGAAAAGAGCAATCTTGGAAAGAAATGGGAACAGTACTGGTTGTGTGGCCTATCCCTGTCACCTCCTCCCCTCCCATATTCTCTCTCAGCACTACTCCATTATAATCTCTCTTTTCACAGCAGTAGCAGTAGCAGCGGCGGCGACGAAGATGGGAAGGGGAAGAGTGGAGCTCAAGCGGATCGAGAACAAGATCAACCGGCAAGTGACCTTCTCCAAGCGCCGCAACGGGTTGCTCAAGAAGGCCTACGAGCTCTCCGTCCTCTGCGACGCCGAGGTCGCGCTCATCATCTTCTCCACCCGCGGCAAGCTCTACGAGTTCGGCAGTGTCGGGTCTGTAGCTTTTGCTCGAGTTTCATTTCTTTGTCTTTGACCGCCAAGGTTGCTTTTTTATCTACTCTGCCGCGACCTTAAAGGCTTCAAACCGTGGATCTGCGGCGGATCGAAGGCTTGGTTCGGTTGGTTCTTGCCATTTTCATGCTAAGGAGAGGGACGATGAGGAGAAAGCGAAGCCTGCTTTTTGCTGCTTGAGTAGCGGCCATCAATTGTTCTTGCATCTTTTACTTTGCTTTTAGCCTTTAGATCTCTTTTAAAAACGTTAAATTTTCGAACTTGCTGTCTTCTCCAACCATGAAGATTACCAAGATCATCCATATGCATAATAAATATCTTTCTTGAGAAAGATGAGTTGCTGAGGAGGAGAAAGAGAAAGAGAGAGAAAACAAAGAGAAAAGAAAGAGAAAGAAGATTTTAACGCATGGTTTCTATTTCTGTGTATGAGTTTCTGACCTCTTCATTTAAGTTGGTTTGTCATACGGATTCATGTATCTTTTCGAGACGTCGCATGCCTGCTCTCCTGCCTCAGCTGGATCTTAGGCTTCTCTCTATTTTTATCTCTTGGATCTTGCTTTCTCCCAAATGTATTCCATTTTTCCCTATCCAGTCTCTTCTTCCAACTTCTTGAACAGAAATATTACACAGATCTTTGGAGAAAAAATTATACTAAACTAGTTATGATCTTCTCAGTAAGATCTTCTTTCTGAACTCCTCAACTGGTAAAGTAGTCATGCAGATGAAGGTGCATGTGCCGTGTTTTAATCTCCTCAGGAAGAACAAACTGTGCAGATTTTGGTGTGTTTTTGTCCAGATATTAATATATATTTGAAGCTAACTTTAATATGTAAACTTTGTAGAAGTTCCATGTTTCATAGTATTCTCATGGATTAACTAATTATCATGGAGTATTATTGGGCTTGAAAACTGTCAAAAATACAATTAGAATTGTTCTCTCAAACTGATGGTTTCTACAGCTTAATCATCCAAATATGCTTAATTCTATTTCCAATTTTATTCCAGCCACAAGAGTATAATGTTACAGTTGCTTGGAAGAAACAGATATGTTTTAGTCCAGAATTTGTATAAATAATAGCTGGTATTCATTGTTTAATTAAGCAAAAAAGAGGTGTTAAATTTTTTTTTTTCTGCTTGAATGTAAAATTCTACTAATCACAATGGCCAACATCTGCTTTTAAAAAAATGGTCTTATTAATTAGATTTAGGAGTGGTTTATCTGATGTTTTATTTGCAAGTAATGGATGTAAATAATTATAAATAACTATAAGATGAACTAATTAATTAAGAGTTAGTGACTCTTATGTAAATTGTTTAGCCTCATTGTCTATCGTGGCAAAGCATAATTTCTTAAGTTGGAGGGGAAAAAAAATACTTCATACACATTGTTGAAGCTTATACATGCAATTAATATTGAGATTATCATATTAGCAAATTCAGCCATTTGTTTCAATACATTTAAAATTTCAACTTTTGTGTTGATCAAGTATTCTAATGTTGTTATTGTAGAACAAGCAAAACATTAGAGCGATATCAACGTTGTTGTTACACCTCTCAGAACACCAATGTTGCTAATCATGAAGCACAGGTAAATACTCTTTGGTGTTTATCACTTTCATTATGTTAATTAATTGCGAGATGAATTAATTATATCATCTTAAAGTATTTGTTAGCATTTGAATAAACATATAAATTCTCTCAAATAAGATTGTAACTGTTAATTGTTTTATCCAAAGATGATTAATACTCGAACTCTTGCAATTGAAGTATATATGTTAAGAACAATTCATTGTAACTTTTATCATAAATTATAACCACATATTATTCCATGTTTGACTGAACTATCTTAATCTTGATTTTGATTTTGATTTTGATTTCGGCACAATCAGAACTGGTATCAAGAAATGTCAAAGCTGAAGGCAAAGTTTGAATCTCTGCAGCGCTCACAAAGGTTTTTCTCATTCCTAACAAGAGTATAGATGCAACTATTTATCTTTATGTTTGCATTGTTTCATTCATGTACGTGAGTTTATATGACAACTAAATATGCTACTAATTATTTCATCCTATCAAGAGAATTAAATTTGCTACTGTTCCTCATCCTAGTAATCGAGTAATATTATTGATATAAAAAGTGTTTATGTTGCATGGAGGATAGTTTTTCAGGTACATCATTAACATTGTCATATATACAATTGAACTTTATCAATTATTATGTTAATCATGGTATTAATGAAGGCATTTGCTGGGAGAAGACCTCGGCCCACTGAGTGTGAAAGAACTGCAACAATTGGAAAGACAACTTGAATCTGCACTCTCACAGGCCAGGCAAAGGAAGGTCATTAATTAAACTTTTCCTTCAAATTTCCTTCTATAATCTCTCTTCATTTGTTTGTTTGTTTGAATCTGGCTTTTCATTGTAAGTGCAGACTCAGCTGATGCTGGAACAGATGGAAGAACTTCGCAAGAAAGTAAGCAAATTTTTGAGCTCTGATCAACTACTTTCATGAAAATCTACTTCCAATTCTTGTGGTGGCATGTAGGAACGTCGTCTCGGAGAGATAAACAAGCAACTGAAAGATCAGGTAGACAGAGATTGCAAGAAATCAATTCAAAAGACAATCGAAATGTTTCAACTGATCATCCCTGTGCCTTTTTCTGTTTCCAGCTCGAGGCAGAAGGTGCCACTCTGAGGGCTCTTCAAGCACCATGGGCCACTTCTGACCATGGAGCATCTGCAGTGGCTGGGAGTTCCTTCTCTGTGCAAGCAAATCCCAACATGGACCATGCACCAACGCTGTGTATAGGGTCAGTTTCAGCTCTGATCATAATTAAGTCAATAACAAAGCATTTTGTTATTTATTTATTTTACTGAAAAACTGATGAATAAACTTTAAAAAAAAAACAGGCACCATCAGTTCGTGCCATCTGAAGCTGCCATGGCCAGGAATCTGGCAGTTGAGGAGAACAACTTCATGCTTGGCTGGATTCCTTAATTAAGAAAATGCTGCAAGTGGTTTCTGAAGTTTCCCAACAATTTAATGGCTATATGTATATGTATTCTAGCGATCAGCATGAAACTTGCTGCTACTTTAGTTATTAATGGGTAGAACATGTTGTGGTGATGCTGACTAAATATTTATTTAGTCGGTGGACTTTGACTTTTGTTTGTGGGTTTGAGTTATCTTGCAATTAGTAAGAAAGTCATGGTTATTTTTGGATTGATTAAAACTTTAGGATTTTTTTTAATGATGATTTATTTGAATTTGAAATACTTATTTTGATAAAGAAAAATTCTTTTGTTTGTGAGTGTCACTAATGTAATTTTCCTTTAGGCATAAGGAGAGTGAGAAATTCTAAAATTTTATTGAAAGATAAACAAGAATAAAAATGAAAAATTAGAAAAAAAAAATTACAATTTATTTAATTATTTATTTGTTTAAAAAAGAAAAATCTATGAATACATCATGCTTTATAATTTTCAAACCCTAATTTATTTGTTATCTTTTCAATATCCTCAAAAATAACTTACAACATATAAATTTAATAATTTTAGAGCCGCAAACTCATATGTTATATTTTATGCCAATATTATAAATTAAAATTTACTTGTGGGTTGATCTAATCTACAAATTAATGGGCTCTTTATAAAAAATCTTAAATTTATTTGTCGTAGTTGAGTTACAAATCATTTTTTCTTTTTAAAAAAAGGACAGCTAAATGATGATGCAGGAGGAGTCGGAGAGACCCATAAATTAGATTTGAGGATTATGAGACACCCATAAAGTAGATTTGATAAGGCTATGTTAGATCCCGTGGATGGATCTAGTGGTTAACACATGAGATATTGTTACAATAAAGTCTGGATTTGAATCTTAGTAAAATCGAGGTAAATACCTCCCTTATATACTAATCGCTATTCCAAAAGTTAATAGTTACTCGTGATTTATCTCTTCCGTGTTGACCTTGAGACGGATTGACGCGAGTACTGGGGGCAAACGTATTCACTTTTTGCCACAATATTATAATGCAACAGATTATATAAAAAATTAATTTAATTGTTATATCATATATTAAACTAATGATACTATACTTTGTCAGAAAAAAAATGTAAAATTAAAAAGAATCATGACAATCCATATTTTTATATAAAAAGTAATTAAAGAAAATTATTAATAATGTTTAAAATTATTTTTAATGTGAAAAAAATATTAACTTAATTTAATTTTATGCTTACTAAAATTAGTTATCTAAATTCTTAATTAAATAGTAAAATTATTTTTTTAAAGTAATTTTAGTTTTTTTTATAGTATTTTTGTTAATTTATATTTTTTGTTTTTTTAGATTTTGAGTATGTTTAGGAATTTTATAATTATGAATCTTAATAATTTTTTTTTTTATTTTATAAGTTAAAAATTTGGATTTATATGTTGAGATTTATTTCCTTTCATTATGTTTTAAGGTTTAGAGTTTATATTTTGAAGAATTGTCCTAGTTATTAAAAAAAAATTTAAAAATATGATAATTATTATTGATGTGATGATAAAGAGGGTCCACTAAGTGTGAATCAAAAATGGAGATAGCCATTGACGTGAAAATCAAAGTCAAGGAGGTCAACGCTAGAGAATTAACGTTCTCACCAAATGGGGGTCGAGCGAAGCTCTATTGCTGTAGTCAATCAGGCGTAAAGCTTCCGACCGGCTAAGGACTGGTCCAAGCAAAACATTTGTACATTCAAGATAATGAGGCGCTCGTCATAGAGCAGAGGACCGTTGGGACGACCAGAGCTTTAATTTGGTCGGGCGATAACAAGCTACTATACCCGATCACAACAAAGAACAGTAGAGGCAGACCGAGCGGAGGAGTCTCAGCCGATTGGTCATCTCGCTTAGTCGAACAGCAGGATTATTGTCGTATCTCTCAATATCCCTTTGGGAGACAGTGCCATTGATACAAGGCATGGTCAACAGACGAATAATACGATGGAAGCTTCTACTGCCTTATCAGAGATATGCATGCCCTGTTAAGGTATGATGTCAGAAGCACTTTCCTGACAGATCCTTCATAGGATAAATTGGAGAACGTGGCCACGACTAATTGGAGAACGTGCCCACAACTCAAGAAGCGTGCACATCGCCCACCAGGGCACTATATAAAAGGGGCTCATATATCGGCAGAAGTATGTGTTATTCACTATTCACGCTTGTGTCTTCCGTTGCTCCGTCTTTTTTCCTCTTTCTTATGATTAACTTAAGAGACCTGCTTTTCCCCCCTCCCCTGACACACTCACCACCCGGCCCCACTCACTTTTTGACCTTTATACCCCTGGCCCATATTAAGTGTCCGTGTTCTTTTTTTTTTACAAATTTTTATTTCTTTTTAATCAATTTTTTATCAAATTTTTTTTTAACAATTTTATTTTTTAATCAGTTTTTATCAATTTTATTCTTTTTAAATAATTTTTTATTATATATTTGTAATATTTTATTTATTTTTTATGGTAGATTTTCACATTTCACACATTCGCTCCTAACTCCATCATATTATATACCTTTATATTATGTTTTATTCTATTTAATTTTGTTTTTTTGTTTTTTTATTAAGTATTTTTTTTGACAAGAATATCATACTATTTTTATATTTGTAATATAAAATCGGATCCTATGTCCCCAATTTTCTCTCTCCCCATGTTCCACTCGTCACCTCCAGCTCGCTACCGACGGCTTCTGGTCGTCGCCCAGACCAGAACTATACCCTAGGGGGAAGGTAAACCGGTTCACCTTCCCCCTAGGATATAATTTTAATCGAGGCGACAACCGAAGGCTGTCGGTGGTGCCGCCGACGGTGGGTTGAGGTAACAAGTGGGAACAGAGACAGGTGATATTGGAATAGAGGATTAGATCTCTTAGTAATCTTTTATTTTTTTTAATAGTAAATTTCAGGAGTTATTATTTATAAAAAATTTAAAAGTAAAATATAGATAAAAAATGAAAAAATTGATGAGAAAAATAATAAACAAAATTTATTAAAAAAATAAAACTAAAGAAGTAAATAAAATTGAAAAAAAATTAAAGAAGTAAATAAAATTAGAAAAACATAACTTGTTATATAAAAAAAGAAGGGTTAAAAGGTCATTTAGCAGGAGAGAGATAGGGGGGTGGGCTGTCAGAGGGGGTGGGAAAAGTAATTTACTTAACTTAAGCATTAGAGGACCAAGTCCGAGAACCTCTTCCCTTTTCCAGTTAGCCATCTTTCCGATTTTTGGATCAGATCAATTATCTTGTTCGACGTTAGATGATAATTTAAAAACTCTAGCGACCAATTTATTTATTTATTTTTTATTTTTTGAAGTACTAGCAGAAAATAAAATGAATTAAAAATGACTCGAAGACTTGACTCAGTGGCAAGTTGGAGTCAACACGCGAAAAGCATGGCACTAAATTCCAACAACTTGAATTGATTTAGCGTGTGAAATAAATGATTCCAAAATTTGCTCATAATATAAAAATAAGTATAGAAGACTCGAGGTCAACCGCATATGTAGCCATCGAACCGTGTCGGATCCTTATCACGCTAGATCATCATCTTATACTAATCCACATATATAATGAAATTGAGTTAGGAAGAAATTAAGATTATAAAAAAATTCAACGGCATGAGATCTGACTAACTAACGAGTTTAATTGGTTTAAAACAATGAATACTCGTCTTCTCTAACCTACAATTGTTGACATCTCATGGAACTTTGAGAAATGAATTGTGTTTGATGTTCTATTTTATGGTAGATCGGTGTGCCTTGAGGAACTAATGTTTGATTACGTCGAGGTGCACGAGTTAGGATGATCTCTTGATCTTATTCTCTAACTTAAGTTTGAACATAACATCATCGGTTGCATAAAATTCAAAAAAGATCCTTTTCAATTGCTCTATCATAGACGACGTGTAACACCCATTGTTACGAATGTCTTTGATCGTTCGTCAATCAATGTCTGTCATAGCTTCCGGGCCTCACAAACCTACCCAGACTCGACCGACCCATTAGAAATTTTTAGAGTAAAGGAGAAAAAAAATATGGAAGAAGATGGAATCTCTAGTCTTGAATCATACATATATAAAAACCAAAGGACTAGTCAAGTCATTAATTGTACCACTTGACTAAATTAACTATATTAGTTGAGTGATATATTAGCATCCATCTAACTCTTGAGCCTTAATTCACTTCTATTTAATTTCCATGGCCAACCAGCTCCTCTCCATCGCCCCCCGCCATGTTTCCCTCCCTGAAAACTACGTCCGGCCGGAGCCTCAACGGCCGCGCCTCCATGAAGTCATTGCCGGCACTTCTATCCCCACCATCGATCTCAATTCCCCTGACATCATTGACAAAGTGGCTGACGCTTGCACCTCCCATGGCTGCTTCCAGGTTTCAGACGCCATCCTTCCCTAATTCCCTGCATGAGTATCATCGTCCATGTTGGTTAGTTATGGAATTTGGATGCATGATAGGTGGTGAATCATGGAGTGGAGTCTGTGCCGGAGATGCTGGAAGTGTCCTCGGAGTTCTTCGACTTGCCGGCGGAGGAAAAGGCAAAGCATTACTCCGACGACCCGATGAAGAAGATGAGGCTGTCGACGAGCTCCAACGTGAGGACGGAGACGGTGAGGAATTGGAGAGACTACCTCCGGCTCCATTGCTACCCGCTCGAGGAATTCGTGCCTTCTTGGCCCTCTAATCCACCTTCATTCAAGTAAGATTTACTGATTCACAACTATTGATTATATTGATGACAGAGCCTACACTCAATATCTTATCTAATTGACCATGTTTATTTGCTATAGAGAACATGAATTTATTGAGCACAAATGTTATCAGGAACTCAGGAATTTTATTTGTGAACATTATTCACTAACCGTTTGTGAATATAAATGAGTTGAACACTAATTTAACGAGTTATATATTTAAATTTATTTATTTATTTAATTATATATTGAATGAATATAAATAAACTCTTATTAAGTCCAATACATACCAAGTTTGCTCATATATATGTTTGGTTCATTTACCGTCATAAACTCAAGCAACAAATTAAAGACAAACAAGTGGAGAAGAAAATTAAAACAGAAAAACAACACAAAAAACTAGAACGTAGTTAACGAAATAACCTTTATGTTTAAAGTGTGATATATAAACAATTCAAACTTGTAGTTAGGTTTCTGAACTTGTATGATCAGTAAAGCAAACGGTATCGCTAAATAAATGGTGTGGCAGGAGAGTGGTCAGCACCTACTGCAGAGAAGTGCGTCAAGTAGGGATGCAAATCCTGAGGGTGATATCTTTGAGCCTGGAGCTGGAGGAGGAGTACTTAGTGAAGATCCTTGGGGAGCTAGAGCAGCACATGGCAATCAACTACTACCCCAGGTGCCCGGAGCCGGAACTGACCTATGGCTTGCCGCCCCACACCGATCCCAATGCCTTCACCATTCTTCTCCAGGACCCCAGCGTCCCTGGCTTGCAGGTCCTCAAGGATGGCCACTGGATAGCTGTGGATCCCCAACCCAATGCCCTGGTCATCAACATTGGTGACCAACTGCAGGTTAAGTCCATTTCCTTTATTTCATGAGTTCATACTGACCTGCTCTGCTCAATGGTAAACACATGTTAAAATATTGTCTGACTCACCAATTGAAAAAAAAAAAAAACGAGCTCAAATTCCAATATGAACAAAGAAAAAAACAAAGAATGTGCTCATCAAATTAGACTTGCCTACTGTTTTTTCAAACATACCGACGGCTAATTAATTTCAATTTGTAGACTTCCTGAGTTCAGTACTTAGTCTTCAGTGATAGATTCTGATAAATCCTAAGTAGCATGAATTCTATGAATTCGTACATAGAAAATATTAAAAACATGAGCATAAATCTAATTTCAACAGAAAACATGACATAACAAATATGAAGCACAAATTAAAAGCGACAAGGAATCTACTAATTGAAGAGTCATATCCTTATCTTTAAACATCTTGAGTATCCTTAAGGAAGAAATCTCATAGAGCCGCCTCGCAATCCACCGAGATAGAAAGATCGGAAACTTTAGCGAGCATGCCCTTCCCCATGTCTTGATCATTTACACTAATGGTTAGTAGCCACTCGTGATTTACCTCCTCCGTATTAGCGGGGTCGCTGGAGGTGAGCGAATTATCTTTTTGCCACGTGAATATCTTTAAGGAAGAAGAAGAAGCGGAAGAAAATGGAGAGTCTTCCAAGAGATTTAAGGATGACGACACTGTAAACCTTTGTCAATGGGGAACAAAGGATTTTATCACCTAAACCTTTGGGACCTCTTTCTTATATAGGCAATCCGATATGTTATTAGCCCATAGATGATAACGAATCGGACTAAAAGGTTCTACATATTAAATTCACATCTAATAACCCGAAACCCAATAACTTTAAGTTAGATTGCTTAAACGGGTTCGATTCTCATTCATATGCACAACTTACAAATATACTCACATTAAGGGTTGGGGATAATATCCAACAATCTCCCACTTGGACTTCTTGTGAGTTGTATATGAATACAAGTAAAACTTTAAGTGATATAAGACTTTATTGGTACAGAATACTCTTATAAACAATCTAATTTATTAACTTCATTGGTATAAGACTAAAGAAGTCATAACTATTATATATATGACTGTAATAAGCTCCAACAATAATCACAATACCAATGTCACTAATGGCATAGATCAAGATATAAATGTGTAGTGTAGAAATTATATGGAATGTGATCAATACATGTTAATTTTTAACTAGTCCAAAGTGACCTAAAAGGGTCTGATCATATTTGCTAAAACTTTATTCTAAACTGGATTAGCAAATCATAATACAAGTCTTATAATTCCCCAAAGAATTGGTATCATATTTATAATATCAAATGCTAACCAGTAGTAGTAAATCATGATACTTTATTTTATAGTGTTTGAACAAATATATAAAATTTCTATTAATATTTTGAATTTAAGTACATACAGCAATCAAAACAAAATTTTTATCTTTATTAACAAAATATAAAACAATAAAAAAAATACAGACTTCCACTAGATGAGTTCTTTTTCCACAAGAAGGACTCCCATATCCATAATATACATATGAAACACCTTAGGTACCAAACCCTTGGTGAGTGGATCTGGCAATATGAAATCTGTGCTAATGTGCTCTATTATGACCTGATGACTTTGAACTCTTTCTTTAACCGCCATAAACTTGATGCTAATGTGCTTGGACTTTGAAGAACTACGGTTATTCTTGACATACAATTTTACAGCTTTATAATAATAGTCAATCCTTAATGCCTGTCAATGCCATCAATGATCTATAACACTGTGATGAAGTTATGTAGCCAAATCCAATGACTGGATGCTACGTAGCATGCTACCAACTCTACCTCTATAGTAGAAGTGACTATTAGTGTTTGCTTGACGCTCTTCCAAGATATAGCCCCTCTAGCAAGCTTGAAAATATAGCCTAAAGTGGACCTCCTGCTATCCAAGCACCTGGCAAAATTAGAGTTTGAATATTCAATCACCTCCAGATGATTTGACCTCTGATACATGAGCATGCGTCCTTTAGTTCTTTGCAAATACCACATCACTCTCTTTACTGCTTTTGAGTTCAATGGTCCTGGGTTACTAACATATCTACCTAACATCCCCACTATAAATGTTATATCTGGTCATGTACAAACCTGTGCATATATGAGACTTCTCATAGCTGACATATAAGGCAATTGTTCCATCTCCTTTATTTAAGTTCAATACATGGACATTGCTATAAACTAAATTTGTCACATCTAGACACATGTATGTCACCTGGTGCATAATTTTACATGTCATACCTTATAAGCACATTTTAATATAGGTCTATTGTGAAACTCCAAGAATGCCTCTTGAATGATCACAACATATTTATATGCCTAAAACAAATTATGCTTCACCAAGATCTTTGATTTCAAAAATACCAAATAGATAGACCCTTATTATTGATCACAAGCGATATGTTATTCACATATAGGATAAGTATAATAAACTTGCTCCCACTAAACTTGATAAATATTCACTGATCAACAGGGTTTTCTCTAATCCAAAAGAGTTAACCATTGATCAAATTTCTGGTACCACTGACGGGACACCTGTTTCAAACCATAAATATACTTCTTTAATCTACATACTAGGTGCTTTGAGTCAAATGACTCAAAGTTCTCCGGTTGTACCATTTATATCAACTCCTCAATGTTTCCATTGAGGAGCTCAGTCTTTACGTCCATTTGGTATAGTTCTAAATCATAATGAGCTATAAGTTCTATGATTACCTTAAGGGAGTCTTTCGTTTACATACACAAGAAAATCTCCTTATAATCAATGTCTTCCTTCCGAGTGACTCCCTTGGAAACAAGATGAGTTTTATACTTTTCAACATTGTCACTTGAATTTCTCTTGGTTTTAAATATTCATTTACAACCAACATGTTTTGAACCTTTAGGCAATTCAAGAAGTTCCCAAACGTCATTATCTGCCATAGACTTCAACTCTTCTTGCATGACATTTGATCCGGTAATGATGAGGGTCCCATTGAAGATGGGTCAAACTAAGGAAGACCAGGTGATGTGGAAGATAAAGTCAAGTGAGGTGTCTAAGTCAGCTGAGTGGACCAAGTATGGCCGAGCAGACTAGATATGGACATGCGGACATCGCAAGTTTCGAGACAAACAAGCTGGGCATTTATCAGCCAGGTAAAATAGCCCTTCGACCTCAAAGAAAGTTGAGTAGCAGTTGGTCTCGCTGATCAGGCTCTGCGTTCGATCAGGCAAATATAATCAATGATGGACAGGAAGCAAGGAAAGACACGAACTGGCAGCTCTGATGGACACTACCGAGCGGAGCAGACTGGCTGAGCGGACTCCAGTTGGCCACTCAGGGCCCCACTAAATATCTTATCTTATCCTTTTGGGAGTTTGTGCCGCTGACAACAAGGCATGTCCAGCAGACAATTATACTTTAGAAGCTTCCAGGCTGTCACATCAAAGAATTTCATGGATGTTTAAGAAATGGTATCAAAGATACTTTTTGACTTATCTTTCCTAGGACATCTAGGAAAATGTGCATATGCTTTGAGATGTGTACACAAACACCACAATGACACTTAAAAGGGGTTCCCATCTATAGGGAAAGGTATGCACAACTTCGTCTTCTAAATCTTTTAGTTGCAGTTCTCTATTTTTTAAGATCTCCAGAGATTGACTTGAGAGTCAGATGGCCAACGCCGAGAATCTTTTCCCGGCCCGGCACTAACGATTTGGTGTTGCAGGGCCACGTGGAGTCTTCACCGTGTCAACTTCAAAGCCACATCCCCAGCTTGCAATCTTCACTATTTCTGGATGAGATCATATTTGGCATCGTCTGTGGGAATCTTACCTGAATCCAAAAAGTAAAAATGGAGGACGCTGGACGACTCACCACCGTAATGTTGATGTACAAGGAGTTGGACATGTTGATACAAGTGTGAGCGGTTAAGATATTGGAGCAGCAGCAGGCAATAGTTGATTTCCAAGCAAATGAACCCATGGCATCGGTGACAGGCCAACAAGCCGATCATAGAGGACAAACTGAAAACACCGTCGCTTGTCAGCCGAATAAGTCGACCGATACATTTGGAGATGCGCCAAATGCGCTGATCTCCTATCACCGAGCACTGTTTCATACCCCTTCGAAGGAACAAGGTCGAGCAGATAGGGCCCAAGGATCCTTATCGGAGTATGCACCCATTCGGGACGAGCGAAAGGGTAAAGCACAAAGGCTCAATGACTCTCTTAAATGGATAAACAGACAGTTCTCTCAGGAGATCTTAGACGACTAACTGCCGTGGCATTACGCGCCCTTAATAATTGGAGACGCTCCATCATTACACGAGGGTGACCGACCCCGAAGATCATCTTATCAAATTCGACAACATGGCCACACTCCATCAGTACACTGACAGAGTCAAATGCCAGGTCTTCCTCACCACACTCTCCAGATCAGCCCAAAAGTGGTTCAGGCGATTACCGATCAGATCTAGATATATCTTTAAAGACTTCTGAGTGACATTCCTGTAGCACTTCACAAGCAGTCGCCACAATCAGAAGACAAATGTCAATCCGTTCGCAGTCAAGCAGGGACACAAGGAAGCATTCGGGCCTATATTAAGAGATTTAACCAAGTGGTTATGGAAGTCCCATCACCCACTCTGGAGATCCTTGTAAGTTCGTTCTCACAAGGGCTTTTAGAGGGCGAGTTCTTTTGCTCACTCATCCGGAGGCCCCCCAAGGACTTCGATCATCTACTCAGACAGGCCATCGAGTACATTAATGTCGAGGAAGCCCAAGCAGTTTGAAGGAGAGAAGTAATCCCTGATCCAGCCACCATCCCAAAGCACCGAACAACCCATACTCACTAGCCACTGAAGGATCCCTAAGTAGGAGTTGCACAGCCACAGCCCGAGCCATAGATGTAGGGATCTTATGTATAAAGTAACACATAACGCAGCAAAAAAAGGATTCCTCCAGAGATCCTTGCGAATACTATATACTATCTTTTTCTATTCTATCAGATAGAATAGTTACCTTTGTTACATGAACCGATACTCCCGACAGTAACTTTGATTTGGATGTAGATCTCAGCGCAATCAGCACGTCTACGCCTTTACGGTATCCGCACAAACACGTGCTCTGCCCGTCTCATGAACTCACGACTTAGAGAAGAAACAACATTTCTTGTGCTAGCCACTACGCAAGGTTGTTTTTGGCCAAGAGTAGAAGAGGAAGAAGAGCAAAAAACCAAGAAGATTACGATCACCCAAAAGGTTACTTCACTTATATAAGGCGACTTCCCCAAAATATTACTTTACCAAAAAGGTTATTTCACCAAAAGATTACTTTACTAAAAATGTTACTTCACCTAAAGATTACTTTTACAAATGACTTTTGTACTCATCCAATGAATACAAAAATATTTTTATCTCTTGATCTTCCTTTTGATTAATAATGTATTAATCTCTATTAATATTCATTAATTTTAATGGATTAGATTTAGTATATTGGATTAACCATTAACTCAATAAGCCATTAACCCAATAAACCAATGAGTCTAACTCATTACTCAATGGGTCTAATCTAAATTCATTTGAGTCTAACTCAATATGTATAATTTGGATTAGACTTAACCATATAATCCATCTCCAAATCAACATGTTCTTTATGTGTGACGTAATAGGTTCTCGTAATGTTAGCAATGTATCTAAAACCATTTTAGATACATAAACAATGAGTGGCAATGCATCATTGCTACCCAAGTGATGAGAATGTCAAGATCCGACCTAATCTTTTTGTATTTATTATCTTGTATGACTCAATCCTTCTATCCTTGATATCTAGATTGATCAATGAGGCATAGACCATTCCATTCTCTTATTAATTTTTGTGTTTCTTGATCTCTAAGTAGACACACTCAATCAGATAAGCTCAATATCGTATATTGACTCATTTGAGCATGACCATTCAATCTTGTATCCTACCAATCAAGGGGCCTATAGATATCACTTCCGTCATATGAAAGGTATAGATTCCATCTACATCACTCATATCCCTCGGCATAATTTATTACATACCCAGTAATCGACTTTATAGTCCACCTTGTTACAAGTGACTTTTGCTGATACTAAAGTACACAACTCCTTATGTAGGGAACTGTAGTGACTTCAGGTCTAATGACTATTCATACTAATAGTCACTATGAGAATATTTATGATACTCATATGACAATCCATGAAACATTCTCATGTCAGATTATTCAGTACATATTCTCTAATATATATCCATGTGTCAACCTGATATCTCATATCCATGATTTGTGAGATTAAGTCATCCGTCGACCTATATGCTAGTTTCAACGTATTAATATTGTCTTTATATATTAATGCTTGACTATGAATAGTTAAGAGTAGTGTTCTATATATATCTATATATCCCACTATTAATTCAACTAATTAATATGTTGTAGACTTGAACCTACTATCCTAGGACATTATTATGCTTATTTATTCGACACTGAATTGAAGTAAATATAATAATCAACTTTGCCTTTTATTAATTAATGAAATATGATATAAAATTACCTTGTCAATAATCTCATAATTGGTACTAGAACTAATACTAACAATCTCCCACTAGCACTAGTGTCAATCACCAAAATATCTAATACCCAATGACCTAGTGTGACTATCATGCTTCCTATGTACCAAAGCCTTGGTTAAAAGATCTGCAATATTGGCATTGGTCAGTACTCTATATATCCTCACATCTCCTCTATCAATGATCTCTCGAATGAGATGGAATGACTATCGTATATGTTTGGATCACTGATGAGAGCAAGGTTGCTTAGCTTGTGTAATAGCCCTATTGTTATCACAATAGAGGTCTATTGAGTTCGCTATACTAGGAACAATATCAATCTCTATAATAAACTTCCAGATCCAAACAGTCTCTTTTGTTGTAGCTAAAGCAGCAATGTACTCGACCTCTATTGTAGAATCAGTGACTGTGTCTTGCTTTGAATTCTTCTAGCACACAGCACTACCATTTAAGCAAAATACATACCCTAATTGTGATTTGGAATTATCCTTGTTAGTTTGGAAGCTAGCATCAGTGTAACTCTTTACAACAAGCTCTTCATAGCCTCCAAAGATCAAGAAATAATTTTGAGTTCTTCTCAAGTACTTAAGAATATTCTTGATTGTTGTCTAGTGACCTTCACCTGGATCTGACCAGTATCTTCTCGTCATGCTTAATGCATACGAGACATTTGGGCGAGTATAAAGCATGACGTACATGATTGACCCTATAGTAGATGCATAAAAAATTCGATCCATGCGATCCCTTTCTTCCTTAGAAGAGGGGATTGAGTCTTCGAAAGACTGACACCATGTGACATTGGCAAAAATCCCTTTTTAGAATTCTGCATGGCAAAACCATTAAGTGTATTATCAATATATATACTCTGACTTAATCCAAGCAATCTCCTAGATCTATCTCTATAGATTTTGATGCCTAAAGTATAGGCTGTTTCACCTAAGTCTTTTATTGAAAAATAATTCCTAAGCCAAGTCTTCACTGACTGAAGAGTAGGGATATAGTTTTCAATAAGAAGTATGTCATCTACATACAATATGAGAAAGATAACTGTGCTCCCACTAACCCTCTTGTAGATACAAGATTCATCTTCATTCTTGATAAAATCAAATACTTTGATTGCATCATCAAATCAAAGATTCCAGCTTCTAGAAGCTTACTTTAATCCATAAGTAGACAGTTGAAGTTTACATACCTTTCCAGCATCCTTTGGATCTACAAAATTGTCAAGTTGTGTCATGTACAAATTCTTGAGTAGATTGCCAATCAGAAATGCAGTTCTAACATCCATCTGCCAGATCTCATAATCATGGTAAGCTTAGCAAACATGATTTAAATAGACTTAAGCATCATAACTAGTGAAAAGGTTTCATCATAGTCTATACCATGAATCTGTTTGAATCCTTTAGTTACCAATCACCTCTTATAGGTATGCATATAACCATCTATGTCAGTCTTTCTCTTAAAGATCCACTTACACCCAATGAGTTTGATCCCTTTAGGTGGATCAACCAAAGTCCAAACATAGTTAGTTTACATGGATTCCATTTTGGACCTCATGGTCTCTAGCCATTTCTCAGAATCGGGGCTTATTACAGCCTCTTGATAGGATGTAGGCTCATTGAGATCAACAAGTATTATATCACCGTGGTTAGACAAGAGAATAGAATATCTCTCAGGTTGACAACGGGTCTTATCAGATCTGTGTAGAGCTTGTTCTACTTGAACAGGTTGTTGCTCCATAACTTCTTGCGGTGTAATAAAATCATGATCCACAGCATCTTGTGGTACTTGTTCAATTTACATTAAAGCTTCAGTGCTAGTTTGTGTATCTTAAATTTCTTCAAGAATGACTGTACTCCCACGAGTTTTCAAGAAATAAATTCTTTTTCTAGAAATACACTATTTTTGGCAACAAATTGTTTACCTTATGTGGGATTATAAAAGTAATATCCCTTTATTTCCTTGGGATATCCTATAAGATAGTACTTGACTAATTTGGATCCTAGTTTATCTAAGACTTGTCATCGAACGTAAGCCTCACAACCTTAAATCTTCATGAAAAACATCTTGGGATTCTTCCCAGTCCATATCATATATGGTGTCTTTATGACGACCTTAGATGGAACACAGTCAAGTGTGAAAGCGGTCGTCTCTAGAGCATGTCCCCAGAAGGAAGTAGGAAGATCTATTTGACTCATTATCGATCGTACCATATCTAATAAAGTACGATTTTTTCTTTCTAATATACCATTTCATTGTGGTGTTCCAAGTAGAGTGAGTTGAGATATGATCCCACACTCAACGAGATGGTCATGGAACTCTTGGCTAAGGTATTCCTCACCTCGATTTGATTGAAGTATCTTAATACACTTACCAAGTTGGTTTTGTACTTCATTATTGAATTCTTTAAACTTTTCAAAGAATTCTTACTTGTGTCTCATTAGATACACATAGACATATCTACTAACATCATCAGTAAAAGTAACGAAATACTGATAGCCTCCTCTAGCTGCTATTTGAAAGGGCCATAAACATCAGTATGTATGAGTCCTAACAAATTATTAGCTCTTTTGCTATGCCCACTAAATGGAGTCTTTGTCATCTTACCTTGAAGATAATATTCGCATACATCATATGATTCAAAATCAAATGAGTACAAAAGTCCATCCTTATGGAGTTGGGATATGCGAATCTCATTTATGTGACCCAAGCAACAATGCTAGAGATATGTTTGGTTGAAATCATTAGATTTGAACCGTTTGACATTTATGTTATAGATTGGGTTTTTTAAATCTAGAACATAGAGTCCATTCAGAAGATGTGCACTACAATAGAACATTTCATTGAAATAAACAGAACAACATTTATCCTTATTATAAATGAGAATCCTTTCTTGTCCAAACAAGAAACAAAGATAATGTTCTTAGTTAAGGCAAGCATATAAAAGCACTCTTTAAGTTCTAGAACAAGTCCAGTGGACAAAGATAAGGAATATCTTCCTACAACTATAGTAGCAACTTTTGCACCAATACCTACTTGTAGGTCCACTTTGCCCTTCGTCAATGATCTAGTCTTTCGAAGGCCCTACACATTGATACAAATGTGAGATGTATAGCCGGTATCTAATATCCAAGAAGACGAGATAGATAGATGGACTTCTATAACATATATACTTGAGACAGAAGTCTCGCTTCTCTTCCTTTTCAATTCCTCTTCCAGTGTCCGGTCTCACCACAGTGGAAGCAGGTTCCTTCCTTAGCAACCCCACCTTTTGTTTTCAATGCATGAGTCTTGCCCTTGCCTTTGGCTTGGGACTTACCCTTACCTTTGGGCTTCCATTTGTGTTTTCCCTTTTGCACCATCAAAATGGTACTAGGCTTTGCTTTCTTAAGATTGAGTTCAACAGTTCTTAACATGCTCAACATCTCAAGTAACGGTTTGTCAATTTTATTCATAGTATAGTTCGTGATAAATTAACTATGGCTCTCAGGCAACGATTGTAGAATAAGATCAGTGGTCAATTCTTGGCCTAATGGAAATCCCAACCACTGTAGATTTTCTACATACCCAATCATTTTGAGCACATATGGTCCTACGGAACTATCTTCTTGCATCTTGCATTAAAATAGATCCTTAGAGATCTCAAATCTCTCATGTCTTGTCTATCCTTGATATAGTTGTCTAAGATGTTCAACCATAACATAAGCATCCATGTTTTTATGTTGCTTCTAAAGCTCAGAGTTCATAGTGGCAAACATAAGGTATGATACATCTAAGCATCATCTTGGTACTTCTTATAACCATCCTTATCGGTTCTAGTGGCAGTAGTGGGGGGATTTTCAGGAATGAGCTACTCTAGGACGTACAGTTTTCTTTCTTACTTGAGAACTATTCTTAAGTTTATGTACCAGTTTAGGAAGTTAGCTCCATTGAGCTTGTCCTTATCAAGGACAGATCACAGAGAGAAAGAGTATTCGATGTATTTGATGACATGGTGATCTGTAATAATAAAATACAGGAATAAGTATCATATTAGATCATTTAATTAGGTCTTTAATTAAATGATTCTCCCATTGAAGTCTAAAACTTTGGTAGGAGCAAGTCATGGATGTGATTTTACCCACACTACTAGCTCCAAATCCAATCGTGATGACATTTATGTGGGACAAGATCCATATTATACCTCATCTTGAATTAGTTTTGGCTAATCGCCCAAGACTTATTATAACTTAGGTAAGCAACATGTACCAATTACATCATATGTAACTCTTGTATCATTAGGTGAACAAGACTATTTGTTCATTTGCCCATCTTATGAAATCCACATTATAACTCATCTTGAGTTAGCTTTCGGAAATCGCCCAAGACTAGTATAATTTGAATTACATCATATGGGATATACCTTTAAGTTATCAATCTAATTGAGGTAACCTAGTTAAGTCACACCCAAAGTTTAATAGTCGGATATCATAATTATCTTGTTGTACTCTACCATGATAAATTGAGTCATTTTGCTTTGGCAAACATGTCTACAATTGATCTAGGTAAAAGTGAGTACCAAACTTTGGTAGGTATATTTAAAAGAGACCTAATTATGATTAAACTACACATGCATCGCATACAATTATGGCACACATCAACATATATGCTAAATAAACGTGACATGGTTATGGCCCTGTCAACTACGATCTTCTCAAGCCAATGAGAAGAGCGAAAGGTCAACCTAGGTTAAAGCAGCTTCTCCAAGTGCTTCCTTGGTCGTTGTGTGTTGTTGTCCTTCTCCCTTTTTCACCATCGTCCAGTAGACTAGTTATTTTCTAATTTATATGTTACAACACCTAAAGAAACCTTGAGTTACATTCGAGGGTAGTCTAAATTTACAACAAGAATGAAAAAGGAGAGGTATGACACGTAGGTTGTATTATGAATTACAATACACACATCTAATCACATCGGGGTTAAGGGCCATAACAATGCACCATATCATATAAAACATATGTTCTTCCATATCACATATAAAACAGAACTAAAATAATGTACATGCATTCACAAGTGGCTTTGATACCACTGTAGGGATCTTATGCATAAAACAATACATAATGTAGCAGAAAAAGGATCCCTCCAGAGATTTTTGCGAATACTATATACTACGTTTTCCTATTCTATCAGATAGAATAGTTACCTTTGTTGCATGAACTGGTATTCCCAACAACAACTTTGATACGGATACAGATCTCAGCACGATCAGCATATCCGTGCCTCTACGATATCCACATGAACACGTTCTTTGTCCGTCTCACAAACTCACGACTTGGAGAAGAAACAACCTTTGTTGTGCTAGCAACTACACAAGGTTGCTTTTGGCCAAGAGAAGAAGAGGAAGAAGAGCAAAAACTAAGAAGATCACCATCACCCAAAGGTTACTTCACCTATATAAGGTGACTTCACCAAAATGTTATTTTACCAAAAAGGTTACTTCACCAAAATGTTACTTTACCAAAAAGATTACTTTACCTAAAGGTTACTTTTACAAATGTCTTTTGTACTTATCTAATGAATACAAAAATATTTTTGTCTCTTGATCTTTCTTTTGATTAATGATATATTAATCTCTATTAATATTAATTAATCTTAATGGGTTGGATTTAGTATATTAGATTAACCATTAACCCAATAAGTCATTAACCCAATAAACCAATGAGTCTAACTCATTACTTAATGAGTCTAATCCAAATTCATTCGAGTCTAACTCAATGTGTATAATTCGGATTAGACTTAACCCTATAATCCATTTCCAAATCAACATGTTCTTTGTGTGTGACCCAATAGGCTCTCGTAATGTTGGAATGTATCTAAAACTATTTTAGATACATAAGCAATGAGTGACATCTAGCAATACATCATTGCTACCCAAGAGACGAGCATGTCGAGATCTAACCTAATCTTTTTTGTGTCTATTATCTTGTATGACTCAATCTTTCTATCCTTGATATCTAGATTAATCAATGAGGCATAGACCATATCATTCTCTTATCAATCTTTATGTTTCTTAATCTATAAGTAGACACACTCAATCAAATAAGCTCAATATCGCATATTAACTTATTTGAGCATGGTCATGCATTCTTATGTCCTACTAATCAAGGGGCCCACAAATATCGATTCTGTCATATGGAAGGGATAGATCCCATTTACATCACTCACATTCCTCCGTATAATTTATTACATACCCAGTGATTGACTTTATAGTTCACATTGTTACAGGTAACATTTGCCGATACCAAAGTACACACCTTATATAGGGAATCGTAATGACTTTAGGTCTAAGGACTATTCATACTAATAGTCACTATGAGAATGTTTATGTCACTCATATAATAATCCATGAAACATTCTCATGGTGGGTCATTTAGTATATATTCTCTAATATATACTCATGTATCAACCTGATATCTCATATCCATGACTTGTGAGATTAAGTCACCCATCGACTTATATGCTAGTTTCAACGTATTAATATTGTCCTTGTATATTAATGCTTGACTAGGAATAGTTAAGAGTAGTGTTCTATATATATCTATATATCTCACTATCAATTCAACTAATTAATATGTTATAGACTTAAACCTACTACCCTAGGACATTATTATACTTATTCATTCGGCACTGAACTGAAGTAAATATAATAATCAACTTTGCCTTTTATTAATTAATGAAATATGATATAAAACTATCCTTGTCAATCATCTCATAATTAGTACTAGGGCTAATATTAACACTGGACCCATGTGGTCCAGCACGTGGAAGCTGAGCAAGCGAGATTCAATTAAAGACGACAATAGACGCTGCTCTTCTGCTCGTATCATTGGGGGGTGACACACAACACTAGGAACTGCTATAGTCTCAAGCTAAAGTCCTGCTGAGTGGCCTCACCAAGAGCACACCATTGGTCACCATCTCTTGAATGACTCCATCATAGCCGATCAAGAGGGTGGTGTGAAGAGAGAAGGCCAACAGCCGAAGAACATCGACTGCCAACTTCGAGTCGAAGAGCATCAGCATCAATTGAGAAACCACAACCATCAGCTTGGGAAGTGGAGAACCGACGTAATGCGCTCGGGGTGATATAGGATGATTTCAAGATGCCCGATCGATGGTGACTCCAATCGAGTTCGAAAGTCACACGTCCGGCGCCTGGAAATCCATGTCGTCGGGTGCAACAGAGCAGCATCAGACGGACCAGAAATTTGTTTCGGTCCTCGAGACTTAGAAGGAGTGGAGATCCCTTATGACGATGCCTTAATCATCAAAGCGGTAATTGCTAACTACAATATTCACTATATTTTTGTAGATACAGATAGCTCGATAAATATTATTTTTAAAAAGGCATTTGATCAACCGGAGCGAGTTGCAACCCATGATGACTCCCTTATATGGGTTCACCGACAATGAAATATTGCCAATCAGCCAGGCTCGGTTGGCCATATCCCTCAGAGATGAGCCACTCAGGAGGACAAGGATGACAAATTTCATCGTGGTGGACGCCTCGTCTGCCTATAACATCATACTCGGCCGACCGACGCTAAATGAATTCCAAGCAGTTGTCTCCATATTTTGCCAGAAGATCAAGTTCCCCGTCAAGAACTCGGTCGATGAGGTAAGAGGCAACCAGTTGGCCATTCGGCGATGCTACGTTGAGATGGTCAAGACCAAGTCAAAAGTGGCTCGAAAGGCCCAGCGGCTAGAGGTAAACAAACTCTTAGAGGAGCCTCCCACGTTAGTTTATGAAGAAAAGGAGGAACTTCAAGTTCATCCTAGCCGATCAGAGGCTATTACCTTCATAGCCGCCGACTTGACTGCATAAAAGAAGGAGGAGCTAGTTGCCCGTCTTAGGGAAAATCAAGACGTGTTCGAGTGGACGATGCACGAGCTCTCGGGTATTTCACCAACCATAGTGTAGCACGGGCTACACGTCCAACCGAACACCAGGCTAGTAAAACAAAAGAAAAGAGACTTCAGCAGAGAGTAAAATCAGATCATCTAGACAAAAGTAGAAAAACTGTTGGAGGCCGACCACATACGCGAAGTACAATTCCCGAGATGGCTAGCTAATGTGGTGCTAGTCTCCAAGCCGGGAAATAAAATGCAGGTCTATATTGACTTTCGAGATTTGAACAAGGTCTGCCTGAAGGATTACTACCCTCTACCATGCATTGATCAAATGGTGAACTCCACGATAGGTTGTGAGTTGATATGCATGCTGGATGCATGCCAGGGCGACCACGAGGTGCCGCTCGCCATAGAGGATCAAGAGAAGGTCAGTTTTATAATGAATGATAGAACCTTCTGCTATAATGTGATGCCGTTCAGATTGAAGAACACCTGAGTCACTTACCAGAGGCTGATAAATAAGATGTTTTGAAGGCAGATCGATCGAAATATGGAGGTATATGTCGATGACATTTTGATAAAATCCCTCCAAGCCACTAACCTCTATGTAGACAATGAAGAAACCTACCGAATGCTGAGGAAGCACAGAATCAAGTTTAATCTGACCGAGTGCCTATTCAAAGCAAGGAGCGAATGGTTCCTCTATTACATAGTCACCGAGCGAGGAATCGAAGAAAATCCAAGCAAAGTGAAAGTGCTTCAGGACATGCCTCCTCCACGCGACCTAAAGGAAGCTCAGCGGTTGACCCGACGGATTGCCACCCTATTAAGATTCATATCCAAGTCATCCGATCAGAGTTACCCTTTCTTCAAGGTTCTACGCTGAGCAATGCAATTCCAATGGGATGTTGAGTGTGATAAGGAGCTGGAGGAGCTCAAGAATTATCTAACTTTTTTACCTATATTGGCGAAGCCCATCGTTGGCGAGCCGTTATGGATGTATCAGTCATCCATAGAATGGGTGGTTGGCTCAGTATTGGTGTGGTAGAAATACATTAAACAATAGTCAGTGTATTTTTTAAGGCATATATTGAAAGATGTTAAGTGTCATTACACCTGTCTCAAGAAGCTAGTACGGGCTAGTTTTTACCGCTCGGAGGTTACACCCATACTTTTTGTTACATCCAATAATTGTGTTGACTAATAGCAGTCTAGGGAGAGTCCTCCTTAATATAGAAGCATCCGATCAACTGATCAAATGGACCATGGAGTTAAGCAAATTTGAGATCCAATACCAGCCCCGGTCGACAATTAAGGCACAAGCCTTAGCCGATTTTGTAACGGAGGTACAAAACACTGAGCCGGAAACAATTTGGAAGATTTATGTGAACGGGTCATCCACTTGGTAAGGTAGCGGTGTGGGTATACTTCTGATATCACCACACGAGGATCGAATGTAGATATCTGTCCGGCTAGACTATAAGGCCACAAACAACGAGGCAGAGTACGAAGTGCTAATAGCCGGTCTACAAGCAACAAGACATGTGGGAGCTACTCGAGTCTTTATCCACTCAGACTCCCAACTAGCAGCGCAGCAGCTCTAAGGAACTTTTGAAATAAACAATGCCAGGCTAAGGCTATATGCGAAAGTGATCAAAAAAATTAAAGGCGGGATTTCAAGAAGTTATTATTCAAAAGATCCCCTGAGTGGAGAATCAGTATGGAAATGAGATGGCAAAATTAGTAAGTTCCTTAATCCTAGTGGTGTTGGTTAAGCCGATCGAGCAGGTCATGCTAGGATCTCACATTGATAGGCCAACTAGAGGAGCTTCAAGCGATTGGAGAATGCCCCTAATCAAGTTTCTTCGATCAGGTAACAGGATGGTCGACCGACAGTAGGCTCGGCTACTAAAAAATTGAGCCAGACGGTTCATCTTGATTGGGGACCACCTCTACAAGAGAGCCTACTCAATACCTATTCTCAAGTGCATTGGATTGGAGGACATTCAATACATCTTACAAGAAGTTCACCAAAGCTCCTGTGGTAGTCATCCGAGCGACCGATCGTTGGCAAGGAAAATCCTACTGGCAGGGTATTTCTGGCCTACTCTACAAGATGATTCCATGCATACTATAGCAATTTGTCTATCTTGTAAAAAATATCAGAACATACGACACAAGCTCACGGAAGAGCTGAAGACATCCGTGGTATCTTACCAATTCGACTAATGGGGCATGGACATTGTAGGATCATTCCCAATTGTGACCGGATAGGAAATCCCTCCTTGTAGTGGTAGACTACTTCTCCAAGTAGATGAAAGTTGAGTCACTAGCCAAGATAACCGAATAGATGGTTATAAAGTTTTTGTGGTAAAATATCATTTGCCAGTTCAGCGTTCCTCATAGACTCGTCTCCGACAATGGAAGGCAGTTTCAAGGGTGGAGGCTTAGAGAATAGTGCATCAGCTATGGCATTACGTAGGCCTTCACTTCGGTGGCTTATCCTTAGAGTAATGGCCAGATAGAGGTCACCAATAGAGAAATCCTCCGAGGACTCAAGATTTGACTTGACAATGCTAGAGGAAGTTGGGCGGATGAATTATTGAGCGTGTTGTGGGCCTACCACACTATGCCTTGAGAAGTGACTGAAATTACCCTGTTCCACTTAGTATGTAGAGGAGAAGATGTAGTGCTGGTCGAGATGGGAGTGGAGTCTGATCGGGTGTAGCTCTATAATGAGGATAACTCCGAATGACGCCTCATGGAGCTAGATTTAATAGACGAAATCAGAGACAAGGCTGTCATTCGGATGATGGCGTACCGGCAAAGGATGAAGTAAAATTACAACAGACGAGTGATTTCATGATCATTCCAATTCAATGACTTAGTCTGGAAAAGAGTCAAGCCAGTCGGCAATGCCAGCAAACTAGAGGCCCCATGGTGAAGACCCTACAAAGTGATTCAGAACCTCAGCTCGGGGTCTTATTATCTACAAGATGAAATAGGGAGGAACTTAGAGCGGACATGGAGTGCGAACCATCTACAACCCTATTGGGCTGGGTAGTAAGTTCATGAATAAATTCATGTAATCTGTAAAGATGTTCATTCTATAGATGCAGAAAGTTTTGAATGAAAATAATTTAAGTGTCAAAGACTCATGAGCCATTCAGCTGTGTTATAAGCGAGCGTTGCTCTCACGCTAAGTGTCAAAGACTCATAAGCCATTCGGCCATATTATTAGCAAGCATTGCTCTCGTGCCAGGTGTCAAAGACTCAAGAGTCGTTCGGCCGTGTTATAAGCGAGCGTTGATCTTACGCCAAATGTCAAAGACTCATGAGTTGTTTGGCCATGTTATAAGCGAGCGTTGCTCTCGCGCTTGAAGATAATTAGCCATGGAGTCCAGATCAGGCGCGTCAAAGGCTCTCTACTCGATCAGGTGAGTTATAAGCGAGCGTTACTCTCGCGCCTGAAGATAATTAGTCATGGGGTCCAGATTGGGCATGTCAAAGGCTCTCGATATGATCGGGCAAGTTATAAGCGAGCGTTGTTCTTGTTCTTGAAGATAATTACCCACGGGGTCCAAACCAAGCATGTCAAAGGTTCTAAACCCGATCGAGCGAGTTATAAGCGAGCGTTACTCTCACGCCTGAAGATAATTAGCCATGGGGTTCAGATCGAGTGTGTTAAAGGCTCTCGACCCGATCGGGCGAGTTATAAGCAAGCGTTGCTCTCGGCCTGGAAATAATTAGCCACGGGGTTCAGACCAGGCGTGTCAAAGACTCTCGACCTGATTGGATGTCACGCCCTAGGTAGTCCCTGCCAGAAGAAATTTCGACAGCATCTCCCCTGTATGGGTGACAATCTGAAGCATTACTACATAAAAAATATACATACAAAATATACATCAGCCACACACGACTGGAATATATACACAACCACATAGTTTATATCATCATCCCACTCGGCTGGAACAAAATAAACACAACCACATAGTTATATATATATATATTTAACATTCCACTCGGCTGTACTAAAAACCAACACAGCGGAAAAATGATAAAGAAAAACCATACAAACTAAAAACAACAACTGCTAGCCGACTAGGCTTTACACAACAACACCAAACACAATAACAACACTAAATACCAAATACACGAAAAGCATAAACGAAACTCGAAGCGATCTTCGGATGTGACATAGGATCGACAGGCAAGATACTCTAAGCGACTCCACATACCTCTAGCTGGTTTCTGAAAAAAAAATATCAACGGGGTGAGTCCAAGAACTCAGCGGATATCAGATAGACAGGTATAATAAGTTATAACTAACAGTAATAATCATGCGGTACAGTTTCCTGAACAAAAGTAGAAAATGCAGACTAGAAAGGGCTAAAGAAAACTGTACTCACCAGGACCTCCTATCCAGAACATAAGGGTCGTCAGACTAGATACAACATGTCACCTGTATGCATGTCAAACATATGCAACCACCAAAATGCAGCAACTAATATGCAGCAATCACAAGCAATAAATGCAATCATGCAAAATGGTGCAAAATGACATGTGTCACCCCTGATGTCAGTCAGCCATCTCACACGCGATGGTGAGACCGAGTGAGTAGGGCTATGACAACTGTGCACTCTGCCATCACTGCTCCTGAGTGATCGAGTGGACAAGATGCTGTCGGAGTACATTTATCCTCCTACCCCAAACAGAGTGGGGGAGCTCAATGCTCTCATCTCCCTGTATCATAATCAAGGGGAGGGATCCCTGCCCACTACACACTGCAATCATCGCTACCCAGGAATGGACCAGCGGAGCCCTGACAGAGCAAGCTGCACACACCCTGCCTGATATACCACTAATTCATGAGTGGTTGTGTGTGTAGACCATGTAACTGGCGATGCACTCAACAATAATGGAGCTAACCATCGTCAGCATGCAATCATGCAAGATGGTGCATGACACTAAACATGTAGATACAGACCGTATACCCTCCATATAAAATGCACCAAAAGAAAATAAATCATACGATGGTCCAGGTATCAACAACCTAAGTACACAAATCAGATATGATGAACAACAAGATTACTACACAGTAGGCAATATAAGTCATTATTTCTATGAACAGGGATACACATGACGACAATCAAAGAAGATATAAGTAGGAATGCATAATAGATAGGAATATAGACAGACAACAAGAACCAGATAGTGGCATATCAAAGCAGATGCAAATATAATCATTACCACTAGAAATAAACTATTATGCATATCTAATATGACTATATCAAGAGATAAGTTAGAAGTACCCACCTCAAATAGAAGGTAGTATCAAGCCAAACCCGACGTCGAGACGCTCGTCTCGAATCAGAGTCCTGCGTCAAACAATATATAAGCCTTTATTTAGCTAAAATTCAAATGAATAGCTAAATAAAATCCTTAAGACTAAATTAGGGTAAAACCCTAATCAATCTAACCATAAGTCCTACCTAAATTAAATCCAACAGTTGACTAGGGTTAATTGCCTTAACCCTAATCATTCCATTAGATTAATTCTAAACCTAATCAATCTACACATGAACAACTACTACAATACATAGCAATCCTACCCTAGTAGCTTATTGATGGAAACTATTAGAGATGCTTACTGTAAATACTTACCTAAAGGTATAGAAGTAATCAACAGCTCACTCTCTGTTGATCCTCAACCATGGATGGTCACTGCTGGAAGGAGACTCCACAACCAGATTATCTCAACAACCGAACATCTCTGGGGAGCAAGGGAAAAGAAGAATCGGTCACACAACATCTCAACAACCAATAGAACACGATGCCTTACCTCCAAGATCACAGTTAGGGTACGGTACATCCTGGTCGATGAACAGAGAGGAACATCGGACAACGATTGATGCTGGGTAGATCCGACGCTGGTAGCCCCAATTTCCTCCTATCAAAGCTCCAAGATCGACTCCCCATCGGTGACACCAAGAGATTGAGAGAAGAGTCGCCGATCACAAGGAATTGGATGCGCGGTGAAACAACTCCTCAACGCATCAGGACCAGCGATGAATCAAAAGAGAAGTCGGGGAGAAGGGTTTCGACTGGATCGGAAACAGGGATACCTCGCGACATCTCTGGGCTAGTAGTGTCACCTCCAGCAACAGCAAGGGTTGTGTCGTCGTCGGCAGGCCTCGTATGGATGGCTAACGTCTACATTCGTCGTCATCCGACGATGGGATCGGAGAGGGCGGAGGAGACGCAAGGAGATGTGAATCGGGATCAGTGATGGGTTAGGGAAAGAAGAAAAGGATCGACATTTGGGGGAAGAAAATAAAGGATATATATATATATATATATATATATATATATTTCCTCACTTAATGGGGTAACCTAATCAGGCTTTTCTCCGAACCCCCGATTTATCCCATTAAATCCGTCGTACGAGGTTCGAAAAATTCCCAGAAAATTTTTAAAAATTTCACTAATGTTATTCATCCATAAAACTTTATTATTATTATTATTTATTATTATTATTTATTAGTTACGATATTTTACATCGGACGAGTTATAAGCGAGCGTTGCTCTCACGCCTGAAGATAATTAGCCACGAGGTCTAGACCGAACGCATCAAAGACTCTTGACCTGATTTGGCAAGTTATAAGTGAGTGTTGCTCTTGCACCTTAAGATAATTAGCCATGAGATCCAGACTGGGCGTGTCAAAGACTCTCGACCCAATTGGGTGAGTTATAAATGAGCAAATCACTCGCGTTAAGTGTTGGAGAAGATTAGGCCTTTCAACCGTGACACTTGCTACACTGATGAATATAAAAAGTCGAGTCCCCTACACTAAGGAGGGGTTATGAGATTATAGGATGGTAAAAAATATAACTATAAGGCGCCGAGTGGGGGTGCACTAAATGGTACTTAGAATTCAAACAAGACCCTACAATAAAAGAACTATAAAAGCTTTGAACGGGCACATGTTCATTAACAGTTAGAAATTTTTACAAAGTGCTGGGGGAGGGGGGGGGAGTACAGAAAGCTGATGAAGAACTTAAACAAGAAACTACACTAAGTAATCAAGAACGTTATCTGGGAGTAACTTTGTGATCTTCTCCCTCTTTATAATTTGGCTCGTCAGATCAAGAGAGAGAGATAGCCGCCACCCTTCAGTTATTGGAGGGTCCCATTGATGCCGTAGTTAAAGAGATGAAGAGCCCGGTCGGTGAACTTATCGTTGAAAGCGTCAAAGTGGAGATAATTTGTAACGCCCGCCCTTCCTGCTAGTAGGACGGGGTTACTGTATGGGAAAATACGTGCATATTAAAATTTCTTTTCTAAAACAGCGGAAGTACTTATTTATATATTCTTGTATACCTCTAAGTGAATGAGGTCATGAAATAAATTTTCTATCATAAACATAAATAAGTGTCAAGTAATCATGCAAATCATTAACATAAGATAGACATGGTTCATATCATGCATAAATTAATATAAGCAGGTCTTTTCCTTAGCCGAGCCACTACCACACACATCTCTTGCCTCTCCTGCTGCTCCCTTAGTTCACCCATCCTTTGTCTTTATCTGCGGTACAAGGAAAGTAACTATAAGCACATAGGCTTAGTGAGATCTTTTCCTACTCACAAAAACCGTATATCATAGCATAATCACATAAGCATATAGCATGGAAACATAATCATCTAAACATCATATCATGTAAAAGAGCATCCTAACATATCATATCATAAAATAAAATAGCATCATATCATATCATGTAATAAAGAAACATCATGCTATATCATCTCATAAAATAAAGGAGCATCATATCATATCATATCATAAAGAAACATCATGCTATATCATCTCATAAAATAAAAGAGCATCATATCATAACATATCATAAAGAAACATCATGCTATATCATCTCATAAAATAAAAGAGCATCATATCATAACATATCATAAAGAAGCATCATGCTATATCATCTCATAACATATCATATCATCACATATCATATCATAATTTATCATATCATATAAGTGTATGCAAGATGTCTTTCAAAAACATGCATTATGTCATGTGCAAGATGTCTTTTAAAGAAAACATATCATATAATACTTAAACATAATCTCAACATGAGGGCCCGACTTGTACCACATACATACATAAATGCGCGCATCCTAAATAGATCCAAGGTAGTAAATCTTGAACCTACTAGGAACTAGGCCCGTTTCATAGACCATCGACCTAGGGGCACGTAGGAACCCATCCCTTTTACTAGACCCATTCATAGACCGTCGGCCTAGGGGCGCTTATGGAGCTCACCCTTGGTACAAGCCATACAAAGTAAAATAACATGTCATAGTACTTATCATTTCATTAAGAGTGCTCTTAGTCCCATTTAATAGGGAAGCAACTCTTAGGTCTTTACTTATCATATCATGAAGAGTGCTCTTAGTCCTTTACTTATCATATCATGAAGAGTGCTCTTAGTCCCAACAAAAAGGGAAGCATCTCTTAGGCCTTTACTTGTCATATCATAAAGCATGCATACTTGAGCATATAGCCCATCATAAAAGTCATCATCATACATGATTCATAAGCATAAATAAGTAAGCATGAAACATATCATAGGGAAACATAATCATGCATGGAAAACATTAACTAGCATCTCTTAATTCATATCATAGAATGTGGACATATAGTGAATCATAATTGGGTCCCTAACCCTAATTCCACATAGTGGCCGAAAACATGCAAGGGATTTCCCTAGGTTACAAGCAACATAAAAGCATATAACCCTAAACCAACTTCATAACACTTATCATAAGAACATCATAAGCATGTTTAGTTTAGGTTCTAAGCTTCCTAGGTCCTTTAACTTGTTGTGGCCGAAACTTGTTAAGCATGTCTGTAGGTTACAAGCAACATAAAAGCATATAAACCCTAAACCAATTTCATATCATATACCATAAGAAACATCATGAGCATATTTAGTTTAGGTTCTAAGCTTCCTAGGTTTTTTAACTTGTTGTGGCCGAAACTTGTTAAGCATGTTTCTAGGTTACAGGCAACATAAAAGCATATAAACCCTAAACCAATTTCATATCATATACCACAAGAAACATCATGAGCATATTTAGTTTAGGTTCTAAGATTCCTAGGTCTTTTAACTTGTTGTGGCCGAAACTTGTTAAGCATGTTTCTAGGTTACAAGCAACATAAAAGCATGTAGACCATAAACCAATTTCATATCATATACCATAAGGAACATCATGAGCATATTTAGATTAGGTTCTAAGCTTCCTAGGTCCTTTAATTGATTGTGGCCGAAACTTTAAGGAGCATGAAACTAAGTCTAAGCAACCTACAAGCATAAGGACACCAAGCTAACTTCTTATCATATCATAAGGAAAATCATAAGCATGTTAGATTTGGTTTCAAGCTTTCTTAGGCCCTTAAATTCCATCATGGCTGAAACCCTAAGTGAAGGGCATCTAGGTTCTTTTTAAGTAACATGTAAGTATAAGAACTTCATATCATATTATAAAGAAAAACCATGAGCATATTATCTAGGTTTTAACAACATATGAGTATAAGAACTTCATATCATATCATAAAGAAAACCATGAGCATATTATCTAGGTCTTAACAACCTATAAGCATAAGAACTTCATATCATATCATAAAGAAAATCATGAGAATATTATCTAGGTTTTAACAACATATAAGCATGAGAACTTCATATCATATCATAAAGAACACCATGAGCATATTAGATTTGGTTTTAAGCTTTCCCAAGCCTTTAATCTCACCATGGCCGAAACCCTAAGTGGAGGTGTCTAGGTTTTTAACAACATATAAGCATAAGAACTTCATATCATATCATAAAGAAAACCATGAGAATATTATCTAGGTTTTAACAACATATAAGCATAATAACTTCATATCATATCATAAAGAAAACCATGAGCATATTAGATTTGGTTTTAAGCTTTCCCAAGCCTTTAATCTCACCATGGCCGAAACCCTAAGTGGAGGTGTCTAGGTTTTTAACAACATATAAGCATAAGAACTTCATATCATATCATAAAGAAAATCATGAGCACATTAGCTTTAGTTTTAAGCTTTCCTAAGCCTTTAATCTTACCATGGCCGAAAGTTTCAAGAAGAACCTTAGGTTTTTGTTTTACACAATCTAAACTCATGGAAGACATATGAACAACTTGTACCACAGGTGAGGGGATACTCACAACTTGTTGCTTAGTTAAGAGAAAGTACTCTTGTGAAGAGGAAGAAGAAGCTTCTCTTCCTAGTTCTGCCTTTTTCTTCTCTTGCTTGTAAGGAGTAGATCTTGAAGTCTCCTTCTTGTGAATTAGTTTTCTTAGGGAGAAAACTTATCTTGGATTCAAAAATGGGAGAGGGAGGAGCTCTAGGTCTCGGTGGAGGAACAAGGAGAAAGAAGAAGAAGGAAGAAGAAGGAGGAAGAAGTAGCCAACATTTCTTTCCCTTCTCTTGTCTTATTCCTATTTATCCTTAATGAGGAAGTAAAAAGAAAGGAGAATGTCTCAATTCATCCCCTTGACTCCTCTATTCCCTCAGTCTCCTCATTCCCACAAAAATGGTAAGAGGAAGAAGAAAAAGACAATTTGTCCTTTTGCTTGCTTCTTCTCTTAACCAAGAGGAAGATGAGGAAAGCTACTTGATTTTCTCTTGCTCCCTTACTTAATCATACTCTTACCTTTAACTACAATTTCCATTCCTTGTTATTCATATATCATTCATAATTCTATTGGTTATCATACCCCAATTTAGCTTAATCTATTATGAGAGGTTCAAGGTTCAAACCTTAACTTCTCTTTCTTTTTATTTCTTTTTGGTTCTATTTCCATTTCCCTTTTATTCTAAACTAGAATACCCATATGTATAGCTTAAATAATTCGTGGGTGTTACATAATTTGCTTTGAAAGACTCCAACTAGCCGGGTTCCTCCTCTTAGTACCTATTGAAAGCTGCCCGGGATGCCTCTAATTCAGCTTTTAGTGAAGCTAGCTCGACATCTTTTTCATTGAGCTAGAGCATGCTTGCTGCTTGCTCCATCGTTTGGCTATCCTGCTCGGCTGCCAGACCAACTTCTACATCTTTGAGATTTTGGGCCAAGACCCAAGCCTCATTGTTTTTAATGTCAAGATCTTCGATGACTCAGAGTTTCCTGGTGTTGGCAGAGTTTATCTTATACTCAAAAGTATGAGATTGCTTGGTAAGCCGGTCAAGTTGGCCTACTCATGATTTTTGTTCTTTTCCACATTGAGCGCCCATTCGAACCCTAGTAGCTACTTGGAACTCTGTTCTAATTTTACCTTCAGTTGGGCCACCTCCGCAATCAATTGCTCAAGGTGGGATCGAGAGGTTTCTGATTGCCCGTCTAGAGTGTGCAGTTGCTGGAGCTCGTGATCTAAGAACGCTAACCTCTGGCACATGGCTAGACTCTTCACCCAGAACTACATGAAAGAAGAGCAAGTCAAAGTCGATCGGGAGATGCAAAAAGAAGACTTAGTTAAAAATATACCCCGGTGGACTTCTAAGTGAAGCCGTCCACGAGCTCCCCAAGCGGAATAGTCACTGCGTGAGCCCTAGCATCTGCCCAGACTTGCGCTAGTCCTTGAATCTTTATCTAGTGCTCAATTGAGTGCAGTACAACATCATTAGGGTGACACCACTCGTCGGTCGACAGGTG